>NC_132908.1:28012186-28327772 GCF_047675955.1 Chlorocebus sabaeus
AAAACTTCCCTGGTTTCCCATTGCTTATGGAGTAAAGCCCCAATTTCCTAACCTGGCTCTCCGCTTTAGGGCATGCTACCTATTCTCATGGACCCTCTACTCCTATCCCGTTATTCCCTGCATTTTCATATCTCCATGCCTTTCCTCGTGTCCTTCTTGTCCCCTGGAACTCCCTTCTCTCTACCATCCCCAAGCCCACCTCCTGCTCTTCTATCAAAGTTCAACCACAGTGTCTTTCTTGGCCTTCCTGATGCTAGAGGGAAAGCATAACCAAATCCAGGCTCAGCTGCTCATTGCCCAAATGCCAAACACGAGACGAGAGTTGGGGGCCGAGTGCGGTGGCTCAGGCCTATAATCCCAGCACTTTGGGAGGCCAGGGCGGGCGGATCACCTGAGGTCAGGAGTTCAAGACCAGCCTGGCCAACATGGCAAAACCCTGCCTCTACTAAAAATACAAAAATCAGCTGGGCATGGTGACTCACATCTGTAATCCCAGCTACTCAGGGGCTGAGGCAGGAGAATCGCTTGAATCCGGGAGGCAGAGGTTGCAGTGAGCCGAGATCATGCCACTGCACTCCAGCCTGGGCGATAGAATGAGGCTGTCTCGAAAAAAAAAAAAAGAGTTGGTAGGAGGAAAGCAGGTTTATTTGGAGAGCCAGCAAACCAAGGAAATGGCAGACTAATGTCTGAAAGTCTCATCTCAAAATTTTCAGGCTGGCTGGGTTTTATTTATTTATTTGTTTAGTATTTGAGACAAGCTCTCACTCTGTTATCCAGGCTGGAGTGTAGTGGCACAGTTATAGTTCACTGCAGCCTTGACCTCCCAGACTCAAGCGATCCTCCCACATCAGCCTCCGAAATAGCTGGAACTATAGGTGCGCGCCACCAACCTGACTCACTTTTTGATTTTTTTTTTTTTTTTTTTTTTGTAGAGATGGGGTCTTGCTATGCTCCCTAGGCTGGCCTGAAACTCCTGAGCTCAAGTGACGCCCCTACAACCAGCAGCCCCCAACCTCGGCCTTGCCAAGTGCTGGATTACAGGCATGAACCACCGCGCCCAGCCGGTGTGGGGTTGGTTATGAGAGGGGGTGGTTATGAGAGGAGATATAGGGAAGCTATGCTCAGATTGACTCAAGGCGGGTCAGTGTGTCTGGTCTCGATGACAGTCTTGAGCAGTGGGCCATCTGGTGGTCTGGCTGGCACTGGTTTGGGTGCAACAGGAATACAGGAGGCACTCAGCATTCTTCCCAGGGCGGGACATGCTGCAACCTTGATTCCCTGCTTAGATTTTCAAGGCCACTTCCTGGAGTTCTTTACGCCAAGCAAGAGTTAAGCGTTATTAAAAGCCCAGCATAAAAGGAAAGGGGGTGGGGGGAGAAAGAAAAACAAAAAAGAATAATTGATTTTCAAGATGGTGGTAGTTTCTGTCTCAAAAGCCTTTTTTTTTTTTTTTTGAGACGGAGTCTCGCTCTGTCGCCCAGGCTGGAGTGCAATGGCCGAATCTCAGCTCACTGCAAGCTCCGCCTCCCGGGTTTACGCCATTCTCCTGCCTCAGCCTCCCGAGTAGCTGGGACTACAGGCGCCCGCCACCTCGCCCGGCTAGTTTTTTTTTTGTATATTTTTAGTAGAGACGGGGTTTCACCGGGTTAGCCAGGATGGTCTCGATCTCCTGACTTCGTGATCCGCCCGTCTCGGCCTCCCAAAGTGCTGGGATTACAGGCTTGAGCCACCGCGCCCAGCCTTTTTTTTTTTTTGAGACAGCATCTCACTCCATCACCCAGGCTGGAGTGCAGTGGCGCCATCTCGGCTCACTGCAACCTCTGCCTCCCAGGTTCAAGGATTAGCTTGCCTCAGCCTCCCCAATAACTGGGATTACAGGCACGCGCCACCATGCCTAGCTAATTTTTTTTTTTCTTTTTTTTTTTTTCGAGATGGAGTCTGGCTCTGTCGCCCAGGCTGGAGTGTAGTGGTGCGATCTTGGCTCACTGCAACCTCTACCTCCCAGGTTCAAGCGATTCTCCTGCCTCAGACTCCTGAGTAGCTGGGATTACAGGCACGCACCACTATGCCTGGCTAATTTTATTATTTATTTTGTTTTATTTATTTATTTTTGAGACGGAGTTTCGCTCTTGTTGCCCAGGGTGGAGTGCAATGTCGCTATCTCGGCTCACTGCAACCTCTGCCTCCTGGGTTCAAGTGATTCTCTTGCCTCAGCCTCCCCAGTAGCTGGGATTATTGGCATGCACCACCACGCCTGGCTAATTTTTTTTTTTTCTTTTTTTTTTTTTTTTTTTTTTTGAGATGGAGTCTGGCTCTGTCACTCAGGCTGGAGGGCGGTGGCATGATCGTGGCTCACTGCAACCTCTGGCTCCCAGGTTCAAGCGATTCTCCTGCCTCAGCCTCCAGAGTAGCTGGGATTACAGGCACGCACCACCATGCCTGGCTAATTTTTATTATTTTATTTTATTTTTATTTTATTTTTTGAGATGGAGTTTCGCTCTTGTTGCCCAGGCTGGAGTGCAATGGCACGATCTCGGCTCACTGCAACCTCCGCCTCCTGGGTTCAAGCGATTCTCCTGCCTCAGCCTCCGGAGTAGCTGGGATTACAGGCACGCACCACCATGCCTGGCTAATTTTTATTATTTATTTTATTTTATTTTTATTTTATTTTATTTTTTGAGATGGAGTTTCGCTCTTGTTGCCAGGCTGGAGTACAATGGCGTGATCTCGGCTCACTGCAACCTCCGCCTCCTGGGTTCAAGCGATTCTCCTGCCTCAGCCTCCCGAGTAGTTGGGATTACAGGCATGTGCCACCACGCCCAGCTAATTTTGTAGTTTTATTAGAGATGGGGTTTCTCCATGTTGGTCAGGCTGGTCTCCAACTCCCGACCTTAGTGATCTGCTCACCTCAGCCTCCCAAATTGTTGGGATTGCAGGTGTAAGCCACCGCACTCTGCCAATTTTTGTATTTTTAGTAGAGACAGGGTTTTACCGTGTTGGCCAGGCTGATCTCGAATTCCAGGAGGCTGAGGTGGGAGGATCACTTGAGTCTGGGAGGCAGAGGTTGCAGTGAGCCGAGATCACATCACTGCACTCCAGCCTGGGTGACAGAGCAAGACTCTATCTCAGGAAAACACACACAAAAAATATACAAATGTGGCTGGGGTGGAGCACAAACATTCAACCCCTAACAGAATACCATGATCAAACTTTCATTTTACAAAGATCCTGCTGGTGGCCGTGTGTGGGACCACCACAGATGGCTGTGCCAGAGTGCACTACATGAAGCAGCACGCCACAGGGGTACTGCTCACATCCCAGACATCATGTATTTGAATATTTATTATAACAATTATCTGACAGGTGGAGGTACAGTGCCATGAGGAAAGAATGTCTTTTTCTAATTTCCACCAAGGTGCAGTCAAGTTGGCAGTAGTTCTGGCTCTGTGAAGGTTGATGGGGAGATCAGTTAGGAATCACCCAGGTCAAAAATAATGAGGCCAGCACCGAGGTCTGGAGGTGGGGATGGAACATCCATTACAGAGGTGTGTCATGGGGGGAAATCTGTCAGACGTGATTGCAGATTGGAACAGGTGATGAAGGAGGGAGGAGGGTCCCAGATCACTCCTGGGTCTCTTGCTGTTACTGTATGTGGAGTAAGTTTGATTCAATAAGAGAAAGATCTTGGCTGGGCGTGGTGGCTCACGCCTGTAATCCCAGCACTTTGGGAGGCCGAGGCGGGCAGATCACAAGGTCAAGAGTTCGAGACCAGCCTGACCAACATGGTGAAACCCCATCTCTACTAAAAATACAAAAATTAGCCAGGTGTGATGGTGTGCACCTGTAATCTAAGCTCCTCAGGAGGCTGAGGCAGGAGAATCGCTTGAACCCAGAGGCAGAGGTTTCGGTGAGCTGAGATTGTGCCACTGCATTCCAGCCTGGGCAACAGAGCGAGATTCCATCTCAGAAAAAAAAAGTGAAAGATCTTGAAATACACTGCCTTATAAATCATACCAGCAAACTACCAGGAAATGTAAAAATGCCATTTATAGAAATCTATAGTACCTGGCAGGGTGCAGTGGCTCACACCTGTAATCTCAGAACTTTGGGAGGCTGAGCTAGGAAGATCACTTGAGGCCAGGATTTCAAGACAAGCCTGGGCAACATAGCAAGACCCTGTCTCTAAGGAAAAAATTAATTAATTTAAAAAAATCGCTGGGTACGGTGGCTCATGCCTATAATCCCAGGACTTTGGGAGGCCAAGGCGGGCGGACCACAAGGTCAGGAGATCAAGACCATCCTGGCTAACACTGTGAAACTCTGTTTCTACTAAAAATACAAAAAATTATCCGGGTGTGGTGGCACGTGCCTGTAGTCCCAGCTACTCGGGAGGCTGAAGCAGGAGAATTGCTTGAACCCAGGAGTCGGACGTTGCAGTGAGCCAAGATCACGACACTGCACTCCAGCCTGAGCAAGAGAACAAGACTCCATGTCAAAAATAAAAAAAAAATCTATAGTGTTTAAGAATAAATCTTTAAAACATATGTTAATGTCCTTTATGACAGAAAAGAATTAAATTTTACTGAAAGACTTTAGAGAAGTCCTCTTTTGAGACAGGATCTCACTTTGTCACCTAGGCTGGAGTGCAGTGGCATGATCAGGACTCTCTGCTCTGCAGCCTTGAGCTCACGGGCTCAAGCAGTCCTCCCACCTCAGCCCCCTGAGTAGTTGAGACTACAGGAACATGCCACTGTGCCAGATAATTTTAAAATTTTTTGTAGAGACATTATGTCGTTCAAGCTGGTCCCAAACTCCTGGCCTCAAGCAATTCTCCTGCCTTGGCCTCCTAAGCCACTAGAATTACAGATGTGAGCCACTGTGCTCTGCCCAGATGAACATTTGTTTTGCTCACCACTGTGTCTCTAGCATCAGAGCATAGTCCTGGTACAAAGAATGGGGCCTGAGTAAAGATTTACTGGTTAATGGATGGATAGGTCAAATGGGTATTCATTCTTTTGTTCCTGAGCACAATAGGTGTAATAGGTCCTGTGCCAGGTGGCATGGGGAGGCAGAGATTAGTCAAATGGGGGCCAGGTGCGGTGGTTCACACCTATAATCCCAGCACTTTGGGAGGCTGAGGTGGGCAGATCACCTGAGGTGCCTCCCAAGTGGCTAGGATTGCAGGCACACACTACCATGCCCAGCTAATTTTTTCGTGTATTTTTAGTAGAGATGGGATTTCATCATGTTGGCCAGGCTGGTCTTGAACTCCTGACCTCAAGTGATCCACCCACCTCAGCCTTCCAAAGTGCTGGAATTACAGGCATGAGCCACTGTGCCCAGCCTCATATGTTGAATCTCTAACCTCCAATGTGATGGGAGTAGGAGGTGAGGCCTTTGAAAGGTAACTAGGTTTAGATGAGATCCCGAGGGTGGAGGATCATGAGGATGATGGGATTCGTGTCATTATGAAAAAAGGAAGAAAGCCAGGTGTGGTGGCTCATGTCTGTAATCACAGGAAATTGGGAGGCCAAGGCAGGTGGATCACTGGAGCTCAGAAGTTCAAGAACAGGCTGGGCAACATGACAAAACCCTTCTCTACCAAAACTACAAAAAAACTAGCTGGGCATGGTGCATGTACCTGTAGTACCAGCTACTCAGGAGGCTGAGGTGGGAGGATTGCTTGAACCTGGGAGGTGGAGGTTGCAGTGAGCCGAGATTGTGCCATTGCACTCCAGCCTGGGCTTTTTTTGAGACCCCATCTGAAAAAAAAAAAAAAAAAAAAAAAAAAGGAAGAGACACCAGACACCAGAGCTTTCTCTCCCTGCCATGTAATAATACAAGAAGGTGGCTGTCTGCAAACTAGGAAGTGAGCCCTCACTGTGAACGGAATCTGC
Organism: Chlorocebus sabaeus; assembly: GCF_047675955.1. Taxonomy (NCBI): domain Eukaryota; kingdom Metazoa; phylum Chordata; class Mammalia; order Primates; family Cercopithecidae; genus Chlorocebus; species Chlorocebus sabaeus. The sequence continues at coordinate 28,018,084 of NC_132908.1, forward strand.
TGGCACCCTGATCTTGGACTTTCCAGCCTTTGGAACTCTGAGAAATAAATGTCAGTTGGTTAAGCCACCCCACCTATGGTATTTTGTTAAAGTAGCCCAAGCTAACTAAGACATAGTTAAAATTGGTTTAAAATTACTCAAAGGTATCATTCTTTGATATATTACCTTTTAACATTCTTTTTTCTTTTCTTTTTTTATTTTTTGAGAAGGAGTCTCGCTCTGTCACCTAGGCTAGAGTGCAGTGGCACAATCTCAGCTCACTACAACCTCCGCCTCCTGGGTTCAAGCAATTCTCCTGCCTCAGCCTCCCAAGTAGCTGGGATTACAGGCACCTGCCACCATGCCCAGCTAATTTTTCTATTTTTTTAGTAGAGATGGGGTTTCACTATGTTGGTTAGGCTGGTCTCGAACTCCTGACCTTGTGATCCACCCACCTTGGCCTCCCAAAGTGCTGGAATTACAGGCGTGAGCCACCGCGCCCAACCAACATTCTTTCTTTACCATTATTTATTTGATATATTTTTTCAAATAGGTAGTACTTTCACATAGTACAAAAATCTAAATAATACCAAAAGGGTTCAGTGAAATTCTTACTCTAACAGCTGTACTAGCCACTTTGTTCCCATGAACCACACCTACGGAACCACTTTTACTAGTTTCTTATAAACCTTCCAGAATTTCTTTAGGCAGATGTTACCAGAAAGGGGTCTGGATTCAGACCTCAAGAGAGGGTTCTTGGATCTTGCTCAAGAAAGAATTCAGGGTGAGTCCACAGAGTAAAGTGAAAGCAAGTTTATTACAAAAGTAAAGGATTAAAGAATGGCTACTCCATAGACAGCAGCCCCAAGGGCTGCTGGTTGCCCATTTTTATGGTTATTAATATTATTTTTTTATTTTTTGAGATGGAGTTTCACTCTTGTTGCCCAGGTTGGAGTGCAGTGGTGCAATCTTGGCTCACTGCAACCTCCGCCTCCGGGTTCACACGATTCTCCTGCCTCAGCCTCCCGAGTAGCTGGGATTACAGATGCCTGCCACCATGCCCAGCTAATTTTTGTATTTTACATAATATTGGCCAGGCTGGTCTTGAACTCCTGACCTCAGATGATCTGCCCGTCTTGGCTTACCAAAGTGCTGGGATTAAAGGTGTAAACCACTGCGCTGGGCCAGTTATTTTTTTATTATATGCTAAACAAGGGGTGGATTATTCATGATTCCCCTTTTTAGACCATATAGAGTAACTTCCTGACATTGCCATGGCATTTGTAAACTGTCATGACCCTGGTGGGAGTGCAGCAGTGAGGATGCCCAGAGGTCACTCTCATTGCCATCTCAGTTTTGGTGGATTTTGGCTGGCTTCTTTACTGCAACCTGCTTTATCAACAAGGTCTTTATGACCTGTATCTTGTGCTGATCACCTATCTCATCCTGTGACTTAGAACACCTTAATTGTCTGGGATGCAGTCCAGTAGGTCTCAGCCTCATTTTACCCAGTTCCTATTCAAGATGGAGTTGCTCTGGTTCAAACGCCTCTGACATAGATACAAGCAAATACACACACACACACACAATTTTTTTTCTTACAGAACAGTAAGCATGATACACTTATTCTACACTTTGATATTCAATGAACAAATACTTCATATTTATGCAAAATGAAGTTTCTAATTCTTTTTGACAGCTCTGTACCGCTGATGGGCAAGTTATGATTACTGCAAACAATACTGGGTGAATTACATTGGATGGATGGGTCATTTCATACATGCGCAGACATGTTGAATTAAAATTATATTTCCCCAACCTTTGAAGTTGGTGTGGACTTGCGACTTGCTTTGGGTAACAGAATGTGGTAGAAGTCATGTCCAAATTCTGAGCAAGGCCTCAAGATTTCGTTACTGCTTCCACTTTCACTTTCCTGGAACCCTGAGGCCACTATGCTAAGAAGAAACCCAGGATGGAATGTAACATGCTGGGAGTGGCTCAACTGTTCCTGCCAACCTAGTCTCAGAGCTAAAATAGCAGACAACAGGTGAGTGAGGCCATCTTGGGCCATCTAGCCCCAGCCACGGTGCCAGGTGACTGCAGCCACTTACATAATACAAGCCACCCAGCCCCTCTCAGAATGTGGAGAAACAATACATCGTTGTTTATCTCAGTAAGAAAACTCAAGGTTTGGGAGTGGTTTTTTATGCAAGAGTAGCTAACTGACAAAAGGAAATCTCTTTCAGATAGATTTTCAGAAGATGACTGGTTCAAAGTGTAAATGCTTGCCGGGTGCAGTGGCTCACGCCTGTAATCTCAGCACTTTGGGAGGCCGAGGGGGGCAGATCACCTGATGTTGGGAGTTCGAGACCAGTCTGACCAACATGGAGAAACCCCGTCTCTACTAAAAATCCAAAATTAGCCAGGCGTGGTGGCTCACGGCTGTAATCCCAGCTACTCAGGAGGCTGAGGCAGAGATTGCAGTGAGCCGAGACTGCACCATTGCACTCCAGCCTGGGCAACAAGAGTGAAATTCTGTCTCAAAACAAAACAAAAACAAAAAAAACAAAAATGAAAAACAAAGTGTAAACACAATCGGGTGAAGTGGCCCATGCCTGTCATCCCAGCACTTTAGGAGGCTGAGGCAGGGGGATCGCTTGAGTTTGAGACCAGCCTGGACAACATAGTGAGACCCTGTCTCTACAAATAATTTTTTTTTTTTTTTTTTTTTTTTGAGACGGAGTCTCGCTCTGTCGCCCAGGCTGGAGTGCAGTGGCCGGATCTCAGCTCATTGCAAGCTCCGCCTCCCCGGTTCACGCCATTCTCCTTCCTCAGCCTCCCAAGTGGCTGGGACTACAGGCGCCCGCCACCTTGCCCGGCTAGTTTTTTGTATTTTTTAGTAGAGACGGGGTTTCACCGTGTTAGCCAGGATGGTCTCGATCTCCTGATCTCATGATCCACCTGTCTCAGCTCCCAAAGTGCTGGGATTACAGGCTTGAGCCACCGCAAATAATTTTTAAAATTAGCTTGGTGTGGTGGTGTGTGCTTGTGGTCCCAGCTACTCAGGAGGCTGAGGCAAGAGGGTCACCTAGGCCCAGGAGATCAAGGTTGTAGTGAGCTGTGATTGCACCACCGTACTCCCACCTGGGTTGAAGAGTGAGACTCTGCTCAAAACAACAAGAACAAAACAAAATGTAAATACATTTGTAATTTTGATAAACACTTTCTGGCTTGTATCATTTTCCATTCCCACCAAGAATGGATGAAAGGACCCATCTCCCCACAATCTTGCCAAAAGAGTGTTTTGCCAGACTTACATCTGTGTATGTGTCTAAGGCCTTATTGTTCTTGTGAACTGTCATGTTCTTCGCCCATTTTTTATTGAACTACCGGTCTTTCTTACCAATATATGAGAGCTCTTTAAATAGTAGGGAGATTAGACCTTTGTATGTGATAAGAACTGCAACTATTTTCCCAGTTTTTTGGCTTTTTTTTTTCCCCCAAGACAGTGGGTCTTGCTCTGTCGCCCAGGCAGGAGTGCAGTGGCATGATCTCAGCTCACTACAGCCTCTGCCTCCACAGTTCAAGTGATTCTTGTGCCTCAGCCTCCCGAGTAGCTGGGGTTACAGGTGTTCACTACCATACCCAGCTATTTTTTGTATTTTTAGTACAGATGGGGTTTCAACATGTTGCCTAGGCTGGTCTCCAACTCCTGGCCTCAAGTGATCTTCCCACCTCGACCTCTCATAGTGCTGGGACTACAGGCATGAGCCACTGCACCTGAACAGTTGTTTGTCTTTTGATTTTACTTACAATGTTTTTTGCCATGCAGAATTGTTGTATGTAGACAAAGGTATTCATCTTTTCTTCTCCAGTTTCTGAATTCTGAGTTGGAGTTGGGCCTTCCTCACTCCAAAAGTTATAAAAGATTTTGACCATATTTTCTTCTAGTGTTTTATTTATTTATTTATTTATTTATTTATTTATTTATTTATTTTTGAGACAGAGTCTCGCTCTGTCACCCAGGCTGGAGTGCAGTGGTGCGATCTCAGCTCACTGCAACCTCCATCTCCCGGGTTCAAGCGATTCTCCTGCCTGTCTCCTGAGTAGCTGGGACTACACGTGTGTGCCACCACGCCTGGCTAATTTTTGTGCCAGTGCACTCCACTTAGTAAAGGAGTACTACTCCTTTTAGTAGAGGCGGGATTTCACTATGTTGGCCAAGCTGGTCTTGAACTTCTGATCTCAAATGATCCACCCACCTCGGCCTCCCAAAGTGTTGGGATTACAGGCACAAACCACTGTGCCCAGCCTCTTGTAGCATTTTAATAGAGTTTATCCAAACAAATTGCATGATCCATCACCTTTAGAATAAAGCCTGGGCAGGCTGGGTGCAGTGGCTGACGCCTGTAATCCCAGCACTTTGGGAGGCCAAGGTGGGCGGATCATCTGAGGCCAGGAGTTTGAGACCAGCCTTGGCAACATAGTGAAATGCTGTCTCTACTAAAAATACAAAAATTAGCCGGGAGTGGTGGGGTGCGCCTGTATCTGTGTTCCCAGCTACTCAGGAGGCTGCGGCAGGAGAATTTCTTGAACCTGGAAGGCAGAAGTTGCAGTGAGGCAAGATTGCACCATTGCACTCCAGCCTGGGCAACAAGAGCGAAACTCTGTTTCAACAACAACAACAAAAGGAATAGGGCTGGGTGCGGTGGATCATGGCTGTAATCCTAGCATTGTGGGAGGCCGAGGTGGGCTGATCACCTGAGGTCGGGAGTTTGAGACCAGCCTCACCAATGTGGAGAAATCCCGTCTCTACTAAAAAATACGAAACTAGCCAGGCGTGGTGGTGCATGCTTGTAATCCCAGCTACTCAGGAGGCTGAGGCGGGAGAATTGCTTAAACCCGGGAGGCGGAGGTTGCAGTGAGCCGAGATTGCACCACTGCACTCCAGCCTGGGCAGCAAGAGAAAAACTCTGTCTTGGGCCGGGCGCGGTGGCTCACACCTGTAATCCCAGCACTTTGGGAGGCCGAGGCGGGCAGATTATGAGGTCAGGAGATTGAGATCATCCTGGCTAACACAGTGAAACCCCGTCTCTACTAAAAATACAAAAAATTAGCCGGGCGTGGTGGCGGGCGCCTGTAGTCCCAGCTACCTGCTACCTGGGAGGCTGAGGCAGGAGAATGGCGTGAACCCGGAAGGCGGAGCTTACAGTGAGCTGAGATTACGCCACTGCACTCCAGCCTGGGCGACAGAGCGAGACTCCGTCTCAAAAAAAAAAAAACAACTCTGTCTCAAAAAAAAAAACAAGTTCAGGTCCAAAATTATGACATGGGTGACCCAACTGTAAAATTATGACAGTGTCATCCATGTGGATGGGAAACAGGAGGAAGAATGGCTGGCTCAGGAGGTTCTCAGCAGGATGCAGTGCTTCCTGTCTGGGACACTTTCAGCTTAAAATGTCTGTGGGACCTCCAGGAGGCAGGCAGATTCAAGGGTCTAGAGTTAGGAGAAATTTGGGGCTGGTGATAGGGACTTGGAGGCCAGCATATGGTTATTCAAAGCCACAAGAGTATGTAAATAGTTTGAGGAAGAGAGGGTCTCAGATAAAACTCTAGGGAGTGGTCAAGTTTAAGCCCAAAACATGCCCATGGGGAGTGAGCTATGGGGGCACATCATCTCCATGGCCCTTAGGGCTTGCCACAGAAACAGCCTCAGAGATGTCTGTAGGGTGAACTGCAGCCCTTACTTGAGTCATGTGTGGATATCTTTGGCTGCTTGGGACACAGCTCACAGGGAGAAGGGGGCGGACCAATAACCTCGCCGCAGTCAGCCCCAACCCAGTGGTGTGGGAGAGACCTGAGACTAGGGCAGGGGGAGGCTCAGTGGGTACAAGTCATCTGCCCCTCTTCCCCCAGACAGTCCAAAGCAGGATATCAATAGGTGGCACTAAGTCCCCAAGGTTAGGTGGAACACAGGGAGCCACCCGAGTTGGTATTTCCCTAAGACCACAGTGCAGTGGTTAGGAGTACAAACTGTATGGGCTGGGAGTGGTGGCTCAAGCCTGTAATCCCAGCACTTTGGGAATCCCAGGTGGGAGGACTGCTTGAGGTCAGGAGTTTGAAACCAGCTGGACAACATAATGAGACCCCGTTTGTACAAAAAAATAAAACAATTAGCCAGACATAGTGGCACTCGTCTATGGTCCCAGCCCAGGTGAAAGGATCCCTTGAGCCCAGGAATTCAAGGCTTCAGTGAGGCATAATTTTGCACCACTGAACTCCAGTCTGGGCGACAGAGCAAGACCCTGTCTCAACATCAATAACAACAAAAGAATACCAACTGTGGAGCTCCAGCATCTGGGTTAAAATCCCGGCTGTATCCTTTACTGGCTGTGTAACCAAAGGCAAGTTCCTCAACTTCTCTGTGCCTCCACTCCTTCCTCTATAAAATGAGGACAGTAATAGTACCTCTCTCATAAAACTGTTATGAGATTAAATGAGTTAATATTTATAAAGTGCTTTATAAATATTGAATAAGAAATAATTTCATTCATTTGTAAATATTTGTCAAGTAGCTACTGTGTACCAGGCTCTGTTGTAGGTGCTGGGGGCGCAGCAGGGGGTAAGGCACGTGAAAACCCTTGTCCTATGGAGCTTACATTCTAGTTGACGGGGGAGTGGTGATAACAAACAATACATATATATATATATATATTATTTTTTTTGAGATGGAGTCTCATTCTGTTGCCCAGACTGGAGAGCAATGGCATGATTTCGGCTCACTGCAACCTCTGCCTCACGGGTTCAAGCGATTCTCCTGCCTCAGCCTCCAGAGTAGCTGGGATTACAGGTGCACGCCACCACATCTGGCTAATTTTTTTATATTTTAGTAGAGACGGGGATTCACCGTGTTGCCCAGGCTAGTCTCAAACTCCTGAGCTCAGGCAATCCACTCACCTTGGCCTCCCAAAGTGCTAAAATCATAGGTGTGAGCCACCATGCCTGGCCAATATTTTTATTTTTAGTATAGATGGGGTTTCGCCATGTTGGCCAGGCTGGTCTCGAACTCCTGATGTCAGGTCATCTACCCACCTCGGCCTCCCAAAATGCTTGGATTACAGAGGTAAGCCACCATGCCTGGCCTTTATTTTCTATTAAAAAAATTTTTTTGGCCTGGCGCGATGGCTCAAGCCTGTAATCCCAGCACTTTGGAAGGCCAAGATGGGCGGATCATGAGGTCAAGAGATCGAGACCATCCTGGCTAACACAGTGAAACCCCGTCTCTACTAAAAAATACAAAAAACTAGCTGGGCGAGGTGGCAGGCGCCTGTAGTCCCAGCTACTCAGGAGGCTGAGGCACGAGAATGGTGTAAACCCCGGAGCTGGAGCTTGCAGTGAGCCAAGATCCGGCCACTGCACTCCAGCCTGGGCAACAGAGCAAGACTCCATCTCGAAAAAAAAAAAAAAATTCTGAGACAGGGTCCCACTCTGTCACCCAGGATGGAGTGCACTGGCACAATAATAGCTCACTGCAGCCTTTAACTACTGGCCTCAAGCAATCCTCCTGTCCCAGCCTCCCAAGTAACTGGAACTACAGGTGCACGCCACCACACCCAGCTAATATTTTATTTTATTTATTTATTTATTTACTTATTTTTTGAGACAGAGTCTCATTCTGTCTCCCAGGCTGTAGTGCAGTGGCATGATCTTGGCTCACGACAACCTCTGCCTTCCAGGTTGAAGCAATTCTCTTGCCTCAGCCTCCCCAGTAGCTGGGATTATAGGTGTGTGCCACCACACCCGGCTAATTTTGTATTTTTAGTAGAGACAGGGTTTCGCCATGTTGGCCAGGCTCATCTCAAACTCCTGACCTCAGGTGATCTGCTCACCTCGGCCTCCCAAAGTGCTGGGATTACAGGTGTGAGCCACCGTGCCCAGCCTTATTTTTTATTTTGTAGAGATGGGGTCTCACTATGTTGTCCAGATTGGTCTCAAACTCCTGAGCTCAAGCATCCTCCTGCCTTGGCCTCCCAAAGTGCTGAGATTACAGGTGTGAGCAACCACGCCCAGCCCAATATGTAAATAAATTAGCAAAATATATGGTATGTCAGCTCCAAGTGGAGACACAAGAGAGGGGCATGAGCTGGCAAGGGTGATAGTCTCGGCCCTGGTGCACAATGGGACCCAGGAGATGGAGAGGGGAAGGAAGTCCCCAGATAGGCAGCAACATGGACCCTCTAGCAGAGACACTGGAGCTGCTGAAAGATTCCGAGTAACAATCATCGCCGTCATACAACAGCAGGAAGCACTGACATTCCACACCAGGTGCTGTTCTGTTTGCTTTACAAATATCACTTCATCTTTACAGCAATCCTATGAGTATAGTACTATTATTATTCGGATTTTTCTGTTTCGTTTTCTTTGAGACAGAGTTTCGCTCTTGTTGCCCCCAGCGTGCAGTGGTGCAGTCTTGGCTCACTGCAACTTCTGCCTCCCGGGTTCAGGTGATTCTCCTGCCTCAGCCTCTCAAGTAGGTGGAATTACAGTCATGTGCCACCACGCCCGGCTAATTTTGCATTTTTAGTAGAGACGGGGGTTCTCCATGTTGGTCAGGCTGGTCTTGAACCCTGGACCTCAGGTGATCTGCTGGCCTCAGTGAGGGCCGGGCACGGTGGCTCACGCCTATAATCCCAGCATTCTGGGAGGCCAAGGCGGGTGGATCACCTGAGGTCAGGTGTTCGAGACCAGCCTGACCAACATGGAGAAACCCCACCTCTTCTAAAAATATAAAATTACCCAGCTTGGTGGTGGGCACCTGTAATCCCAACTACTCAGGAAGCTGAGGCAGGAGAATCACCTGAACCCAGGAGATGGAGGTTGCAGTGAGCCAAAATCACACCACTGCACTCCAGCCTGGGTGACCTGGAGAGACTCTGTCTCAAAAAACAACCACCACCAAAAAAAAAAAAAAAAATGAGAACTGAGGTATAGAAAGGTTACATAACTTGCCTCCTAGAGTTATTACAGTGGGTGAATGGGCTGGGATTCCAACCCAGGTCATCTGGCTCCCATGTAGGTAGGTCTGGACCCACAGGTAGAGGGGACAAGACAAATTGCCAAGTCTCAGGACCAGGTAGAGCCAGATAGGATCAATAACCTCTCCAGCAGTCGTCTCCAACCTAGCAGGTGTGGGAGAGGCCCTGTGACAGGGGCGGGAGAAGGCTTAGCGGGGCAGGCAGTCCACCCACTCCTCCTCCAAGACAATCCAAAGCAATAGGTGGCAGCAAGCCCCCAAGGGTGGGTGGAACACGGGAAGCCACCCCAGCTGGTATTTTCCTTGGATCATAGTGTAGATCTTAAAAAACACACCCCCCTCCACCCAACAGCTGCACAGTCTGGAGCAAATATACGCACTCACCACACACACACGCAAGACCATATATATATTTTTTTTTTTTTTTTTTTTTTTTGAGACGGAGTCTTGCTCTGTCACCCAGGCTGGAGTGCAGTGGCACAATCTGGGCTCACTGCAAACTCTGCCTCCCAGGTTCATGCCATTCTCCTGCCTCAGCCTCCCGAGTAGCTGGGACTACAGGCGCCCGTCACCACAGCCGGCTAATTTTTGTATTTTTAGTAGAGACGGGGTTTCACTGTGTTAACCAGGATGGTCTCGATTTCCTGACCTCGTGATTCACCCGCCTTGGCCTCCCAAAGTGCTGGGATTACAGGCGTGAGCCACAGCACCCAGCCCAATATACTTTTTTAAACTTTATTTTTATTTCTATTTATTTATTTTTAATTTAAAAAAATCTAATTAGAGATGAGGTCTTAGGCCGGGCACAGTGGCTTATGCCTATAATCCCAGCGCTTCGGGAGGCCGAGGCAGGCAGATCACGAGGCGGGAGGATCACGAAGTCAGGAGTTCAAGACCAGCCTGGCCAATACGGTGAAACCCCATCTCTGCTAAAAATACAAAAATTAGCCGGGTGTGGTGGTGTGTACCTGTAATCCCAGCTACTCAGGAGGCTGAGTAAGAATTGTTTGAACTCAGGAGGCAGAGGTTGCAGTGAGCTGAGATCGTGCCATTGCAGTCCAGCCTGGGAGACAGAGCGAGACTATGTCTCAAAACAAACAATAACAACAACGACAAAAAAAAAACCCAAAAAAAACCAGAGATGAGGTCTTGGCATGTTGCCCAGGCTGGTCTCAACTCCTGCGCTCAAAGGATTCTCCTGCCTTGGCCTCCCAAAATGCTGGGATTACAGGTGTGAGCCACTGCACCCACCCTACTTTTTTTTTTTTTTTTTTTTTTTGATACAGGATCTCACTCTGTCACCCAGGCTGGAATGCAGTGGCAAGATCACTGTTGACTGTACCCTTGACCTCATGGACTCAAGTGATCCTCCTGTCTCAGCCTCCTGAGTAGCTGGGACTACAGGAGAGCGCCAGCGCACCTGGGTAATTAAAAGAAGATTTTTTTGTAGAGACAGATGCTATGTTGCCCAGGCTGGTCTCGAACTCCTGGCCTCAAGTGATCTACCCACCTTGGCCTCCTAAAGTGCTAAGATCACAGGCATGAGCCACTGCACCCAGCCTAAGACAGTTAATATCCACGTCAAGCCTGCTCAGCGGGCCTGAGAGGAACAAAGGGCTCAGCTATGGAGAGCTCCATCCCCAGTGCCAATCTCTCTAAATGGCCTCTTTCCTCTCCACATAACACCACAAGGCTTGGAGTCCAGCTTCCTGTGACCTTAAGTCACCATTCCAAAACCTTGCAATCTCACCCAGAGACCACAAATGAAATAAGGAATATTATAATCCTGAGAAGTTTAGTGGATCAAGACGGCATGCCATCAAGATGCTGAGAAACAAAGAGGCAGATGGGACCGGGGGCCCAGAAGATGCTGGAACCCACAGTACTAAAAGCTCAGAGAGGCTGGGCACGGTGGCTCACACCTGTAATCCCAGCACTTTGGGAGGCCAAGGTGGGTGGATCGACTAAGCCCAGGGGTTTGAGACCAGCCTGGGCAACACGGCGAAACCCAGTCTCTACCAAAAAAATATACAAAAATGGCCGGGCGCGGTGGCTCAAGCCTGTAATCCCAGCACTTTGGGAGGCGGAGACGGGTGGATCACGAGGTCAGGAGATCGAGACCATCCTGGCTAACACGATGAAACCCCGTCTCTACTAAAAAATACAAAAAACTAGCCGGGCGATGTGGCGGACGCCTGTAGTCCCAGCTACTCGGGAGGCTGAGGCGGGAGAATGGCGTGAACCCGGGAGGCGGAGCTTGCAGTGAGCTGAGATCCGGCCACTGCACTCCAGCCTGGGCGACAGAGCGAGACTCCGTCTCAAAAAAAAAAAAAAATATACAAAAATTAGCCAGGCATGCTGGTGCATGCCTATAGTACCAGCTACTTGGGAGGCTGAGGCAGGAGGATTGACTGAATCTGACAGCACACCATTGCACTCCAGCCTGGGTGACAGAACCAGATCCAACCTAAAAAAAAAAAAAAAGAAAAAAGAAAAAAGAAAAAAAGCCCAGAGGGGAGGTCACCCTCGACAGTTTTCCAGCCCCTCCCACATCCTTCTTAACCTCACCAGATACTGTCCAAGTCCTACCTTAGGCAAGGCAGAAATTATAGGACCAAGCCGTCAAATGGGGAAATTGAGTCCCCGAGAGGAGTAATGCATTATTTAAGATCCCATGCAGGACTATGAGTCAGGGGTCCAAGAGCCCTTCCACCATGTGCCACTCAGAGACACAGAGTAGGAGGGGGAAGGGGGTCGGGTGGTAGGGGACAAAAGATGCGGGAGGCAAGCAGCAGTGACTGAAGAGGCAGAGGCTGACATGGAAGACCCGGGAGCAGAGAATCTTTCCTCACCGTCTCCAGGGGACACCACTGGGCAGGGATTGGCTTCCTGGAAAACCCTGCATTCCCTCTGTGGGTGATCAGGGAACCACTCTCCTACTAGCTGGGTTTTGTGTGTGGTTTTTTTTTTGTTTTTGTTTTTGTTTTTTTTTTGAGATTGAGTCTTACTCTGTCGCCTAGGCTGGAGTGCAATGGTGTGACCTCAGCTCGCTGCAACCTCTGCCTCCAAGGTTCAAGCAATCCTCCTGTCTGAGCCTCCCGAGTAGCTGAGATTACAGGCACCTGCCATCATGCCTGGCTAATTTTCGTACGTTTGTAGAGATGGGGTTTTGCCATGTTGGCCAGGCTGGTCTCCAACTTCTGGCCTCAGGTGATCTGCCTGCCTCTGCCTCCCAAAGTGCTGGGATTGCAGGCATAGGCCACCGCACCCTGCTAGAGCTGGGTTTTAACAGGAAGAGAAGAGCCAAAAATCCTCACATAGAATCAGACAGCACTTGACAGTTTCCAACCTCATCATCACTGAAGTTTAGAGCAGCCCATACCCATAAAGATGATCTCCCCATCCCCCCAAGTTACCCACTGTGCAGAGGGAGATCGACACTTAGAGACAGGAAGCAACTTCCAGAAGTCCATAGCAACCCAGTCCCAGGAATCTAGGTTTCCTGACCAGGGCATAGCAGAAAGGGTCCACTCCTTTCCTTGCTTGTACCTTCACAGAAGCTTCCTGGACAGAGCCCTGGGGTCCAGGAGACCCGTTATTCATTCCCAGCTATGCTGAGACTTACTAAATGACTTTGGGGACTCCTTCTAGAGAATTTAAGTTCCACGAGTGCAGGAATTTTTATCTATTAGTCCTTGATGTATCTCCAGCCCTAGAACAGTGTTTGGCCCATAGTATGTGCCCAAAAATATCCATTAAATGAATGTTCTGTGCATGGTGGTGCATGCCTGTAATCCCAGCAGTTTGGGAGGCTGAGGCAGGAGGATTGCTTGAGCCTAGGAGTTAGAGACCAGCTTGGACAACATAGTGAGACCCCATCTTGTAAAAATTTTTAAAAATAAAAAATGAGTGAATATCTCGATAGCCAGGATTAGAGAAGTGTCACAGTCAGAAAGACTGAAGCCTAAAGAAGACCAAGGAACCAGGGTCTTTATCCTCAGATACATGAAAGGCTAAGATTCTGTCCACAAGTATTTATAGTGGGCCCGTAATGTGCTTGGTACTGAGCTAGGAACTCCCCAGATTCAATTAAGAACAAAGTCATTACCTGCCTCAGATGCAAGGCAGGGTCTGGGGGGTGTGAGTGGCAGGGAAGGCAGCGTGCTCAGTAGAGACACTTTTCTTAGCCTGAGCTGCCCTGACATGGTCTGACAGCCCACAAGGTGGTGAGTGCAGCCGGGCTGTAGTGTTCAAGGAGGGCGCCGGCTGGCTGCCCACCTGTCAGAGGCTGCGCCAGGAGGATGCGGAAGAAGAGGTTTCTGCCTTGGCTGAGGTCACTTCCCACCCCTAGATTCCCTGCCCACACAACCCTGCAATTTTCTGACGCTGACGACTCGGATCCTATTATTTCCCGATTTTCAAGGTCCCATGATGCTGACAGCCCCAAATGCTAAGTCGTCAGTCCGCCCACGCCCCTGGACCCGAAAGCAATAAAGGCGAAATCAGTAAGGGTTCTACCACCCACTGCCTCGAAAGGCCTCTGGGGGTGGTGGGCGCGCCCCTCCCCACCTCGCGGGGGCCGTGTGGGCGTCGTTCGGTCGTCGGAGTGCCGGGGACGTCGTGATGAAAACAGTGTCCCAGAGACGGCGCTGACAGAACCGGGACACGTGACAGTCACAGCGTCACATTCTGCGGTCCACGAGTTTGGGACCGGGTTGGTCACGTGACGCGGTGGGGGCACCATGGGGTGATGTGAGATGCGGGTGCCTCAGATTACGTACAAATGACGTATTCCTACCCCTTTTGGCAACCAGATTTCCGTTGGAAGATGCAACGGTTCCGGTGACGGTAGCGAGCTCCCGCGTCCAGGCAGCTCCGCTTCCGCTCGGGGCGCAACAACTTCCGACTCCACCTTCCCCGCCTCGGGCGAGGAAGAGACGCGACCATATGCGCATGCCCCGAATTTATCACGGAGGGGCGGGGCTGAGGCTGCGGGAGCTGGACGGGGGAAGAAAAGGGAATTCCAACCTGTGGAACCTTGGGGGGGTCCCCGGGGTCGGCGCCTTCCCATTGACTGTGGGCAGTGCAAGGGACGGAGGCTCTGGTGGCTCGTGGGGGTGTTGGGGTCCGCAGGGGGAGGGAGGGGAGTGTCAGAGTGTGAGTGGGGTACGGGTATTCCAAGTTTGCGGGCCTCCCGGTCTGACGCCGAGGAGGGAGAGCTCAGGCCACCATGCGGGACAGGACCCACGAGCTGAGGCAGGTGAGACGCCAAGGCAGCGGGGATGGGGGCGGGCGGACGAACTGGAACGCAAGACTCCTGGTCTTCGGGGTAGGGAGGGGTGGCTGATGGCCAGGAAGGAAAGTCCCGGAAGCCTGTGGGTCCTGCGGGGTGACAGCCGCAGCGAAACAGTGGTGCCAATGACTCCGGGCCTGGCAGGGGGATGACAGCTCGGACGAAGAGGACAAGGAGCGAGTCGCGCTGGTGGTGCACCCGGGCACGGCACGGCTGGGGAGCCCGGACGAGGAGTTCTTCCAGAAGGTAAGGGGATGGAGTCTTGGCCTGGATTCGCGAGGGGGTAGGAGGACCCGAGGAGTAAGCGTGGTCTGGAGTACCCCATATCTCTTTCAGCCCTCTCGGTCACCCTCCCCAGGTCCGGACAATTCGGCAGACTATTGTCAAGCTGGGGAATAAAGTCCAGGAGTTGGAGAAACAGCAGGTCACCATCCTGGCCACGCCCCTTCCTGAGGAGAGTGAGTGAAACCCCGGCTGCATAGCGCATGCTCCGCCCCAGGGATTGTGGGGGTTGTAGTTCCACGCAGGTGGTGGCCAGGGTGGTTTGTTGAGGTAGGGGCTGCTGTTTGGGAGTCGTGGCCTTCTCTTATTCAGGCATGAAGCAGGAGCTGCAGAACCTGCGCGACGAGATCAAACAGCTGGGGAGGGAGATCCGCCTGCAGCTGAAGGGTGAGCTACTGGGACCTCAGGCAGATCCTTCCCTCTGATCCTGCCCTGTTGTTGGTATATCTGGGGAGTGTGTGGCCCAGAGAAGCCAGTGATATACCCAGGTCGCACAGCAGGCCTGGTTCTAGCATCTCTGTCTCCTGGCCTCCAGGCCATTGTACTCTCCACAGCACAAGGCAGTCTCTCAGGTTCTTTTATTTACAATGAAACCATTTACTTACACAGTTATCGCTGCCCACTGGGCATTCTTTGGGCAGGGAGATGGGGTTTTGTTAGGTGGCCTCTGCATTCCTACGGGAACTCAAGTGATGTAATGCAAAGAAAAATAAACTTACTTTCTCCTCTTGGAGCCTCAGCCTTAGTCATTTTATGATAAATGATATTTCCCTAAAAATCCTATGGAGACAAGTACCCCCAATACCCCTGTGTCTTCCCACAGCCATAGAGCCCCAGAAGGAGGAAGCTGATGAGAACTATAACTCCGTCAACACAAGAATGAGAAAAACCCAGGTGGGTTTTTTTTTCTCAGAAATGACATTTCAGCAAATGTTGCATGAAGTATTAGATGATAGATGTATGAAGGAAGGGCCTGCAGATGTCATGGAGTCCAATTGGATGATTTTTTCCAAGTGGGGAACCTGAGCTCAGAGAGAGAAAGAACTTGCTCAAGGTCAAGAAACTAGGTCTCCTGATGCTCAGTCCGGTTATAACACCCTGCTTTATTTTCTTCCATTCAATAAGAAGTTACTTATTCACCCCAGACAAGACCTAGGCTTGACTGTGGGACACATGTTTTCTTTTCTTTTTGCCTCAGCCTCCTGAATAGCTGGGATTACAGGTGGACACCACCATGCCGAGTTAATTTTTGTATTTTTAGTAGAGACGGGGTTTCACCATGTTGGCCAGGCTGGTCTCGAACTCCTGACCTCAGGTGACCCTCCTGCCTCGGCCTCCCAAAGTGCTGGAATTACAGGCGTGAGCCACCGCGCCCAGCTGGGACACGTGTTTTCTAGGAGTCAAGATGAGGAGTTAGGGTTCAATAGGGGATAAAGACATTACTCACGTGGGATCTGGTGGCTAATGGTGCTGCCCAGGGAAGGAGAGTTAGAAGTCACAAATTGACTGGCAGGTTTGCTATCTATGTGACAGGGACATCCTTAGTCCCACAGGTGGAATTCAAGAAGTCAGGAAGTGGAACTTCCCTGGGGCGACACTGAAGAGGAACTCCCCTGGTGTAATATCTTTTTTTTTTTTAATTATTATTATTTTTTTGAGATGGAGTCTCTCTCTGTCGCCCAGGCTGGAGTACAGTGGCACAGTCTTGGCTCACTGCAACCTCCACCTCCTTCAAGCGATAATCCTCCCTCAGCCTCACAAGTAGCTGGGATTACAGGCGTACACCACCACACCTGGCTAGTTTTTTATATTTTTGGTAGAAATGAGGTTTCACCATGTTGGCCAGGCTGGTCTTGAACTCCTGACCTCAAGTGATCCACCTGCTTTGGCCTCCCAAAGTGCTATGATTACAGGCATGAGCCACCATGCACGGCCCCTGGGGTGATATCTTAGTAAGGAGATTTGCAGTGATCTGACTGGCCCTCTCTGTGTCCCCAGTGAGGAGGATACCAAGAGGTCAGGGTTGGAGTAGTTGAGCCCAGGGCTCAGCAAGGACCCCAGATTGAAGATGAAACAGCTTGGGCATCTTGGAAGGGTGCAGCTGGAACCAGGAGAGCAGATGTATCTCTGGAAAAGGAACTCCAAGGAATGAGCATATTTAAGGCCTCAGGAGAAGGGGCAAGGCAGAGCAGATGCCCCAGAGCCAGTGTTTCTGGGGAAGCCTGTGGTGGTGATTGGCATGAGTGGTCGAGGGCCCATGTGGGCCTGTTGCACCTGTTTCGCCCAGGCAGCATGTTCATTTCTAGGCATAGGAACTGTGGTGTAGGCAGCAAGGTTGGCATTCAGCAAGCATTCAGCAGTTACATATTGGGTGCCTACTCTGTGCCAGACCTTTTTGGAACTGTTTAGGATACAGCAGTGAATCAATGATCCCTATCCTCATGGAACTTCCCTTCTGGTGTAGACAATCACCATAATAAATAAGTGAATTATTTAGAACATAATAAGCATTAAGGAAAAAAGAGCAGGGGAAGAGGGACTGAGCATGCTGGAGGAGGGTAGAGTTGCAGTTGAAAGCAAGTGGAGGAAGCTTCATTCAGAAGGTAACATCTGAACAAAAGACTTAAAAGTGTTTGCGGGGAATGGGCATTCTAGGTAGAATGAGAAGTGAACGCAAAGGTTTAAGCTGAGAGTGTGCTTTGTCTAGGGAGGGCTGTAAGGAGACCAATGTGGATGGGCAGAGGGAGGGAACAGTAAGAGGAAGTAAGATCAGAGAGCTCATGGGAGAAGGAGAGATCATAGAGGGCTGGCCGTGCACCTTGGCTCACACCTGTAATCCCAGCACTTTGGAGGCTGAGGTGGGAGGATTGGTTGAGCCCAGGCGTTTGAGACCAGCCTGGGCAACATTTCGAGACCCCATCTCTCTCTTTGTTTTTTTTTTTTTGAGACAGGGTCTCACTGTCACCCAGGCTGGAGTGCAGTGGTGCCATCTCTGCTCACTGCAGCCTCCGCCTCCTGAGTTCAAGCCATTCTCCTGCTTCAGCCTCCCAAGTAGCTGGGACTACAGGCACCCACCACTGCACCCAGCTAATTTTTGTATTTTTAGTAGAGATGGGGTTTCACCATGTTGGCCAGGCTGGTCTTGAACTCCGACCTCAGGTGATCTGCCTGCCTCAGCCTCCCAAAGTGCTGAGATTACAGGCATGAGCCACCATGCGGGCCAACCCTGTCTCTATTAAAAATAAAAATAGGCCAGGTGCAGTGGCTCACACTTGTAATCCCAGCACTTTGGGAGGCCGAGGTGGGTGGATCACCTGAGGTCAAGGGATTGAGACCATCCTGGCCAACATGGTGAAACCCCATCTCTACTAAAAATACAAAAATTAACCATGCATGGTGATGTTCATCTGTAGTCCCAGCTACTCGGGAGGCTGAGGCAAGAGAATCGCTTGAACCCAGGAGGCCAAGGTTGTGGTGAACCGAGATTGTGCCACTGCACTCCAGCCTGGGCAATAAGAACGAAACTCTGTCTCAAAAAATAAATAATAAATAAATAAAAATAAAAAAGATCATGGAGGGCCACATAGACCTGCTAAGGGCTTTGGCTTTTTGTCTAAGAGAAATGGGGGAGCCTGTCAAGGTCATCACAAAGTGGTTAAGGTGGCAGACCCCACATAAGAGTTCATGCTATTTGCTCACTTTACTATGGGATTGCCGAGGCCCAGACCGGGCAGGGATCCTCCCGGGGCACCCAGCCTATATTCTTCATCTTTAGCATGGGGTCCTGTCCCAGCAATTTGTGGAGCTCATCAACAAGTGCAATTCAATGCAGTCCGAATACCGGGAGAAGAACGTGGAGCGGATCCGGAGGCAGCTGAAGATCAGTGAGTTGTGTGTGCCCAGCCTGGCCTGCAGGGGCAGGTAATCCCAACCCAGCCCTGAGCCTGGCCTTTTCCTTCACAGCCAATGCTGGGATGGTGTCTGACGAGGAGCTGGAGCAGATGCTGGATAGTGGGCAGAGCGAGGTGTTTGTGTCCAATGTGAGTGGCCACAGCCAGCCCCTCTCTGCTGTGCCTCCCATCCCCTCTGAGTCCTGTCCCTTTCTTGACCTCCTAGGCTCAGGTGATCCTCCTGCCTCAGCCTCCCGAGTAGCTGGGACTATAGGTGTGAGCCACTGCATTCCGCTTGCTATGTCCCTTTCTGATTGAGGGTACCCTGAGGCCCCTAAGGGAATTAGCTAGCCTGGAGTCACCCATCAGATTCCAGGCTGAGGGCTCCCCAGAAGTTCAACAGGAGCTTCTGACCTGCTGTCGGTCTCCCTGTGAACAGTTGCCCCACTCCTGTCTTCCCCCTAGATCCTGAAGGACACACAGGTGACTCGACAGGCCTTAAATGAGATCTCGGCCCGGCACAGTGAGATCCAGCAGCTTGAACGCAGTATTCGTGAGCTGCACGATATCTTCACTTTTCTGGCTTCTGAAGTGGAGATGCAGGTGAGTGCCCCGCGCAGCCCCAGACGTGAGACCAGGCTCAGTCCAAACTGCCAGCCTCCTGCCACCCTTAGATTCTCTCCCTGAGGCTTTTGTGTCTTTCAGGTTTGGCCATCCCCCCAAATTGGTGCTTATTCTTATCCTTAGCTGTACCCTGAGAATGGCACCTGCCTCTGCTGCTACCCAGATACCCACTCCCTTCTGCATAGCACCCTGCCCCCTCTCCAAAACTTGAGCCTGCCCAGGTCTGGCCCCAGCCCTGGCTCCCCCTCCACTAACAGCATCCTCCCTGATACCTCTCAGAGGTTCAGTCAGAGTTGCCTTAGAGGGGCTGCCTCCTAACATCTGTACAAGGCTGGAGTGGGGGCGGTGTTCCCCTGGCCCTGGTTGCATGAGTTGAGTTGAGCTTCCAGCCCTGTCCTGGAGGAGCTGGCCTCAGTCATGCTACAACCAATGCCCTTTTGCAGCTGAGACTTACAGGAAAGAGATCTCATTCAGTAGGAGTACTGAGACCTGAGGCTGGTGGTGCCAGGAGGAGGCAGGGGTAGGGAGGGCTTTGCAGCAGCTGTAGATAGGCCTGGAAGAATGGGTAAATTCAGACAGATTTGTGAAGGCACAGTTCACCATCTGTGAAAGGTATGAGCCATTTGAGGTCCTTAGCTCCAAGCTACCACTGCAGATAGAGGTCATATGGGATAAGCGAGCAGGGGACAAGGGACTACATGATAGAAGGGACCTGGAAGCCATCCCCAAGGAGCCTGAACTTTTTTCAGATCGAGTCTTGCCCTTGTCTTTGTTAGTGCAATCTTTTTTTTCCTGCCAGGAATGTTCTTCAGTCATCTGAGGTGGGGTGGGCAAAGGCATCCTTACCTCCCTGAATCACCCCATCCTCTGAGCAGGGGGAGATGATCAATCGGATTGAGAAGAACATCCTGAGCTCAGCGGACTACGTGGAACGCGGGCAGGAGCACGTCAAGACAGCCCTGGAGAACCAGAAGAAGGCGAGGAAGGTGAGCCTCCCAGGCCCGGCCTCTGCCCCAGGCACCCTGTGTGACTTCCCTGACCCCCTCCTCTCCCACAGAAGAAAGTCTTGATTGCCATCTGTGTGTCCATCACCGTCGTCCTCCTAGCAGTCATCATTGGCGTCACAGTGGTTGGATAATGTCACACATTGTTGGTGAGATGTTGTGGGCTGCCCTCTGGCCTGCCCCAGCCCTGGCCCCAGCCCTCCCTTCTCCCTCAGACCCTGTTCTCCCTCCTTTCCTTACAGGCACTAGGAGCACCAGGGACCCAGGGCCTGGCCTTCTCTCCCAGCAGCCTGGGGGGCAGGGCAGAGCCTCCAGCCGGACCCCTTCCTCACACTGGCCCCTATGCAGAAGGGCAGACAGTTCTTCTGGGGTTGGCAGCTGCTCATTCATGGTGGCCTCCTCCTTCAGGTCTCAGTGCCTGGGGGAGGCCTGCACTGTCCTGATTGGTCGGGACACACAGTTTTGTAAAAAATTAAAAAACAAAAAAAGAGCATAGAAAGCCCTGTGCACGTGTGTTCCTGGAAGGGATGGCCCAAGGCTTCCGAGCATCCAACCTCCCTACCTCCTGGACATCCCCAGGGCCAGGTCCAGCCCCGGATGCTCAGGTCAAACTGCCGTGGGTGCTGTGCCCACAGCAGGCTGGCTCTGCCTTTCTGTGCCCCCATAGGAATGGGTAGGCAGGGAGGGGTAACACCTGCATCTAGCTCCTCGCTCAGTACTGTCCCCGGGGAAAATACTACTGTGAGTATCTGTCTTGGAAATAAGGCTGACCAGGCCAGGCTGGGATGCAGGCGAGATGGGGGTGTGTTGGCGGCATCAGTGGGCCTTCTTGTGGCCCAGAGGAAGAGGCACCATGAAGAACTGCCTAATTGAGGCTGTCACTTTGGATGCAGTGGACAGGGATGGTCTGGTTTCAGCAGGGATGACATTGGAGTGGAATGTTAAGTGGGGAGAATCTAGTTATGGAGAGAAGCTGGGGAAGAGGTTGCCAGGCAGAAAGCACAGGAGGCTGGGCCCTGTGCCCAACAAAAGCATCATCTTTTACATAAGAGTTCAGGCAGGGCGTGGTGGCCCACACCAATAATCCCAGCACTTTGGGAGGCCCAGGCAGGAAGATCTCTTGAGCTCAGGAGCTTGAGACCAGCCTAGGCAGGATGGTGCAACCTCTTCTCTTTAGAGAATAATAATTTTTTAGCCAGGCGTGATGGCAAGTGTTTGTCGTCCCAACTACTCCAGAGGCTGAGGTGGGAGGATCGCTTGAGCCCAGGAGATTAAGGCTGCAGTGAGCCATGGTCATCCCACTGCACTCCATCCTGGGTGACGGAGTGAGACCCTGTCTCAATAATAGGCCGGGTGCCTGTAATCCCACCACTGTGGGAGGCTGAGGTGGGCGGATCACGAAGTCAGGAGATCGAGACCATCCTGGCTAACACGGTGAAACCCCATCTCTACTAAAAATACAAAAAAATTAGCTGGGCATAGTGGCAGGCGCCTGTAATCCTAGCTACTCGGGAGGCTGAGGCAGGAGAATGGCGTGAAC
The DNA here is from genome assembly GCF_047675955.1 of Chlorocebus sabaeus. Classification (NCBI taxonomy): domain Eukaryota; kingdom Metazoa; phylum Chordata; class Mammalia; order Primates; family Cercopithecidae; genus Chlorocebus; species Chlorocebus sabaeus. Next base: position 28,039,730 of record NC_132908.1, read on the forward strand.
CCAGGAGGTGGAGCTTGCAGTGAGCCAAGATTGCGCCACTGCACTCCAGCCTGGGTGACAGACCCCATCTCAAAAATAAATAAATAAATAAATAAAACTAATAATAATAATCAGCAGCAGCAGCATAGAGAGCCAGTGATCCTGGATCAGTGCACCTGGTGGCTGAGGGATACCTGGCTGAAGCAGTAAGTGGCAGCAGGTAAGCCTGACCCCTGATTTCTTCCATAAGGTACCTGAGATCCAAGCCCTGACTAAATTTCTTTCTTTTTTTTTTTCTTTTTGAGACAGAGTCTTGCTCTTTCGCCTAGGCTGGAGTGCAGTGGCACTGTCTCAGCTCACTGCAACTCCACCTCCCAGGTTCACACCATTCTCCTGCCTCAGCATCCCGAGTAGCTGGGACTACAGGCGTCCGCCACCACCCGGCTAATTTTTTGTATTTTTGTATTTTTAGTAGAGATGAACATTTCACCATGTTAGCCAGGATGGTCTCCATCTCCTGACCTCGTGATCCACCTGCCTCGGCCTCCCAAAGTGCTGGGATTACAGGCGTGAGCCACCGTGCCCGGCCAGCCCTGACTAAATTTCTAAGGGCTCCTAGTCCTGATGCCTAATTTTTGGAGTGGACATGGCTCCTGTTCCCTGACACCTAGTTTTAAAGGGTAAACCGGCCCCTGGCTCCTGCCTGTTTGCAGTAGGGTGGCGCCTAGCTCTGACCTCCAAGGTCTGGGGACTGCGTCGCAGCCGCCCAGTCCATCCCACTTTCAATCCTACAGGCCCCTGCTGTTGCTGCCGCTGCCGCCGCTCCTAGCTGCCCAGTCTGGCGGGCTCAGTCCCGCATTGCCACGCATGGGAGACCGCCTCGCGGAAGCGCTGGATGTGGCTTCGCTGATGCACGTTGGACCGGGCCCTGGACTGGGCTAGGGGAAGGGCAGGAGGGCGGAATTGGGCCCGAGGGCCGGGCCTGGCCGACCCCCGACTGCTCTGCCTCCATGGAGGCTGGCGGCCCAGCAGAGCCTCCCGGTGGCCCTGGAGTGCGGGTTGTACTGTCCGAGATCACCTGCAACTGGGCGAGCTGTGCATGGGGCGTGGCCGAGGCCGTGGTTTGGTTGCAATTGGCCAGCGGGACCTAAGTGTTGTCTCTGAAGAGCATGGGCATTAGTCTGGAGGGTCCTGGGAGAGTGATCTCTGCCCCATCAAATGGCATTTAGGTCTAGGAGGCAGGTGTGGGCGGGGCGTTAGGGCGAGGCGCAGACATACCCCGAAGTGGTTGGATTGTAGACCGCAAGGGGCTGGATCGAACCCCCAAAAGACACTGGAAGGCTGTGTGGCTGAGGAGGGTCCAGCAGGTCCAGTGTTTCGTGGGCTTTACAGGAAGGAGCTCCACTTTCTCAAGAGTGTGCAGATGCGATCTAGGTGTGTCCACCCGATGGCAGTTGTGGGGCCGGGCAGATGCTGCCCCAGTACAAAGCTGATTTGGACCTAGGGCCTCTGGACTTCCCTGATTCTCTGCCTGCATCTCCAGCAAACTCCTGTCCTGTTGGCTGCCTTCATCCACTCTCTCACCTCTCTGCCTTCAGAGTAAAATTGCAAGATCTGTGGTGCTTACTGGGATCTGATAGAGTCTATGCACTGTCTATGCAGCGGGGGTCCAGGTGCAGCGGGGGTCCATGTGCAGTGTGTGCCTCTTCCATGCTGGACAGCACCACCCCTGAAAAGCAGCTCCCCTGTTTACCCAGAAAGCCATCCAGAACCTGGAAAAGGTGGCCTGATAGCAGTGGCCTCGGATGCCAGGCTCAATCTTTTGAACTTTTCCTGTGGGCTGTCAGGACCCATAGAAGGTCTCAGAGCAGGTGAGTTTGGAGCAGACCTGGTAGGCAAGCAAACAGGTGGATGCATGCACTGGAGATTCCATGGGCTCCCCTGTGGACATCTCTTCCCTTTGGGAAACTGCCCTGAGTGAGGGTCTAAGGGCAGGGTTTGCATTGAAATCCTAGCTTTGCTGCTGTCAGCCCAAATTTTAGGCAACAGGGTCTTGGTTAGATGTGACATTTCCAAGTCCATCTTGTATCACAGCCTGTCAGCTGCAGCTCACTCATTCAATCTATTGTGGTTCAAGTTCCCAAGAAAAGGAATCGGTCTGGTCTACTCTTCAGACCAGATTACATTTACTTGCCTAGAAATTGTCTGCCCTTAACTCAAGACTTTGCACTGTGGTTCCCATTTGTAATCCCAACACTTTGGGATGCCAAAGCAGGAATATTGCTTGAGCCCAGGAGTTAAAGACTAGCCAGGGAAATATAACAAGACCCTATCTCTACAAAAATTAAAATTAGGTTGGGTGCAGTGGCTCATGCCTGTAATCCCAGCACTTTGGGAGGCCGAGGCGGGTGGATCATCTGACGTCAGGAGTTCGAGACCAGCCTGACCAACATGGTGAAACCCCCATCTCTACTAAATACAAAAAGTTAGCTGGATATGGTGGCGCAGGCCTGTAATCCTACTTGGGAGGCTGAGGCAAGAGAATCACTTAAACTCGGGAGGCGGAGGTTGCAGTGAGCCAAGATTGCCCCATTGCAGTCCAACCTGGGCAACAAGAGCGCAACTCCCTCTCAAAAAAAAAAAAAAAATTAAAATTAAAATTAGCCAGGTGCATGCCAGTGGTGCGTGCTTGTGGTCCCAACTACTTGGGAGGCTGAAGTGGGAGGATTGCTTGGGTCTGGGATTGAAACCACAGTGAGCCAACATTGCACCACTGCACTCCAGCCTGGACAACGGAGTAAGACCCTGTCTCAAAAAAAAAAGAAAAGAAAAGAAAAGAAAGAAAAGAAAAGAAAAAAGACTTTGCCCTTGAGTCAAGACTTTACCCTTGGCTAAGATGGATGCAGGAGGTGACATGGTACAAAATGCTGCAGCAGAGCGTGTGTATGTGCTGGAGGAGGAGTGGACTAGGTCAGTGATTGACATCTCCATTCCAGATATGTACTTACCTTCCCTGCTGGGCCCCTCCATATAGGAGCATTACATGCTCATTCGCTTGGCTATAGGACTTGCTTTGGCCAGTGGAATATGAGTAGGAAGGCAAAGTATTGACCGGGCACAGTGGCTCACACCTGTAATCCCAGCACTTTGGGAGGATGAGGCAGGTGGATCACCTGAGGTCAAGAGTTCGAGACCAGTCTGGCCAACATGGTGAAACCCTATCTCTACTAAAAAGTACAAAATTAGCCAGGCATGGTGGCACAGACCTGTAATCCCAGCTGCTAGGAAGGCTGAGGCAGGAGAATCATTTGAACCCCGGAAGGCGGAGGTTGCATGAGCCCAGATCATGCTATTGCTCTCCAGCCTGGACAAAAAGTGAAACTCCATCTCAAAAAAAAAAAAAAAAAAAAAAAAAAGGTAAAGTATCACTTCCACATAGAAGCTTTAGGCACCATTGAGTACTCTAGCAGTTTCCCATCTCTTCTCCCTCTGCTCAGGCTCATAAACCTGGCAGTTTCCAGATCTAGACTTCTCTTTCAGCCTGCAACCCAGAATGACAATTACGTGAAGCTGGGCTACAGCCTACCTGTAAAATGATAAGGAATTTAAGAAATAAATCTCTCTTGCTGTGAGCCATTGATATATGGAGGTTGTTTGTTAGCACATCCGAATGTTTAAACAAACTGTTACAGAATTAGTACTCAGAAGTGGTGTGCTGCAACAATAAAAAATTAAGACTAGGCCAGGCATGGTGGCTCACACCTGTAATCCCTGCATTTTGGGAGGCCAAGGCAGGTGGGTCACCTAAGGTTAGGAGTTTGAAACCAGCCTGGCCAACATGACAAAACCCTGTCTCTACTAAAAATACAAAACAAAACAAAACAAAACAAAAATTAGCTAGGCATGGTAATAGGTGCCTGTAATCCCAGCTAGAGGCTGAGGCAGGAGAATCACTTGGACCCAGGAGGCAGAGGTTGCAGTAAGCCAAGATTGCGCCACTGTACTCCAGCCTGGATGATGGAGTGAGACTCCATCTCAAAAAAAAAGTAAAAATAAAATATTAAAAATTAGCCGGGTGTGGTGGCATGTGCCTGTAGTCCCGGCTACTTGGGAGGCTGAGATGGGAGGATCGCTTGAGCCCAGGAGGCAAAGGTTGCAGTGAGCCAAGACTGCGCCACTGCACTCCAGCCTGGTTCAAAAAAAACACAAAAAACCAAAACAAAAAAACCCAGCCAGGCACGGTGGCTCATGCCTGTAATCCCAGCACTTTGGGAGGCCAAGGTGGGTGGATCACCTGAAGTCAGGATTTTGAGACCAGCCTGGCAAACATGGTGAAACCCTGTCTCCACTAAAAATACAAAAATTAGCCGGGAGTGGTGGCATGCACCTGTAATCCCAGCTACTCAGGAGGCTGAGGCTGGAGAATCGATTGAACCTCGGATACGGAGGTTGCCGTGAGCCAACATTGAGCCACTGCACTCCAGCCTGGGCGACAGAGCAAGCCTCTGTCTCAAAAAAAAAAAAAAAAAAAAAAAAAAAAAAGGCCTAAACTATGTAAACTATGTGACATTGAAGTTGAGCTGGACAGTGGCTGGTAAGGGAACTGTCATTGGAAGTTGGAAAGATGGTGACATGTGTTATGCAATGGTGAAGGGTTTGGTTAAACTGTAAGCTTATAACCAAATGAGCTTTAGGCTTTAAGTAAAGAACTGGGGAAAGGGAATATTGGTAGCATGCTGTTGCTGCTGTTGCATGCATTTGAGGAGTTACTGGAAGAAAGAGATGACTCAGAAATTAATTGGTCAGTTTTTAAGCAGAAATGGAAGATAATATAGAAACTTGAGGCAAGTGATCCACATTTTTAACCAGTAGAAGATACAACTGAGAAAGTCCTTGAGCCACAAGGTTTTTGTTTTGTTTTTTGAGACACAGTCCTGCTCTTGTTTCCAAAGCCACCTTCTGGGTTCAAGCCTTTCTCCTGACTCAGTCTCCCGAGTAGCTGGGATTACAGGCGTGCACCACCATGCCCAGCTAATTTTTGTATTTTCAGTAGAGATGGGTTTCACCATGTTGGCCAGGCTGGTCTTGAACTTCTGACCTCAAGTGATCTTCCCACCTCGGCCTCCCAAAGTGCTGGGTTTACAGGTGTGAGCCACTGCCACTGGTTGAGCTACAAGGTTTGATTAAAAGTCATCTTTGTGGAAAGGGCCATATCAAGTATGTGGCTATTATGTCCTCTGTAAAAATCTCCAAACTGATCAAAGTGGTTCCCAATAAATCCTCTCAGCTAGTCAAGATGATTCGGAGAAAAGAGGTTAAGAGTGTAGCTCATCTTGGCCAGGCGCGGTGGCTCACGCCTATAATTCCAGCACTTTGGGAGGCTGAGGTGGGCGGATCACCTGAGGTCGGGAGTTCAAGACTAGCCTAACCAACATGGAGAAACCCCATCTCTACTAAAAATACAAAATTAGCCAGGCATGGTGGCGCATGTCTGTAATCCCAGCTACTTGTGAGGCTGAGGCAGGAGAATTGCTTGAACCTGGGAGGCAGAGGTTGCAGTGAGCCAAGATCACACCATAGCACTCCAGCCTGGGCAACAACAGTGAAACTCCATCTCAAAAAAAAAAAAAAAAAAAAAAAAGAATGTAGCTTACCTGAGAGAGTCAGTAGGCTCAACTGTAGTTAAGTCTAATGTCATGGTTATGTCTGAAAAGAATTATGGGTGGCCGGGCGCGGAGGCTCACACCTGTAATCCCAGCACTTTGGGAGGCCGAGGCGGGCGGATCACGAGGTCAGGAGATCAAGACCATCCTAGCTAACACGGCGCAACCCCGTCTCTACTAAAAATACAAAAAATTAGCTGGGCGTGGTGGCAGGCGCCTGTAGTCCCAGCTTCTCATAAGGCTGAGGCAGGAGAATGGTGTGAACCTAGGAGGCGGCAGAGCTTTCAGTGAGCGGAGGTCATGCCACTGCACTCCAGCCTGGGCGACAGAGCGAGACTCAGTCTCAGAAAAAAAAAAAAAAGAAAGAAAAAGAATTATGGGTATGCTGTTGACCCACGGATCTGAATGGAGTAAAATACATAAGTTTGGTTTTGGAGGGAATTGCCCTGCTTCCACTGCCTAACACCCCCTCACCCTGACAGAAATCCACCAGGTTAAATTTTGACCATAAGTGTTCAAGACTTAGTATGACTTTTAGGTCCCCAAATTTCTTTTTTTTTTTTTTGAGATTGGGTCTCACTGTGTCACCCAGCCTGGAGTGCAGTGAGGCAACCACAGCTCGCTATAACCTCGAACTTCTGGTCTCACACGATCCTCCTGCCTCAGCCTCCCAAGTAGCTGGGACTGCAGGCCCATGCCACCCCAGCAGGCTAATTTTTGTTTTTTGGGTTTTTTGGAAACAAAATCTCATTCTCACCCAGGCTGAAGTACAGTGGCATGATCTTGGCTCACTGCAACCTTCACTTCCTGGGCTTGAGTGATCCACCTACCTCAGCCTTCCAAGTAGCTGGGACTATGTGCCACCATGCCCGGCTAATTTTTGCATTTTTTTGGTAGAGACAGAGTCTTGCTATGTTGCCCAGGCTGGTCTCGAACTCCTGAGCTCAAGCGATTCACCTGTCTTGGCCTCCCAAAGTGCTGGCATTATAGGCGTGTGGTGTACCACCATGCCCAGCCTATTTTTGTTTTGTTTTGTTTTGTCTTGAGATGAAGTCTTGCTCTGTCACTCCAGCTGGAGTACAGTGGCACAATCAAGCCTCACTGCAGCCTCCACCTCTGGGGCTCCAGTGATCCTCCCACCTCAGCCTTCTGAGTAGCTGGGACTACAGGTGTGCACCACCATGCCTGGCTAATTTTTCTATTTTTTGTAGATGGGGTTTCAGCCTGTTGCCCAAGCTGGTCTTGAACTTCTGGTCTTAAGGAGTTCTCCCTCCTTGGCTTCCCAAAGTGACGGAATTACAGGTGTGAGCCACCATGCTCAGCCTAATTTTTGTATTTCAGGTTTTTATTTTTTATATTTTTGGTAGAGATGGGGGTCTCAGTATGTTGCCCAGGCTGGCCTCAGGCGATCCTGGCCTCAAGTGATACTCCTGCCTCAGCCTCTCAAAGTGCTGTGATTACAGGTGTGAGCCACCATGCCTGGCCTGGGTCTCCATATTTATTTATTTATTTATTTATTTATTTATTTATTTATTTATTTTTGTTTTCTTTTCTTTTGAGATGGAGTCTTGCTCTGTCGCCCAGGCTGGAATGCAGTGGCATGATCTCGGCTCACTGCAAGCTCCACCTGCCAGGTTCACGCCATTCTTCTGCCTCAGCCTCCTGAGTTGCTGGGACTACAGGAGTCCGCCACCACGCCTAGCTAATTTTTCGTATTTTTAGTAGAGATCGGATTTCACTATGTTGGCCAGGCTGGTCTCGAACTGCTGACCTCGTGATCTGCCCCCCTCGGCCTCCCAAAGTGCTGGAATTACAGACGTGAGCCACCGTGCCTGGCTAATTTTTGTATTTTTAGTAGAGACAGGGTTTCACCATGTTGGCCAAGGTGGTCTCAAACTCCTGACCTCAGGTGATCCACTGGCCTTGGCCTCCCAAAGTGCTGGGATTACAGGCATGAGCCTCCGTGCCAGGCCCCGTCCCTCCTTCTGAACAGGAGTGTGCTCTGCCGTTCTCCTGTCCTTGTTCTGCTTTGTATGTTGGATGTGTCCATGTATATGTGTGTGTGTGTAGAAATGGGGCAGAGATAACTTGTCTCTGTCTCTCTTTTATTTTGTAGCTCATAGGTCTCTGAATCAAGAGAAGCTGCATCTGGACCTGATATAGAAGAGACTATTAGAGATCCTGGGCTTGAGGCTGATTCCATGTCAGATGGGTCACTTAGGTGGTCTCTCTTCGGAAGGGGATGCATTTATTTTGCATATGGAAGAAAATGCAAAGGCAGTATTTGTAAGGAAGAGGGCAGACGGGGGAAGATTTTATAATTGTTCAAAAACATTCACTGGGCTGGGTGCGGTGGCTCATGCCTATAATCCCAGTGCTTTGGGAGGGTGAGGCAGGAGGATCACTTGAGGCCAGGAGTTTGAGACCAGCATGGGCAACATAGTGAGACCCTATCTCTACAAAAAATAAAACAATAAAAAAAAATTAGCTGGGTGTGGTGGTGCTTGCCTGTAGTCGTAGCTACTGAGGAGGCTGAGGTGGGAGGATCGCTTAACCTCAGAAGGTAGAGGCTGCAGTGAGTTATGATTGCACCATGCACCCATGCACTCCAGCCTGGGCAACACAAGAAGACACTGACTCTAAACAACCAACAAAACAAAATCACACGTATTCACTGGCCCTCTCTTTGGGGACCTGCTATATGTTAGGCAAGGACTTAGACCCAACATGGTGGTACCACCTGACATGGCAGACCCCTTGTCGGGACTTTACCCACTGGGACTTCCTGCTAGGACTTTTCAATGCGCGAAAAGCCCCCTGAGCCCGCCAAAACTCCCCGCTCTGCGCAAACTCCTGGACACGTCATTCCTTAGAAATCGAAACCTAACTCAGGAAACCAAAACCTACAGACCCCGCCTACCTTGCCCTATAAAAGGCCCCTGATACCTGCCCTGCCCTTCCCGCGACTTCCTCGGCCCTCCTCCTAGGGGACCGGTGAACCTCGCCCGCGAGCCCAATAAAGGCTACCTCTGTTCTCATCTGCCTTATGTCTTCTTGCTCAGGTCCCCATTACATTACATTGGTGCGGAAACCTGGGAGGAGACCCCTCCCCAGACCCCTGCCAGTTCGGGCAGGCTCTCCTCTACCAGAGCCAGGACCTCCTCTCTGAGCCGGGAGCCATTTCACCAAATCTAAGACTCAGTTCAATCACTGCTGGGTAAGTTTTCCGCCGTCCTACAGGCTCCAGAAGTCCATGCCCAAAAACGCGGCCACGTCAGGGCTTCCCCCGTCTGTCACTTGTGACCTTGGCACCAGGGACTAGGAGACGTCTGACCTCCCTGGAAGCCGCCATACCCTGCACTCCGTGTGGCAGTGGGAGGACGCTCCCATTGCCTCCGGACTGCCTGCCTCAGGATCATGGGGGCTGCCCAGTCCAAACCAGACCCAAAATCCCTCTGGGGTGCCTCTTGGCTAATTTCCAGACTTTAGGTCTCAGCTAAGACCAAAAACGAAAGCGGCTTATTTTCTTCTGCACAGTGGCATGGCCGCAGTATAAATTAGATAATCAGTCTCAGTGGCCTGCAGAAGGCACTCTAGACTTTAACATCCTCATAGATCTGACCAACTTCTGCAAGAGACTAGGCAAATGGTCCCAGGTACCCTATGTTCAGGCCTTTTGGGATTTGCACTCCTGCTCAGACCTCTGTGCCCGATGTTCGTTGGCCCAGCTCTTGCTCGTGAAATCTACTTCCTCAAGCAAGGAAAAGGATGATTCTTCCTCTTTCTCTGAGCCCCCTGATACTCTTTCCCTACCCCCCCTTCGGTCCCCCGCTCAACCTCCCCCTTACCCTGACCCGTCGTCATCTCCGTCCTCGTCGGCCCACCCCTTCCCTCCACTCCTCCTGTGTCCCCACCAAACCTGACGGACCCTGTCTCTCCTACCTCCTCCTCGCCTGTCTCAGCCCATACCCAGTCCAGGACCGACCTCCTGTGCCCCTTGCGGGAAGTGGCAGGCGCCGAAGGAGTGGTCCGGGTCCATGTGCCGTTTTCGCAGGCAGACCTGTCTAAGATTGAAGAGCATGTAGGCTCTTTCTCGGCCAACCCCACTCTGTATATCAAAGAGTTCAGATACCTATGCCAGGCATATGACCTCACCTGGCATGATCTCCATGTCGTTATGACCTCAACCCTGTCCCCTGAGAAACAGAAGCGTATCCTAGCGGCAGCCAGGCAGCATGCTGACCAGGTTCATTTAATTGACCCTGCCATGCCAGTCGGCACCGAGGCGGTGCCCTCGGCTGAGCCTGGCTAGGACTACCAGGTTGGCAGGCAGGCTGCTGCCACCAAGACATGATGGTCCAGTGCCTTCTTGCCGGCATGCAGGCAGCCTCCAATAAGTCAGTCAACTTTGTTTTTTTTTTTTTTTTTTTTTTTTTTTTTGAGACGGAGTCTTGCTCTGTCGCCCAGGCTGGAGTGCAGTGGCCGGATCTCAGCTCACTGCAAGCTCCGCCTCCCGGGTTTACGCCATTCTCCTGCCTCAGCCTCCCGAGTAGCTGGGACTACAGGCGCCCGCCATCTCGCCTGGCTAGTTTTTTTGTATTTTTTAGTAGAGACGGGGTTTCACCGTGTTAGCCAGGATGGTCTCGATCTCCTGACCTCGTGATCCGCCCGTCTCGGCCTCCCAAAGTGCTGGGATTACAGGCTTGAGCCACCGCGCCCGGCCAAGTCAGTCAACTTTGATAAATTAAAGGAGGTAGCTCACGCTTGTAATCCCGGCACTTTGGGAGGCCGAGGTGGGCGGATCACGAGGTCAGGAGATCGAGACCATCCTGGCTAACACGGTGAAACCCCATCATTACTAAAAATACAAAAAATTCGCCGGGCATGGTGGCAGGCGCCTGTAGTCCCAGCTACTCGGGAGGCTAAGGCAGGAGAATGGCGTGAACCCAGGAGGCGGAGCTTGCAGTGAGCCGAGATCGCACCACAGCACTCCAGCCTAGGCAACAGAGCCAGACTCCACCTCAAGAAAAAAAAAAAAATTAAAAAAAAATAAAGGAGGTAGTCCACGGCTCAAATGAAAATCTGGCCATTTTTCTTAACCGACCGACTGAGGCACTCATTCAGTACACCTGCCTTGACCCTGCCTCCCCCACAGGAGGAACCGTCTTGGCTACGTACTTTATTTCTCAGTCGGCTCTGGATATCTGGAAAAAATTTAAAAAGGTGGAGGATGGCCCTCAAACTCCCATCGAGGATTTAGTCAAACTGGTCTTCAAGGTCTACAACTCCAGGGAGGAAGCAGCTGAGGCCCAGCGACAGGCCAGGCTAAAACAGAAGGTACAACTCCAAACCCAGGCCTTGGTAGCAGCCCTGAGGCCAGACGCCTCCAGGAGCTATCAGAGAGGAGGTACTCCCTGAGCGCCACCTGGTGCCTGCTTCAAGTGCAGCAACGAAGGCCACTGGGCCAAGCAGTGCCCCAACCCTAAGGAGCCAACTTGCCCCTGTCCAAGCTCTGGGCAGATGGGCCACTGGAAGTCAGACTGCCCCAACCTGAAGACGGTCGCTATGCCTCCACATGACGACCCTCCTCCAGGTACTGGAGGCGTCTTCCAGCTCCTCAACACTGACGAAGATTGAAGAGGCCCAGACTCAGGAACCTCTCTTACTCTCGCCGAGCCCAGGGTTATGCTCCAGGTAGCAGGTAAGTCCATAGCCTTCCTTATGGACACGGGGGCTACCTACTCTGTTTTGCCTTCCTTCAGTGGCCCCAGCCATCCCTCTGCTGTCAGGGTCATGGGAATTGATGGCACTCCCTCCGCCTACCGCCAGACTCCTCCTCTGTCTTGCCGCCTGGATGGCTCCCTCTTCTCGCACTCATTTCTTATCATTCCTTCATGCCCAGTCCCCTTGTTAGGACGAGACCTCCTCTCTAAGCTAGGGGCCTCAGTTCACTTCCGGCCCAACCCCTCCCCGCACCTCGCGCTCCTCTTTCCCCTCCTCTCACCTGATAAACCCCACCAGGCTGACCCCCCATTCCTGTTTCCGGTCCCCATTAACCCTAAGGTGTGGGACACCTCCATCCCGATCATTGCCCAGCATCATACTCTAGTCTGCATCCAGCTGAAGGACCCCTCCAAGTTTCCCTCTAGATCCCAGTTCCCTATCTCCCTTAAGCCCCGACAGGGACTAAAACCCATCATCACGCACCTGCTCCAGCAGCACATTCTAGTCCCTGCCAACTCACCATGCAATACTCCTATCCTGCCTGTACAGAAACGCTCTGGGGCCTACCGCCTCATGCAGGATCTACGCCTCATCAATGAGGCAGTAGTCCCCACCTTTCCAGTTGTTCCTAACCCATATACACTTCTCTCGTGCATTCCCCCTGATACCACTCATTTTACTGTCCTTGACCTCAAGGATGCCTTCTTCACCATTCCCCTACCTCCCGAATGACACTTTCTTTTTGCCTTTATATGGGAAGATCCAGACACTCATATTTCTTCCCAGCTGACTTGGACTGTTTTGCCTCAAGGGTTCCGAGATAGCCCCCATTTTTTCGGACAGGCACTGGCACAGGATGTTAGCCTCTGTCCCCTTACCCACAGCACACTATTGCAATATGTAGATGACTTATTGCTATGTAGTCCCTCCTGGGAGAGCTCCCTTGCAGATACCGCTACACTTTTAAATTTTCTTGGCGACCGAGGTTATCAGGTTACCCTGGCCAAGCCTCAGCTTTGCACCCCTACTGTCACCTACCTAGGCATACTCCTCACACCCACTACAAAAAGTCTCACGGCAGATAGGATAAGCCTCATGGAAACTCTCCAGCCTCCTCAGGATGCGGAAGAGATCTTGTCCTTCCTAGGACTGGTAGGGTATTTCAGGCATTGGATTCCCAACTTCGGGGTCCTAGCCAAGCCCCTCTACCAGGCTGCCAAGGAAGCGCCCACTGGACTGCTGTCCGATCCCTCACTGGCTGCCAACTCTTTCAAGAAGCTTCAGGACTGTCTCCTTTCTGCCCCTGCTCTCTCTCTCCCCAACCCACTTCGGCCTTTCCATCTATTCACCGAGGAGCGCCAAAAGGTAGCTACTGGCCTCCTAGCCCAGCTGGTTGGGTCCACATACCAGGCTGTGGCCTATCTCTCCAAGCAGTTAGACCCCACAGTCCAGGGCTGGCAACCTTGTCTGCGAGCCCTGGCGGCTGCCACAGAACTTACCAAGGAGGCCCTCAAGCTCACCCTAGGACATTCTTTTACTGTCTACTCTTCTCACCGACTGTCAGATCTCATCACACACAAGTGTCTCAGCTACCTCACCCCGTCCTGGCTTCAACAGTTCCACCTGCTATTCATTGAAAACCCTCACATCACCCTCACCACCTCAACCCCTCTAAACCCTGCTACCCTCTTGCCCACTCCAGGGTGCGATTCCGCCCCCGCATATTCCTGCCTGGAGGTTCTCACCACCTTGCCGCCCGCCCACCTTGGTCTTTACAAACAGCCATTAGAACACCCAGACCATACCCTGTTCGTGGATGGGAGTTCTGTCTTAACCCCCGATGGCCGCCGGCAGGCAGCATACGCTGTCGTAACAGCAACCCAGACGGTCGAAACCAGGCCCTTGCCTTTAGGCACCACCTCCCAGAAGGCTGAACTCACTGCCCTTACTCGTGCCCTACTCCTCTCCAAAGGGCAGAGGGTTAATATCTACACAGACTCTAAATATGCCTACCTTATTGCACACACCCACTCCCTTCTCTGGCAAGAGTGTGGGTTCCTTACCACCAAAGGGATGCCAGTAGTCAATGGACCACTTAAAAAGAGGCTGCTTGATGCTCTCCAGGCCCCCAAGGAGGTAGCCATCATCCACTGTAAAAGCCACCAGCATTCTAAGGATCCTGTGTCACAGGGTAACAACCTAGCTGATTCCACTGCACGGGCCACCGCCCTCACTTCCTCCCCTACCCCACACCTTTACTCTTTCTTTCCCCCACATATTCCCCCGACTACTCTCCCCAGGAGCTTCAAACCCTGATGGCCCATCCCAGTGCTACCCAGAGCGAGGACGGGTAGGTGTTTGTTGACAGCCGAGTAGCGCTCCCCCAGACTCAGGCAGTGCGTATATTGACCAACATACACCGCTCTCTCCACACAGGGCCTAAGGCTATGTATAACTTCCTGGAACCCATCCTTCACCTTCCCTCACTGCAGGCCCAAATTAGGAAGGTACATCAGCAATGTGCCACCTGTTCGGCTGTTAACCCCCAAGGTAGGCTCAGGCACCCAGGGTGCACTCATCAGCTAAGGAGCCACCAGCCAGGGGAAGATTGGCAACTTGATTTTACCCACATGCCCCGCCAAAAAAACTTCCGCTACCTGCTGACCCTGGTTGACACCTTCTCAGGATGGATCGAGGCTTTCCCCACCACCTGAGAAACTGCAGAGGTCGCGGCAACCATTCTACTGGAGCACATCATCCCCAGGTTCTGTCTCCCCCAAACCATTCAATCAGACAATGGTCCGGCTTTCATTTCTAAACTCACCCAGCAGGTGGTGGCCGCACTCCAGATTACCTGGAAGCTCCACATTCCCTACCATCCACAGTCATCTGGAAAGGTAGAACGCGCAAACGGTCTCCTTAAACTGCGTCTAACCAAGCTCACTCTAGAAACCCGCCTCTCGTGGGTGACTCTCCTTCCCTTGGCTCTCACTCGTCTTAGGGCAGCTCCATGGGCCCCCACAGGGCTCAGCCCTTTTGAGCTGCTGTACAGACACCCGTTCCTCTTCCAGGAGCTGCCAGCCCTCTCCCCTCCCTTAGGCTCCTACCTCCCTTACTTAACCCTCCTTCGCGAGCTTCTGAGAAAACACGTGGACCGGTGTCTCCCTGCACCCGCTTCCCCAACCCTTGAGAATCCCGCCGTCATAGTACCTGGAGACCTGGTCCTGATCAAGCAGCTGCAACCCCGAGCCTTATCTCCATGGTGGGAAGGCCCATATACCGTAATCCTCACCACTCCCACCGCTGCCAAGCTCCTTGGTCTTCCCTCCTGGTATCACCTGTCCCAGCTGAAAAAGGCACCCACCCAACATGATTCCAATTGGACCACTCAGGTTGTTGCCCCTACCAAGTTATGACTCATGCACGCAGGTAACGACCCTCTGCCTAACCTTCCTTGGCCACATAGTCCTCCCGAGTCTAGGTGAGAGTCCTGCCCAAACTCCCCCCACCAATCCATTCCGGTGGAGGTTCTACCTTTCCGAGACCTGGACCCAGGGAAATCACATGAGCTCCCTCACCGTAGCCACAGTAGACTGCCAACCCCAGGGGTGCCAAAGCCAAGTAACCTTTAATTTCTCCTCCTTCAACAGTGTGCCCTGTACTTGGCAGCACTCGGCCATTTGTTTCACATATGATCAGACATGATGCCTGTCGATCTACTTGGGTTGAAACCAATGGAGGCTGCCCTTACTACTACTGCAACATTCACTCGGCCATACAGGACACCAAAGAAACCCTCTGGCAGCAGCCCACTTCCTCCGTGTGGCTGACTACAAACCTCAAGTCTACCTTTTTCCTCACCATCCCTGACCCTTGGGACTCGAGGTAGGCATCAGGGGTTGAGGCCCGCCTTTACCGAGGGCAGAGTGAGTCTTATCCCGTGGCCTGACTCAGGATCTTTTTTTTTTTTTTTTTTTTTTTTTTTTTTTTTTTTGAGACGGAGTCTTGCTCTGTCGCCTGGGCTGGAGTGCAGTGGCCGGATCTCAGCTCACTGCAAGCTCCGCCTCCCGGGTTCACGCCATTCTCCTGCCTCAGCCTCCCGAGTAGCGGGGACTACAGGCGCCCGCCACCTCGCCCGGCTAGTTTTTTTTTTGTTTTTAGTAGAGACGGGGTTTCACTGTGTTAGCCAGGATGGTCTCGATCTCCTGACCTCGTGATCCACCCGTCTCGGCCTCCCAAAGTGCTGGGATTACAGGCTTGAGCCACCGCGCCCGGCCGACTCAGGATCTTTAAGGCCTACATCAGGGTCATAAGCAGCCTTGTCAGCCTGGCCTCTGACATCAGACAACAGGAGGAAGCCATCTCAGCTCTAGCCGACCCAGGCAGCAAGCCCCAGGACAGCAGCAACCCTTTTTCCTTGCTAATCTTAGTCAGGGAAGGGGCTCAAGTGGTACACATGGCCGGGGTACACAACATCTCTCGCTGTTTCCTGTGTGCAGCCTTGAATAAGCCCCCACTGGTTGCGGCACCCTTACCCAGCCCTTTTAACTCCTCTAACCTAACCCTCTCCTCCCCCCTCCCTTGCCGGACCCCAGGAGAAGTCCCCTTGTTTCAAGACCCGCTTAGGCAACAATTCCCCTTTTGCTACTCCACCCCCAATGCTTCCTGGTGCAAACAGACAGGATCTGCACCTCTAAATCTAACCGCCCCTCCAGGTGGGTATTTTTGGTGCAATTCCACCCTGTCAAAAACCCTCCATGCCCCCAACACTGCCCTATGTGTTCCCATCTCCCTAGTCCCCAGCCTCACCCTGTACAGTGAGGCCGAGCTATCCTCCCTCCTGCCATCTGCCCTCCCCTGCCAGGCAAGGGCAGTATTCCTTCCATTGATGATCGGAGTCTCTTTAGCCTCATCCCTCATAGCCTCCGGCCTAGGAACCGGAGCCCTAAGTCATTCTGTCCAGGCCTCTCAGGACCTTTCAGCCCAATTACAGGTAGCAATCGAAGCTTCTGTGGAGTCCTTGGCTTCCCTCCAACGGCAGATCACCTCGGTCGCCCAGGTGGCAGCCCAGAACCGTTAGGCACTCGACCTCCTTACAGCCGATAAGGGCAGCACCTGCATGTTCTCAATGAAGAATGTTGCTACTACATCAGTGAATCAGGACTAGTAGAAACCAATCTCCTCACTCTAGAAAAGATTCAGGAAGGGCTCCACCAGAGAAACCTCAGATCAGGGCCCGCATTTGGGTGGTGGCAGTTGTCTATAGCCGGTTGGGTCCTACCCTTTCTAAGCCCCTTACTAATCATTGGCTTCTTGCTACTCATAGCTCCCTGTGTCCTCTGCTTCGTCCAGGACCACATAACAGAAGTCTCCCGGGTCACTGTCAATCAGATGCTACTCCACCCCTATACCCGAGTTCCAACCTCCGAAGAACCCCACAATGACCTATACCAGCAGGAAGCAGCCAGATGAACACGTCGCCCTTTTCTTATTAGAAAGAGGTCAGAATGTTAGGCAGGGACATAGACCCAACATGGCGGTACCACCTGACATGGCAGGCCCCTTGTCGGGACTTTACCTGCTGGGACTTCCTGCTAGGACTTTTCAGCGCGTGAAAAGCACCCTGAGCCCGCCAAAACTCCCCGCTCTGCACAAACTCCTGGACACCTCATTCCTCAGAAACCGAAACCTACAGACCCCGCCTACCTCGCCCTATAAAAGGCCCCTGATACCTGCCCTGTGTGACTTCCTCGGCCCTCCTCCTAGGGGACCGGTGAACCTCGCCCGCGAGCCCAATAAAGGCTACCTCTGTTCTCATCTGCCTTATGTCTTCTTGCTCGGCTCCCCATTACATTACACTATATAGAATGGTTTTATGTCTGCAGTTCACTGACATCAGGTTTGGCTATATGGCTTGCTTTAGACCATGAACTTTGAGTGGAAATGACATGTGCCACTTCCAAGAGGAAGCTTTAAGAGCCGTCATGGGGTCTGCTACCTTTCCTCTCTTCTGTGTCTGGAGACGAAAAGTTTCAGCTTGAGGCTTTTCCTTCAGACTGGGCTCTGGAATGAAGATAGCATAGAACAGAGCGGTCCCATGGAGGACATGGATGTGAGTGAGAAATCAACATGGTGTTGTGAGTCCCTGAGAGGTGGAGATTGCTGTTATGCAGCCTAACTGGATCCCAGCTGATAGATGCAGCCTCCCTGTGGGTTGCGGATGCTCCTTGTTCAGGTATCCTTTCCCATCACCATGACAACTGACACACCATAATGAGCTATGCTGATGTTAGGAAGTCTCCGCCTTTGCCCCTCTTCAGAGCTCTTCACCCTCAGGTCCTAACCAGTGAGCCTATTTCTTTTTTTTTTTTTTTTGAGATGGAATCTTGTTCTGTCGCCAGGCTGGAGGGCAGTAGTGCGATCTCGGCTCACTGCAACCTCTGCCTCCTGGGTTTAAGCAAATATCGTGCTTCAGCCTCCTGAGAAGGTCTCGAATTCCTCACCTCTGGCCATCCTCCTGCTTTGGCCTCCTAAAGTGTTGGGATTACAGGCATGAACCACTACACCCAGTGAAGCCGAGTCTTCTTGATCCTTGCTGGCATTTGGCAACTAGTAGCAGCTGCTCACAGGAATTGTAAAAACATCTGGTGGCGCCCAGACCTTCTAGCATCAACATGGTGCCTAGTAAATATCAATCTCACATGCATCCTGAGATGCATTAAAAAGAAGTTGTCTGGGTGCAGCACACCAACATGGCACAAGTATACATATGTAACAAACCTGCACGTTATACACATGTACCCTAGAACTTAAAGTATAATAATAACAACAACAACAACAAAAAGTTGTCCAGGCCGGGTGCGGTGGCTCACGCCTGTAATCCCAGCACTTTGGGAGGCCAACGGGGTGGATCACCTGAGGTTAGGAGTTTGAGACCAGCCTAGTCAACATGGTGGAACCCCATCTCTGCTTAAAAAAAAAAAAAAAAAAGGCCAGGTGTGGTGGCTCACGCCTGTAATCCCAGCACTTTGGGAGGCTGAGGTGGGCGGATCACGAGGTCAGGAGATCGAGACCATCCTGGCTAACACGGTGAAACCCCGTCTCTACTGAAAAATACAAAAAATTAGTCAGGTGTGGTGGCGGGCGCCTGTAGTCCTAGCTATTCAGGAGGCGGAGGCAGGAGAATGGTGTGAACCCAGAAGGCGGAGCTTGCTGTGAGCTGAGATCGCGCCACTGCACTCCAGCCTGGGCCACAGAGCCAGACTCCATCTCAAAAAAAAAAAAAAGGCCGGGCGCGGTGGCTCAAGCCTGCAATCCCAGCACTTTGGGAGGCCGAGACGGGCGGATCACGAGGTCAGGAGATCAAGACCATCCTGGCTAACACGGTGAAACCCCGTCTCTACTAAAAAAAAAATACAAAAATCTAGCCGGGCGAGGTGGCGGGCGCCTGTAGTCCCAGCTACTCGGGAGGCTGAGGCAGGAGAATGGCGGGAACCCGGGAGGTGGAGCTTGCAGTGAGCTGAGATCCGGCCACTGCACTCCAGCCTGGGTGACAGAGTGAGACTCCATCTCAAAAAAAAAAAAAAAAAAAAAATTCCCAGGTGTGATGGTCACGCCTGAAATCCCAGCTACTCGGGAGGCTGAGGCAGGAGAATTGCTTGAACCCTGGAGGCAGAGGTTGCAGTGAACTGAGATTGTGTCACTGCACTCCAGCCTGGGCGACAAGAGCGAAACTCCATCTCAAACACAAAACAAAACAAAAAGAATCATAATAGTAAGTGAAAAATCTGAATTAGTTTGTGTATGTGTATTGCTGCATATAACAGAGACCCAAATTAACTGTGACTTAAATAGAGAGTTTTTTTTTTTTGAAATGGAGTCTCGCTCTGTCACCCAGGCTGGAGTGCAGTGGTGCGATCTCGGCTCACTGCAAGCTCCGCCTCCCAGGTTCATGCCATTCTCCTGCCTCAGCCTCCTGAGTAGCTGGGACCACAGGCGCCTGCCATCATGCCTGACTAGATTTTTTGTAGTTTTAGTAGAGATGGGGTTTCACCGTGTTAGCCAGGATGGTCTCCATCTCCTGACCTCGTGATCCACCCACCTGGGCCTCCCAAAGTGCTGGGATTACAGGTGTGAGCCACCAGGCCCGGCCTGAAGACATATTTTCTATAAGGAAATGGGTAGATTTTAATGAACAATACCCCTTTTGTGGGCAGATTCCTAAGTCCCAGGCCCTCACAAGGGGTCAGTGGGCCTGGAGATGCCAGCTCCCGGCTGCCAGAGGCACTGCTCCTCCAGGGCCACTTCAGCCCACTTTTGATCACTAAGAATCCCAAGAAGGGCACAGGGAATTTCCTTTCTTACTGCCCATGGAACCTGTTGTTACTAGACATCCTGAAACATACTTTGGGAAACTGTGTCCAAAGACCCTTCTAGTTTCAAATCTGTGGATCCAGGGGTCTCCGCTGAACCTTATCTGATGCCCAAACTCCCACCCATTCACTCCTAACCAGAACACAGAAGACGACGTGGTGCCAAAATGAAAGCTTTAATAAGTGTTACTCCTAGACAGTCATGTCTCAGCTGCTGCCAGCCTCCATTGTCCCAGCTCTCTTAGCTGGGCGACAGGTTAGCTAGTTGCTGAGGGGTAGGGATCTGGAGTCTAAAGAGCAGAGCCAGGCAAAAGGAGGTACAGGAAGCCCCCAATGGGGGCTGGGCTCCCGGAGTGTGGTGCTGGGGGTCATGGGTTTCAGGCCGGCCCCTCTTCAGGTATTCCTAGCAAAGCTGCCAGGGGCTCCAGGGGTGTGGGGGTCCCCATGGGCACAGGGTGGGTACGTTCGTGCTTGCGCAGGTCGCTGGCACTCAAGAAGGCCTTGGGACAATGGGGGCAGGTGTAGGGGCGCACTGAGCTGTGAGTGCGGCTGTGTTTCCGCAGCCCAGCCCGGTCAGAGAAGCTCTTGCCACACTGGGTGCAGGGGAAGGGCCGGAGCTCCGGGTGTGAGCGCTCGTGCCGACGCAGCAGTGTCATTGTGGAGAAGGTCTCCTTGCACTCTCGGCACACAAACTGGGGGGGCTTCTCATCAGCCTCCTCACCCCCCACCTCGCCTGCCCCTTCCAGGGGACCAGGAGCCTCCCGGATGCCGGCATCTTGGCATTCCACATGCTCCACCGTCATGCCCACCACCTGCCACTGTGTGGCCATCACACCACCTGACTCCGGGGGCAGCCCTAGCAGCCCTGCTGGAGGGTCCCCTAGCCCCGCCCCTGCTGCCGGGGTGGCTGAGCCCTCGCCTGCCACGCCCACAGGCAGCGCCAACCCCACCACCAGCTCCTGTGCAGGGGGTGCCCCCGCGGCCTCACTGCTTCGATGGGTCCGCTCGTGCTTCCTCAGGCTCGATGACACCACAAAGGACTTTCCGCATGCATTACAGTGGAAGGGGCGCTCCCCCGAGTGCACCCGGCTGTGCTTCGTGAGGCTGGCACGCTCGGCAAAGGCTCGCCCGCACTCCTCGCAGCGGAAGGGCCGCTGGCCAGAGTGCACCAGCGCGTGCCGCTTGAGGTCCCAGGACGCCACGAACGTCTTGTCACACTGCAGGCACTTGAATGGCCGATCGCCCGTGTGCACGCGCCGATGCATGGCCAGGTCCGCCGGCTGCCGGAAGTCCTTGCCGCACTTCTCGCAGTGGTACGGCTTCACCCCCTCATGCGCGCGCTGGTGGCGCCGGAAGCTCGAGGGGTCGGAGAACATGCGGCCGCAGCGCGGGCACAGGAAGGGCTTCTCCCCCGAGTGTGTGCGCTCATGGCTCTGGTAGGAACTGAGCTGCGTGAAGCCCTTGCCGCAGGCCGGGCAGCGGTAGGGCTTCTGTGCCGCGTGGATGCGCTGGTGGCACGTGAGAGAGGATGAGCGGGAGAAGCTCTTCCCACACTCGGAGCAGAGGAAGGGGCGCTCGCCGGTGTGGGACCTGCAAGTGGAGGACTCGGCATGAAGGCGACAGACCCCATAACCTGACCCCACTGCCTGTCTGGGCTGTACTTTAGGGGTTCCCCAATCACCGGTGGGGGCCTAGGCTTAATCCCCTAAGAGCCACATTGCTGCACCCCAGAAAAAGAAGCCTTCAGGCTGGCTGGGTGTCTATTCCAAAGACCCGTCTCTGCACATTAAAGACCAAGATATGGGCCGGGCACGGTGGCTCATGCCTGTAATTCCAGCACTTTGGGAGGCCGAGGCCGGTGGATCACGAGGTCAGGAGATGAGACCATCCTGGCTAACATGGTGAAATCCAGTCTCTACTAAAAATACAAAAAATTAGTCGGGCGTGGTGGCGGGCGCCTGTAGTCCCAGTTACTCGGGAGGCTGAGGCAGGAGAATGGCGTGAACCCGGGAGGCGGAGCTTGCAGTGAGCCAAGATCGTGCTACTGCATTCCAGCCTGGATGGCAGAGCAAGACTCCGCCTCAAAAAAAAAAAAAAAAAAAAAAAAAAAAAAAGACCAAGATATGGCCAGGCACGGTGGCTCACACCTGTAATCCCAGCACTGTGGGAGGCCGAGACAGGCGGATCACCTGAGGTCGAGAGTTCAAGACCAGCCTGACCAACAGGGAGAAACCCCGTCTTCACTAAAAATACAAAATTAGCCGGGCATGGTGGCGCATGCCTGTAATCCCAGCTACTCGGGAGGCTGAGGCAGGAGAATCGCTTGAATCCGGGAGGCAGACGTTGCGGTGGGCCAAGATCACACCATTGCACTCCAGCCTGGGCAACAAGAGCGAGACTCCGTCTCAAAAAACAAACAAAGAAAACCCCCCAAAAACCAAGATATGCGTCCCCTGCCTTTTTTTTTTTTTCCCTGTTCCCCAGGCTGGAATGCAGTGGCCTGATCATGGCTCACTGCAGCCTCGACCTCCTGGGCTCAGGCCATCCTCCCACCTTAGCCTCCCAAGTACCCGGGACTAGAAGTGTACATACATCCCCATGCTTGGGTAATTTTTTTATTTTTATAGAGACAAGGCTTGCTATGTTGCCCAGGCTGGTCTTGAACTCTTGGGCTGAAGCGATCCTCCTGCCTCCTCCCAAAGGATTGGAATTATAGGCGTGAGCTATTGTACCCAGCCTATAAACGTGTCATTAATGTAGAGGCTGAGAAAAAAAAAAAAAAAAGACCTAGACAAACCCAGCCCCACTCACAGCTCCTGGTCTCCACCAAAGACCCTCAGAACCGCCCTTTACAGCTCCTGGTCTCCACCAAAGACCCTCAGAACCGCCCAACTCCAAACCCCACCCTTTCCAGCTGGCCTGGAATGGAGGCCAGTCTGACCCAATCCCATTATCAGGGATCCACCTCGAGGCGGTCGCCACCTCTGCCCAATCACAGGCATCAATTTCTCCCACATGCCTAGCCCCTCCCCTTGGATCTGCCCCACCCACCTTCCCATTGGCTCACTTTACCCTGAGATTCAACCCCAGGCCCCATTGGCTGCAGCGACGCTGTCGCCCCGCCCCGGAAGGCATCCTCACCGCTCATGGTTGCGGAGGTCCTTTAGCTCCGCGTAGGCTTTGCCGCAACGCTCACAGCTGTAGGGCCGCAGGCCAGCGTGAGTACGCCGGTGCTTGCGGAACACTGAAGGGTCAGCAAAGCTCTTGCCGCAGTCAGCGCAGGCATAGGGCCGCTCGCCCGTGTGGCCGCGCTGGTGGATCTTGAGCTTAGAGAGTGCGCCATACGCCTTGGGGCAGTGCGCACAGCGGAAGGGCAGTTCGCCAGCATGGGAGGCCAGGTGCACGCGCAGGCACACGGGCTGCATGAAGCGGCGGCCGCACTCAGGGCACGGAAAGGGCTTCTCCCCCGTGTGACTGCGCCCGTGGCTGCGCAGCTCGGGTGCCGTCTTGTAGGCCTTGGGGCACAGCGGACACGCATAGGGCCTAGGCTTAGCCGCCGAGCCTGCCACCTTGTCCCCACTGGCTTCCTCTGCCTTAGCTTCTGTCTCCGGCTTTGGCTTCACCTCAGCCAACTCCTCAGAGCAGTCTGCTGGCCCATGTGTGGCAGCGTGGCGCGCTGCCCTGGGCGCATTTGGAAATGTCTTGGTACAGGACAGGCACTTGTAGCGGCGGCCGGAGCGCTTGTAGCCGGGGGTTGGGGACCGGGCCTCTGCAGCCTCCACTTCCATGGCCTTGGTGAATGGAGTTTCCCTGCAAGAGAAGCAAAGTTAGACCAAAGCCACATACCTTCGCCACTCTTCAAGGCCTCAGAGAGAACCCTATCTCATCTGCATTTCTCACCTCGAAACCCCCACATCCTTCCTGCCCAGCATTCCTGGCTCTGACACCCTGTGTTCGTTTCCTCCCTGAACTGCTCATTGAAGAAAGGAGTTGGACCAAGTGACCGCAGAGCCACTAAGAAAGGAGGCTGGGGGTCACAAAAGATTCACCTATACTTCCCTCCTCAACCTCCGGGCTTTTCCAAACACTGTGGCATTCCCGGAGGTCCAGGTTCCATCTGTCTCACCATCTTCCTTCTTCAGCTCAGTGTCCAAGAACTATGCAAGGATCAGGATGAAGAGTGTACCCAGACGTGGGCCTGGCCCGAAGGTCTCCAAGCACCCAGAAAAGACAGACCTGGGACCAGAAAAGGGCTGAGCCAATGGGCTAAATCTGGTAGCTGGCACTGTCTGGAAGTGACAGGTCCCCAGCGTCTGTGTTTTCTTTCCTCCTCTGAATGGTTAGCCCCTCAGAGACAGCAACTGTTCACACAGAATTCTGCCCTTGCACAGCTGTACGGGCCTCCGCCCCAGACTGGAATCTGTCCACCCTCTGCTCTGGAATCCCTGTTGGCCTGTTCCCACAACTCTGGTAATGGAGAATCACTCTCAAGGCAGCCTGAGCCATTGCTAGCAGCTAGAAGCCTGTTTCTGAGTCATAACTGATATATCTGATCTAACGTGACCTCCTGGCATACCAGCTCTAGCTGAGATCCCTACTTTCTGGTCCAGAACCCAGACGCCCTCCACCCAGCTGCTCCTGGGGATCATGGCTAGGAGGAAACAGGATTAACGGCTGTATTAGTCTTAACACCAGCTCATCCTCCCTGGGGGATGAAGGGAAGAGGATTAGGGCAGATCCACTTAAGGAGTGCTCAGCAGCTGCTGCTGGGGGAAGGGGTCTGAGGAGTGGGGGCTGCAGGGAGTCAGGTGTGCCCAGAGGCTAGGAGGCCTACGTTCTACTTCCAGCCCGGTGGATTACTATGAGACCTCAGTGAAATGAGTGTTGTTTATAGGCCTATTTCCTCATCTGGACACCTTAGGGGTTGGTGGTTTCTAAGTTATGACACTGGGGTTGAGGAGGAGGAGGAAACTGAGCTGAGCCACGAGGGTGCTAGGGGAAATACAGAGACTCAGGGCCCCTTATGCCAGGAAAAGGTGGGAGAAACAGCTTACCTGGTTGACCCAGGGAGGACACAGGAGCCCCTGAGGTATGGCAAGGGCCACATCCTTAGAGTCAGCACTCTTCTGCCTGAAGTCCAGGCCTCAGGCCTGCACGCTGCCCTCCCTCCCCAACCCCATGCAGCCGGTGTTCTCCCAGAAGTACTGGATGATGTTTCCTGTTCCCTGCTTAAGAACTTTCCATGGCTTCCACCATACCATGCAAATCCCCAGGTCCTTCCTGCTTGTTCCAAATCTGACAAGCCCTTCACTGGAGCCCCACTTCCACCAGGAGGCTCCTCAAGCATCTCCCCTTTGGGTTTGGCCCCAATCCCACAAAACTCCATTCCATTCTCACTTGGTTATTTCACTTTTCCTGCTAAATCCTGGGGCTTAGCCAGGTGTGGTGGCATGCGCCTGAAGTCCCAGCTACGTGGGAGGCTGAGGCAGGAGGATCCCTTGAGCTCGGGAGTTCGAGGCTGCAGTGAACTATGATCATACCACTGAACTCTAGTCTGGGCAACCTGGTGAGACCCCATCTCTACTAAAAATAAAAATTAGCCAGGTGTGGTGGCATGCGCCTGTATTCCTGCCTACTTGAGAGGCTGGGGTGGGAGGACTGCTTGAGCCCAGGAGTTCAAGACTGCACCACTACACTCCAGCCTAGAAGATGGGGCAAGACACTGAATCAATCAATCAATCAATCAATCAATCCTGGGGCTTGAAGATGAGTTAAAGGGATTGAATTCTAACCTTCCTGATGACTTGAATTCTTCCTACAGTTTCCAAAGGATCCCTCCCTATTTCTGGATGAGGTACTCACTACCTCTCTTCCAGACGGTTTCTGGAGATAAAGTTCCTCCTTAATAAAAATGATAGCTCGGGCCAGGTTCAGTGGCTCACACCTGTAATCCTAGCACTTTGGGAGACCAAGGCGGGTGGATCGCTTGAGCCCAGGAGTTCAAGACAAGGCAGGTGGATCCCTTGAGCCCAGGAGTTCAAGACCAGCCTGGGCGATACAGCAAAATCCCATTTCTACAAAAAATACAAAAATTAGCCAGGCATGGTGGTGCATGCCTGTACTCCCAGCTACTCAGAAGGCTAAGGTAGGAGGAATGCTTGAGCCCAAGCAGATTGAGGCTGCAGTAAGCCAAGATCGTGCCACTGCACTCCAGCCTAGCAACAGAGTGAGACCCTATCTCAAAATAAATAAATAAATAAAAATAAAAAAGATGGCGCACATTTACTGAGCACTTGCCAAATACCAGGCACTATCCTAAACTCCTTATGTGTATTAGCTCGCTTACCCTTCATGGCAACCCCATGAGAAAAGTTCTATTATTCCATTTTCACAGATAAGGGAACCGAGGTCCAGAGAAATGGTTCAGTATTTTGTTAAGTGCCCAGTCCCTGAAGCCAAACTGTCTGGCTTCAAATTTTGCCTCCATCACTTTTCAGCTGATGTGACCTTGTGTAATGTACTGCATGTCTCAGAACCTCAGTTTTCTAATCTGAAAAATGGAGGTAATGATAGTACTTACCTGACAGGGTTGCGTGAGGAATGAATGAGTCAAGAATAATTACTGTCCTCAATTATCAGAGAGTCTTCTCAGAGCCGGACACATTGCTGGGTGTGCTAGTTTATTTAATTTAATGTCTTATAGCTTCCTGAGATAGGGATTCTTGTCCCTACTTTACAGAGGAATAAATTGAGGTTCCAAGCATTAAGTGACTTGCCCATGGTCCCTCAATGGGTAACCTAAGCAGCTGGGACTTCAGTCCAGGTGTTTAATTTGCCTTAAGTTGCTGGGGTCTTGCTCAGTGGTCTGGGGCCTCTTAGGCTTGTCTGCTGCCTTGGCCAGCCCCGCAGTGACCAGAACCCTGGGCTCAGGTCATACCTGTGTCTTCTCTCATCCTTGCAGAACTGCCTTGAGACCCTGTCCGGCACCTTTTATGTCTCTGCCTCCCTCTCAGAGGGCTTGACCCAGTGGTTCTGAGCTCTGGCCCTTCTACTGCCTCTTGCCAGCTCTGGGTCTCAGCCTCCCTATCTGTGAGTCAGACACCAGGTAGCTGGAGGGGCAAATCCCTCCTGCCACAGCACTTCCCAGGGGAAAAGGTAGGGGAGTACCAGGTTAGTCTCAGCATGTGCCCAGCTACACAAAGAGGCCAGGTAGCCTAGGTTTCTGTCTAACATCCCACCATTAAAAAAATGTGTGTGTGTGTGTGTGTGTGTGTATATTTTTTTAAAGAGCTTGAGGTAGGCCTCAGGAATCTGTATTTTAAATACACTCTGGATCATTCCAGCCAATACTTTCGTTTGTTTGTTTGGTTTTGAAACATGGTCTCACTCTGTCGCTCAGGAGTGCAGTGGTGCAATCATGGCTCACTGCAGCCTTGACTTCCCAGACTCAAGCAATCCTCCCATTTCAGCTTCCCAAGTAGCTGGGACTACAGGCATGCACCACCATGCCTGGCTAATTTTTATTTTATTTTTAGTAGAGATGAAGTCTTGCTATGTTGCCTGGGCTGGTCTAGAACTCCTGGGTTCAAGTGATCCTCCCACCTCAGCCTCCCAAAGTGCTGGGATTATAGGTGTGAGCCACCGTGCCTGGCCCAACCAATACTTAAGAACCAAACACACATCCTTAGGTCTCCACAAGCTCTTAGGAGAGGAGCACTTGCCCCCACAAAGGAAAAAACATACACAAGGGCACACAGCTGGTCAAGGAGCCAGACTCAAACCCAAGTCTCCAGGCTCCTGGGCAGGACTCTCAACCAGTCTCCATTCTCTCCCCCAGGTTGAATCATGACACTTCCCACTGCTCCCAGGAAAAAGACCAATATCTTTTCCATGGCCAGCATAGCCCCAAACCATCTAAATCCTGCCTACCCGGGCAGATCACTTGAGACCAGGAGTTTGAGACCAGCCTGGCCAACAATGGCGAAACCCCATCTCTACTAAAAATACACACACACACACAAAACCCTGCCTACCTCACCTCCCACTCCTCTCCCCGGCCCACTGGGCTCTACCCACAGAGGCCCCCTTTCTTCTCCTCAAAGAGCTAAATTCCTTCCCACCTCAGGGCCGTGGCACTAGCAGTTCCCTCTGTCTGAGCCACTCTTCTCCCAGGATCTTTGTGTAGCTGTCTTTTTGGTTTTATTTGGATCTCAGCTCCCAGTCACCTCCTCAAAAAGAGCTTTCTTGACCACCTTTCCTTTTCCCCCCCTTTTAATATTTCTAATTTTTTCCTTTTTTAACCAACCAAGGAGCACAACCTTTCCAATGCTATCTTTACCCTGATAATCGCCTTCTGTCTACTCCTCTTTTTTTTTTTTTTTTTGACAGAATTTCACGATTATCTATAAGCAATTCTCCTGCCTCAGCCTCCTAAGTAGCTGGGACTACAGGTGCCTGCCACCACACCCGGCTAATTTTTGTATTTTTAGTAGAGATGGAGTTTCACCATGTTGGCCAGGATGGTCTCGATGGATTGACCTCATGATCCGCCCACCTTGGCCTCCCAGAGTGCTGAGATTACAGGTGTGAGCCACCGCGCCCGGCCCTTTTTTTTTTTTTTTTTGACATGGAGTCTCACTCTGTCACCCAGGCTTGAGTGCAATGGTGCAATATCTGCTCACTGCGACCTCTGCCTCCTGGGTTCAAACGATTCTCCTGCCTCAGCCTCCTGAGTAGCTGGGATTTATAGGCACCCGCCACTACATCTGGCTCATTTTTGTATTTTTAGTAGAGACAGGATTTCACCATGTTGGCCAGGCTGGTCTTAACTCCTGACCTCAAGTGATCCACCCACCTTGGCCTCCCAAAGTGCTGGGATTACAGGCATGAGCAACCGTGCCCGGCCCTCTTTCCTTTTTAAAAATTGATATTTTTATTTATTTATTTATTTATTTTTGAGACAGAGTTTCGCTCTTGTTGCCGAGGCTGGAGTGCAATGGCACGATCTCTGCTCACTGCAACCTCCGCCTCCCTGGTTCACAAGATTCTCCTGCCTCAGCCTCCCGAGTAGCTGGAATTACAGGCATCCACCACCATGCCCGGCTAATTTTTTGTATTTTTAGTAGAGATGGGGTTTCACCATGTTGGCCAGGCTGGTCTCGAACTCCTGACCTCCACTGATCCACGGCCTTGGCTTCCCAGAGTGCTGGGATTAGAGGCATGAGTCACCGTACGTGGCTTATTTTTATTTATTTTATTATTTATTATTATTATTTTTTGAGACAGAGTCTCACTCTATTGCCCAGGCTGAAGTGCAATGGCACGATGTCGGCTCACTGCAACCTCTGCCTCCTGGGTTCAAGCAATTCTCCTGCCTCAGTCTTCCAAGTATTTGGGATTACAGGTGCCCGCCACCAAGGTCAGCTAATTTTTTGTATTTTTAGTAGAAATGGGGTTTCGCCAGTTGGCCAGGCTGGTCTGGAACTCCTGACCCCAGGTGATTCACCCGCCTTGGCCTCCCAAAGAGATAGGATTACAGGTTTGAGCCACCATGCCCCGCCTATTTATTTTAATTTATTTATTTTCTTTGAGAGAAAGTCTTTGTTGCCTAAGCTGGAGTGCAGTGGCTGGATCTCAGCTCACTGCAACCTCCACCTCCTGGGTTCAAGTGATTCTCCAGCCTCAGCCACCCGAGTAGCTGGGATTACAGGCGAAAGCCATCACACCTGGCAAACTTGTGTATTTTTAGTAGAGACAGGGTTTCACCATGTTGGCCAGGCTGGTCTCGAACTCCTGGCCTCAAGTGATCCACCCGCCTCGGCCTCCCAAAGTGCTAGGATTACAGGCGTGAGACACCATGCCTGGTCTTTATTTTTATTTAGAGATCAGGTCTCACTCTGTCACCCTGGAGTGCAGTGGCTCAATCATAGCTCACTTCAGCCTGGAACTCCTGCACTCAAGCAATCCTCCTGAGTAGCTAGGACTACAGGCACCACACCTGGCTAATTTATTAAAAATTCTTTGTATGTAGAGATAGAGGTCTCACTATGCTGCCCACACTGGTCTCGAGAACTCCTGGCTTCAGGTGCTCCTCCACTTCGGCTTCCTAAAGTGCTGTGATTACAGGCATGAGCCACAGCGACCAGCCCCCTCCTCTCTAATTTCCTTTATGGTGTCATCTGGACAATACTCCTTGCAAGCTTACCATGGGCAAGGTATCATTCTAAGCATTTTGTGCATAATACTCAACTACTCAAGCCAATTCCACAGCTGCCTAGAAGTTCGTTATGAGTGAATGTTTGTGTTCCCTGTCTGTTCATATATTCGAATTCTAACTCTCATTGTGACTGTATTTGGAGATAAGGCCTTTATGGAAGTAATTAAGGTTGAATGACGTCATAAGGGTATGACCCTGGTCCAACAGGATTAGTGTTCTTACGAGAAGTGACACCACAAAGAAACAAGCTAACTAGTCACCGCCCCAGCCAGTGTTCAAATCCCAGACACCTGCTCTCTGAGCCCTGACTATTGCTTTGCTAGCATTACACATCTTATGATTTGCCTGTTAATTCTCCATCTCCAGCACCAGAATCCAGGCTGGCAAAGAGCTAGGAAACCGATCATCTGCATCGTCTACATCCAAAACCCTGTGTGGTGACCCAAAACAAATGGAAGGAATCAACCTCAGATGAAATTTGAACCCAGGTCTGTAGCCTCTGCCTTCTGCACAGTAGGAGTTTGTGAGAATGTCCACCAATAACTGTTTATTAACTGAATTCTTCCACCTTTCCAAGTCCACAAGGCCCAACTATTGCCCCAATATCCCACAGTGGGCTCCCTGTCGTGGCGATGAAGCCTTGCTTTGCCTCACTACTGGCTTAGGAACCGGATGAAGTTCTATTGTCTCACTAGGCAAGCAGAGATTCAATTTCCAAAAATCCTAGGCTAGGACCCTGGGGCAGGGATGAGGAGAAAAAGGAGGCACCTCAATCTTCCCATCTCTAAACAAGCAGTCACCACACAGGCCTCACGGCCAGGAGTGATCTAGTGAGCAGATGAACCCTGCAGAAATGAGCGCTAATCATCTCCTAGGCCGCCAACCCGGCCAGGTCACAACCTGATCCCAACCTACTTTTGCCTCAGCTCCAGCGACAGAGTCCTCCTCCCGGCAGCGACCGAACCTCCAGCCACAATTCTCAACCCTCCGCCTCTAGATGCAGTTTCCTGGGCTCGGGAGCCCTTGCCTGCCTTCTCCAACCGGAAAGCCCCTTTACATTCTTCAAGAACCCCCTTCCCCAGTGCCCTCAGGAATACTTAATGGCAGTAGAGAGGTAAGGGCCCCACGCCGCTCTGGGCCTCAGTTTCCTCATCACTAAAATGGGGTCCCTGAAGTTTGTTGGAGTTTGAAGGGCGGTGGGGCCTACGAAGCGCGCCGAGGAGCCGAGAGTTGCAGAAACCCGGAGCTCCTCGCTCCTCGCAACCGTCTGTACGCGGCGCCCCCGCCAGCCAGGCAGTCCCTGGAGGGCAGGACCCTGGGTTGACTTGTGTGGTTTTGAGCCTCAGAAAACGTGGCCTCGGAGGACGTGGCAACCAGGACTGAACGAAGGATGCGGGGATGAACAAATGAATGGACGGAGGGCCGAATGCGGGACAAAGGCTTGCAAGATGGCGTTCTCTAGGACCGCGAGAGTGGTGGCCCGGCCTCGGCCGGGGAGGGGGCCGCCGGCGCCGGGGACCTTGCAGCGCGGGCCGCGCGGCCCGGACAAAAGCCCGCAACATGGCGGGCTCTAGGACCCCCGGGCCCGCACCGAGCCGGAACGGCAGCCGCGCGGGCCGAGCCTGGGTGTCCGCAGCCCAGAACCGCGGAGACAGTCGGCGGGTTCTAGGACCTGCTGGGCCCGCAATGCGCCCAGGGCCGCTCACCGCCCGCCCCGCCCGCGCTGCTCGCGCTGGACCAACCCAGCCCGCCCTCGGCGCCCGCAGGGAAACTGAGGCCAGCTCGGATTGCGGCCGCGTGGGGTCTGCCCGGGGCCCTCGCGGCTTCCCGCCGGCGTTTCCTACCTGATGAGACTTGGGCTGACTCCGTGCTGTCGGCGTCGGCTCCTCGCACTGACGGAGCCCGGATCCTGCCAAAGAGGGGCCGGCGCTAGGACCCAGCGGGGGGCGGGGAGGCGGGACCGGTGGCCCGGCGAGCGGAAGTGAGGGACCTTCCTCAGCTAGGAAGGAAGGGAAAGTTCCTGGGGAACCTCCAGCCTATGGCGGCAGAGAAGCATCTTGCAAGAGGTCTCTGTGGGTGCTGAGGCAAGGGGACGCAGGGCAGGCTGACAGTATACGCCGGCCTCGTGTTAGTCTGGGGCCAGGTCACCGGCAATGTCTTCAAGAACCAGAAGGTGGGAGGACAAAAAGGCCATGCTCAAGCTCTGCAGAACCTAAGTCCGCTTATATTCCACAACATTTCCTTTAATGGCAACGAGTGGATTTCACGAAGTTTTCTCCATCTGCCTTAGGAAAAGTCTTCCAGGGAGCCCCACGAAAAGTGTCACCAAAGTACTGTGGCCAGGGTTGCAGAATCTTTTTCTCTCTCTTCTGCGCCTATTCAATATGCACCGGAACGATTCTAGCTGCTCTTGCCGGAAGTGTGGCTAGCGTAGCGCTCAAAGACGCCTCGTTGTGACCTCCGTGGGCGGAGTCAGTGGTGCAGAGCCAGAACCTAGCGCCGGAAGTGTGTCTGCGTAAAACGGAGGCTTGGAGGCGGGACAGGCAGGACTCCCGAAGCGGAAGTTTCGCGGGGAAGCTTTTGCACCTAAGGACACTTCCTGTTTCCTAGTAACAATAGGAAGTGTCCGCAGAGCTGGGGGTAGACTCCTGGCTCATGCCAGCTGCGCCCTCTTTTCTCTACCTCCTTCCTTTTACCCCCTTCTCCTTTCCCTCTTTCCCTCCCCTCCCACCTCCTGGGAACCCTGGCTGAGTGTGCGTGTGTGGGAGCGCGAGAGCCCCCCGACAGCCACCCCTTGGGGCGCGCGGCTGCAGTTAGGGTAAGGGTCCCAGTGCGCAGGCGCGCTCCCGTTCGCGGTCCCCAACTGACGCGCCCGCGGCGGGAAGGAGAGGGGGCCGCCGGTGCGAGGTAGGCGTCCTGAAAGGAAATTGGCAGAGGAGATGAGTGAGGTCAGAGGACTCATTGGTGGTTGACTAGGGGAGGGGACTTTTGATCAAAGGGGCTTTGTGAGGTGAGAATTCCGGGGGCAGGTTCAGTGAAGGCGTTTACGGTGGGAGACAGTTGTATTGGGGGTCCCATGGGAAGAAGAGTTGGAGAAGGACGAGAGGATGTACGAGGCATGAGCGAGCAAGGGCTTTGGGATGAAGACCGCCTCAGTTAGTGGGTTTACTTTTACGTGAACTAGGATAACAGGCATTGCCGTGTGTTCTGAAGATTGAGTGACACAATGAATATAGTTAGCACAGTGCCTGGCACATGGTAATATAATACTCTTCATGAGTTGCTGTCATCATCAGTATTAAGAGAGGAGGCAGAAGAAAAAAATGAGAAGGGCTGGTGAGGGTAAGATCAGGAGGCATGGGAGAGAAAAGGTAGGCGATGAAGTGACATTACAACCTGATATTGATGTTATTCACAAGATGGAAGATAGTTTGGGTTCAAGGGAAGTAGATAAAGGAAGTCGCTAAGAGAGTCTTTTGGGGTTTTTGTTTGTTTGTTTTTTGAGATGGCGTCTCGCTTTGTCACCCAGGCTAGAGTGCCGTGGTGGGATCTCAGCTCACTGCAACCTCCACCTCGCAAGTTCAAGCAGTTCTTCAGCTTCAACCTCCCGAGTAGCTAGAATTACAGGCACCTGCCACCATGCCCGGCTAACTTTTGTATTTTTAGTAGAGACAGGGTTTCACCATGTTGGCCAGGCTGGTCTTGAACTCCTGAACTCAGGTGATCTGCCAGCCTCACCCTCCCAAAGTGCTGGGATTACAGGCATGAGCCACCACGCCTGGCCCAGTTAAGAGAGTCTTAACTCTCTTAACTCTCTTGTCACAAGGAAAAGAGACCTCGTGACACTGAAAGTACTCAGGGAAGCAGGGTAACAAGCCAGCCCTTTCCCTGAAGGAGGCCTCTAACCTGTCCTCTCAGGTCCTCAGCTATTAGCTGGAGGAAACAGCTGCTTTTTCAGTGCTTCTTAGCTACTCTGTTTAGCTGAGAGATGAAGGAGGAAGGTTTGGACTTCTCTTATTGAAAGGCCTAGAAAAGGTTCTGGTGTCCTTTTAAGATGTCACAGAAAATTTTTGTTTCAGGATTGTAGGGAGCAGAGTCCTACTGTCCTTAAAGGACAGTAATGCCTTTTGAGTCTGGTCTGAAGAACATGATAACAGGTCTGTGATCAGAAGTAGGTTGCATCTCTCTCGACTTTAATTTCCTTAGCTATACCTGTAGGAATGACTTAAGCCTAGGGGAGCTCCTATATTTGGGGAGCTTGTGCACAGGGAGGCCTTAAATGATGGTGCCTGCAGATTAGATCTAGTAGAAAGCAGGTCCCTGGGCGCAGATGCTTGGGGAAACTCTCAGTGACCTCAGATGAACTTGTTGCTCGTATAGCCAAGAGGCGAAGTTAATTCAGGCCTTCCTTTTAACCACTGCCCCCTCTTCCTAGGCCTCGGCCCCTCCGCCAGAGGAAGGTGCTGCCACGTGTCTGCTCCTTCTGAACCTCCAGGTTTCCGCTACGTTGCCCCATGGAGGACGCACCCCCCTCACTCAGCTGTTCTGACTGTCAGCGCCACTTTCCCAGCCTCCCAGAGCTGTCTCGGCACCGAGAACTGCTCCATCCATCTCCCAACAAGGACAGTGAGGAGGCTGACAGCATCCCTCGGCCCTACCGTTGTCAGCAGTGTGGGCGGGGCTACCGTCACCCCGGGAGCCTGGTCAACCATCGTCGGACCCACGAGACTGGCCTTTTCCCCTGTACCACCTGTGGAAAGGACTTCTCCAATCCCATGGCTCTCAAGAGCCACATGAGGACTCATGCTCCTGAGGGCCGCCGCAGGCACAGGCCCCCACGCCCCAAGGAAGCCACTCCACGCCTCCAGGGTGAGACGGTGTCCACTGACTCCTGGGGCCAAAGGCTTAGCTCTGGTGAAGGCTGGGAAAACCAGACAAAACATACGGAAGAGACACCTGACTGTGAATCTGTACCGGACTCCAGGGCAGCTTCGGGTACATGGGAAGATCTGCCCACCAGACAAAGAGAAGGCTTGGCAAGCCAACCAGGTTCTGAGGATGCTGCAGACGGCTGGGGACCCTCCACCAACTCTGCCAGAGCCCCTCCTCTTCCCACCCCAGCCAGCAGCCTTCTTAGCAACTTGGAACAGTATCTGGCTGAATCAGTAGTGAACTTCACAGCGGGCCAGGAGCCCACCCAGTCCCCTCCTGCCGAGGAGGAGCGGCGGTACAAATGTAGTCAGTGTGGCAAGACCTACAAGCACGCTGGGAGCCTCACTAACCACCGCCAGAGCCACACGCTGGGCATCTACCCCTGTGCCATCTGCTTCAAGGAGTTCTCTAACCTCATGGCTCTGAAGAACCACTCTCGACTGCATGCTCAGTATCGGCCTTACCACTGTCCCCACTGCCCCCGTGCCTTCCGGCTCCCCCGGGAGTTGCTGGAACACCAGCAGTCCCATGAGGGTGAAAGGCAGGAGCCACCCTGGGAGGAGAAAGGGATGCCCACCACCAATGGGCACACAGACGAGAGCAACCGGGACCAGCTCCCCAGTGCACAGATGCTGAATGGCTCTGCAGAGCTTAGCACCTCTGGGGAGCTGGAGGACAGTGGCCTGGAGGAATACCGGCCTTTCCGCTGTGGGGACTGTGGCCGTACTTACCGCCATGCTGGGAGCCTCATCAACCATCGAAAGAGCCACCAGACAGGTGTCTACCCCTGCTCACTCTGTTCTAAGCAGCTGTTCAATGCGGCTGCTCTCAAAAACCATGTGCGGGCTCATCACAGGCCCAGGCAAGGAGTTGGGGAAAATGGGCAGCCATCAGTGCCACCAGCTCGCCTGCTGCTGACTGAGACCACCCACAAAGAGGAAGAGGACCCCACCACCACCCTGGACCATCGGCCCTATAAGTGCAGTGAGTGTGGTCGTGCTTACCGCCACCGGGGGAGCCTGGTGAACCATCGCCACAGCCATCGGACTGGAGAGTACCAGTGCTCACTGTGTCCCCGCAAGTACCCCAATCTCATGGCCCTGCGCAACCACGTGCGGGTACATTGCAAGGCTGCTCGCCGAAGTGCAGACATCGGGGCCGAGGGTGCCCCCAGCCACCTCAAGGTGGAACTCCCGCCTGACCCAGTAGAGGCAGAGGCAGCCCTGCACACAGATCAGGACCACGTGTGCAAACATGAAGAAGAGGCCACAGACATCACGCCAGCAGCAGACAGGACAGCAGCACATACCTGTAGCATCTGTGGGCTGTTCTTTGAAGACCCTGAGAGCCTTGAACATCATGGCCTGACTCATGGGGCAGGGGAAAAGGAAAATAGCAGGACAGAGACCACAGTGTCACCTCCTCGGGCCTTCGCCTGCCGAGACTGTGGAAAGAGCTATCGCCACTCCGGCAGCCTTATCAACCACAGGCAGACCCACCAGACAGGAGACTTCAGTTGTGGGGCCTGTGCCAAGCACTTCCACACCATGGCTGCCATGAAGAACCACTTGCGCCGGCACAGTCGGCGGCGGAGCAGGCGGCATCGGAAGCGGGCTGGTGGTGCCAGTGGTGGGGGAGAAGCCAAACTCCTGGCAGCAGGGAGCTGGACCCGGGAGCTAGAAGACAATGAAGGCCTGGACTCTCCCCAAGACCCTTCAGGGGAAAGTCCTCATGGGGCGGAAGGCAACCTGGAAAGTGATGGGGGCTGTTTGCAGGCTGAATCTGAAGGGGACAAATGTGGGCTTGAGAGGGATGAGACCCATTTCCAGGGTGATAAAGAGAGTGGAGGCACTGGGGAAGGACTGGAAAGGAAGGATGCCAGTTTACTTGACAATTTGGACATCCCAGGAGGTGAGGAAGGTGGTGGGACTCGCTTCTGCGATGGCCTCACTGGCGTGGATGAAGACCAGAAGCCAGCCACTGGCCAACCCAACTCCTCTTCCCACTCTGCCAACACTGTCACTGGCTGGCAGGCTGGGGCCACTCACACATGCTCTGACTGTGGGCATTCTTTCCCCCATGCCACTGGCCTGCTGAGCCACAGGCCCTGCCACCCACCAGGCATCTATCAGTGCTCCCTCTGCCCGAAGGAGTTTGACACTCTGCCTGCCCTCCGCAGCCACTTCCAGAACCATAGGCCCGGGGAGGCGACCTCAGCACAGCCTTTCCTCTGCTGCCTCTGCGGCATGATCTTCCCTGGGCGGGCTGGCTACAGGCTTCACCGGCGCCAGGCCCACAGCTCCTCTGGCATGACTGAGGGCTCAGAGGAGGAGGGGGAAGAGGAAGGAGCGGCAGAGGCAGCCCCTGCACGCAGCCCGCCACTGCAGCTCTCGGAAGCAGAGCTGCTGAATCAGCTGCAGCGGGAGGTGGAAGCACTGGACAGTGCAGGGTATGGGCACATCTGTGGCTGCTGCGGGCAGACCTACGATGACCTGGGGAGCCTGGAGCGCCACCACCAAAGTCAAAGTTCTGGGACTGCTGCAGACAAGGCTCCCAGCCCCTTGGGAGTGGCAGGTGATGCCACGGAGATGGTTGTGGGCAGTGTCTTGGAGGACATAGTGACTTCTGTCTCTGGAGAGGGTGGAGATGCCAAGTCTCAAGAGGGAGCAGGCACCCCCTTGGGAGACGGCCTCTGCATGCAGGGTGGGGAAAGTTTGCTGGAGGCTCAACCCCGCCCCTTCCGCTGCAACCAGTGTGGCAAGACCTATCGCCATGGGGGCAGCCTGGTGAACCACCGAAAGATCCACCAGACTGGAGACTTTCTCTGCCCTGTCTGCTCCCGCTGCTACCCCAACCTGGCTGCCTACCGTAATCATCTGCGGAACCACCCTCGCTGCAAAGGCTCTGAGCCCCAGGTTGGGCCCATCCCAGAGGCAGGAGGTAGCAGTGAGCTGCAGGTTGGGTCCACCCCAGAAGGAGGCAGCAGCAAGCCCCAGCACATGGCAGAGGAGGGACTGGGGCAGGCAGAAGTCGAGAAGCTCCAGGAAAAACTTAAAGTGGAGCCCCTGGAGGAAGTGGCCGGGGTGAAAGAAGAGGTGTGGGAGGAGACCACTGTGAAAGGGGAGGAGATAGAGCCCAGGCTGGAGACTGCCGAGAAGGGCTGCCAGACTGAAGCCAGCTCTGAGCGGCCCTTCAGCTGTGAGGTGTGTGGCCGATCCTACAAGCATGCCGGCAGCCTCATCAACCACCGGCAGAGCCACCAGACCGGCCACTTCGGCTGTCAGGCCTGCTCCAAGGGCTTCTCAAACCTCATGTCCCTCAAGAACCACCGGCGCATCCATGCAGATCCCCGACGTTTCCGCTGCAGTGAGTGTGGGAAGGCCTTCCGCCTGCGGAAACAGCTGGCCAGCCACCAGCGGGTCCACATGGAGCGACGTGGGGGTGGGGGCACCCGAAAGCCGACTCGGGAAGATCGGCCCTTCCGCTGTGGGCAGTGCGGGCGGACCTATCGCCATGCTGGCAGCCTCCTGAACCACCGGCGCAGCCACGAGACGGGCCAGTACAGCTGCCCCACCTGCCCCAAGACCTATTCCAACCGCATGGCCCTGAAGGACCACCAGAGGCTGCACTCGGAGAATCGGCGGCGACGGGCTGGACGGTCCAGGCGCTCAGCTGTGCGTTGTGCCCTCTGTGGCCGCGGCTTCCCTGGCCGGGGATCTCTGGAACGGCACCTGCGGGAGCATGAGGAGGAGACAGAAAGGGAGCCAGCCAATGGCCAGGGAGGCCTGGATGTCACAGCAGCCAGTGAGGCGAACCTGGCTGGTAGCCAGGGACTAGAGGCCCAATTGGGTGGTGCTGAGCCAGTACCCCAGCTGGAGGATGGAGTCCCGAGACCAGGGGAGCGCAGTCAGAGCCCCATCAGGGCAGCAAGCTCAGAAGCCCCAGAGCCACTGTCCTGGGATGCAGGGAAGGCAGGTGGGTGGCCAGTAGGTGGGGGACTGGGGAATCACAGCAGAGGCTGGGTTCCTCAGTTCCTGACCAGGTCAGAGGAGCCAGAGGACAGTGTCCACAGGAGTCCTTGCCATGCTGGTGACTGCCAGCTCAATGGACCTACTCTGAGTCACATGGATAGCTGGGACAACAGAGACAATAGCTCTCAGCTGCAGCCAGGGAGCCACTCCTCTTGCAGCCAGTGCGGCAAGACTTACTGCCAATCGGGCAGCCTCTTGAACCACAACACCCACAAGACAGACCGACACTATTGCCTGCTCTGCTCCAAGGAGTTCTTGAATCCTGTGGCCACAAAGAGCCACAGCCACAACCACATAGATGCCCAGACCTTTACCTGTCCTGACTGTGGCAAGGCCTTTGAGTCCCACCAGGAACTGGCCAGCCAC
Source organism: Chlorocebus sabaeus (assembly GCF_047675955.1). NCBI lineage: Eukaryota > Metazoa > Chordata > Mammalia > Primates > Cercopithecidae > Chlorocebus > Chlorocebus sabaeus. The sequence goes on from NC_132908.1 coordinate 28,079,013, forward strand.
CTGCAGGCTCATGCCCTGGGCCACAGCCAGGTGCCAGCCCAGATGGAGGAGGCCAGAGATCCCAAAGCCAGAACTGGGGAGGATGAGGTGGTTCTCCCTGGTCAAGGGAAAGCCCGGGAGGCCCCATCAGAAACCCCCGGAAGCCCAGGAGAGAGTGTGGAGAGAGCCAGGGGAGGACAAGTGGTGACGTCCATGGCAGCTGAGGACAAGGAGCGGCCCTTCCGCTGCGCCCAGTGCGGGCGCTCCTACCGCCACGCCGGCAGCCTGCTGAACCACCAGAAGGCCCACACCACAGGGTTGTACCCCTGCTCCCTCTGTCCCAAACTTCTCCCTAACCTGCTGTCTCTTAAGAACCACAGCAGGATCCACACGGACCCCAAGCGCCACTGCTGCAGCATCTGTGGCAAGGCCTTCCGAACAGCTGCCCGGCTGGAGGGTCACGGGCGGGTCCACGCACCCCGGGAGGGGCCTTTCACCTGTCCCCATTGTCCCCGCCACTTCCGCCGCCGAATCAGCTTTGTGCAGCACCAGCAGCAGCACCAGGAGGAGTGGACAGTGGCCAACTCTGGTACGGGGGCATGAAGGGTCCCAGGAGGAGGTGGGCACACGGGGGAGGGTGAAGCCCAGCCCCAAAGTGGGTGGGGGAGCAAGGAGTGAGAGGAGAGAGTCCCGGGGATTTTAAGAGGTGGGTGGGGGCTTGGCTATGGGGTGAGAAAACTAGCTGAGCACCCCCAGGTCAGGTATAGCAAATAGCAGGGTGGGTTGGGCAGCACGTGGGGGCGTGGTCAAGGTGGGGGCATGGTCAGGCTGAGGCTGCTGCCTGGGCTCCTCCATTACACTGTAGCCAGAGTGGAATGGTCTTTCTGTTCGGGGGAAGGTCGCTGGGTACCCCCTGGCTGCTGTGTCTGGAAACCCTCCTGAGTCAGCCAGTAATATAATGACTTCCAGAGGAATAGAGGGCGCCATTGGTTTGGTCTAGGTTCCATTCTTCCTTAGAGCAGGCTGGGTGCCAGGGAACAAGGGATGGGGCATGGGCTCCACAGCTCGCCTGCTGACTTGGCCATGGAAACCGGGTCACTGGTTGGCACCCTACTCCCTGTCCCTCTTTCCCTGCGCCTTGTCTCTGCTGCCCCTCTCCTTGTGAACTAGACCTCTGGTCCTTCCCTGTCAGTGTTGCTCCCGTCTCTTCTCTAAACTTAATTCAGCCCCTTCTCCCTCTGCTGCCAACGGCCTTTTTAGGATCCAGCCAAACCACTCTTTCCACCTGCACACCCCGCCACCCTCTGCACACCTTTAACTGGAGGACTGAGTCACAGATAATTGTTTCCTTGAAGTCCAGATCCAGTTGCAGCAACAACAGTCATTAGCCCGTGTCACATCCCTGATCAGAGGGCATCTCTGTGGGCAATCGCCTCCACCCAGCACTGCTGGAGGCTGTGGCTGCCGGGGAGTGGGGCGGCCGGTTCCCTCAGCAGGACCTGGGCTGGCCTCTCCACCTCCTCTAGTAGAGGTGGGCCCATTCCATCTAGTGGCCCTCGAGGGTGGGTGGCCCTGAGATGGTGGGCCCTTGATGGGTCTTGTCAGAGCAGAGGGCGGGTGGGAGTCACCTGAGAGCTGAAGGAATGGCTTTAAGGATAGAAGATTTCTCATGACCTCAAGGGATATGATCGAGGAGCCAGTTTGCAAGGGCTGGGAAAATAATTAGGAGGCCTAGAATTCCTGTTCTCATCTGGGCCTCTGGGGCCAGGGGCGGGGGAATGGCCTGCAGGGCTGTGTGGGGTCTGCCCCTCAGTCGGTGACCTCCTCTCTCTCTCCCCAGGAGCCCCAGTGGCACCAGCGACGGGCAGAGGGGACTTGTCATTGCCCCCTCCACCCACCCCCACGACCCCACTCCTGGATCCTTCACCCCAGTGGCCTGCAGACCTCAGCTTCTCCCTCTGAACTTCAAGTCTCCAAAGATTAGAATCTGGGGGAGGGAGCGCGTGCAGGGAGGGGCTTGATCTCCACGTTTTCTCAGGAGTAGTTCAGGCATCCCCATATCTTCTCCTCTCCCCTTGTGAAGAGGACCCAGATCTGGCTTCTTTCCCAAGGAGGGGGTGGGGTGTTCCTCGTGTCCCTGTCCTTGAAGGACCTCCTTCCACCAGCCTCGTCACCGTGCTCTTCCCAGTGCCAGCCTCTGCCGAGATGCCGTGCCACCCTCAGCAGCCAGATTGTAACACCAGGGAGAGTTGGATGCAGAGCCCCACAGGTGGGAAAGTTGCCTGTGGAAGGGAGCCTTTTGCTACAATTTGTAACTTATTTTCTAAAGTCTATTTTGTAACAATTTATTTAAGTTTAAAAAAAGGAAAACTGCTGCCCCCCCAAAAAAGAAATTTTCAAAACACATGGCTGATGTGATTGTATCTGAAAGGGTAAAGGAGGAGGAAAGCTGGGACGCCTGTGTGGGAGCAGAGCTGGGCGTGGGAGTGTCCACAGACACCGCTGTCCTGCAGGGTGGGGAGTGGGCACCTGTGGCCCCAGGCAGGTTCCTTCCCACAGCTGCTGGGCTCCTGGGCCTGCCCTGGTGCCTGGAATCACACATGGCAAGGTGGGAGGGCAGGGGCAGTAATGCTGTTTGCCTGTCTGCATTCTCTTGTCCTGAGAACGGCCAGGTCCCCTGTCAGCAGCTGGCTGGTTGGCCTGTGAGGAAGGAAGGAGTGTGGAGCTGTCCTCACCCTCATGGCTTTGGTCCCTCCCTCCCTCTCTCCCATTCCTCAAAGGAACAGGGTCTGTCTTGGCTGCCATGACAGATGAGAATACTGAGGCTCAAAGCGATCGAGCAGCCTGCTCCAAGTGACGCGATGACAAAGAACCAGAATCTGAATCAAATGGGTCTGCCTATTGCTCCACACTACCCAGGGCAGCTGGAGTGGGTTAGAATGACGCACCCCCTCACTGGAGAGAGAAGGGTCCTGGAGAGGCAGGGTTTGGCAGGAGGTCCCAGGGCCACATACTCATGTTGGCCAGGCAGCTTCCAGGCTCGGCCTCGGGCTCTGGCTCCTCGGCGAAGTAGACTTGCCAGTCCAAACTGCTGACCCAGTCCTCATAGGCAGGGAGCGCGGTGAAGACCGCCGGCCTGGCGGGGCCTTGGCAAGCATCTCCGAAGCTGTGCAGCCCGGCCAGGAACCACGTGCCCCTCACCTCATGCACCAGTGGTGCCCCAGACAGGCCCTGTCAGGGGTCAGGTGACACTGGGTGACTTTACAGGCAGCTGTGCAGGATGGCAGAGTGGGCTAGAGAGGCTCTGGCTGTTTGGGAGCTAACTGGCAAAAAGGCCCAGTTTCAGGTGGGAGGTGGGTCCAGAGGCCAAGCCTGGAAGGTCCGTTCTTGAGCTATTGGGTGAGGGGATGCCAGGGGCCTATTAGGTAAGATGTGGGGGCCTGGGGCTCACCTCACAGCTGGGCAGCTCACCCACAGCACTGGTACACACCATCCCCGGCAGAATAGTGCTGCCGTCAGCCCCAGGAGCTGTATGCAGCCGGCTGCAGGCCCTAGGCCCCAGGAGGGTCACAGGCACTGTCTGGGGGGAGCTGATGCCTGTAGAGCAAGGGAAAGCTGGCTGCTCCGGCCTGCAGGCTGGATGGACAGTGGCCCTGGCCCCATGCCCACCTACCTGCTCCTGGGCGGGCCCGTCCCAGGACCCAGCCGCGCTCCCCGTCAGGCAGGTGGTGGTCAGCATAGGGCAGGCAGAGGGGCCGCAGGCTGGCGCCCAGTGTCACAGGCTGGGCCAGCAGCAGGAGGGCCACGTCGTAGCCCCCCTCGGGGTGGGTGTAGGCCCCATGCAGGATGAGCTGCTTCAGGCCCCACTCCTCCGGTCTGGTCCCCAGCCCTACGCTCCATTCCTCTGGGGCCTGGCGCCTATGCAGAGGCAGTGTGGACGGCACCAGGTGACAGGGCTGCCGGCAGGGGCAGGGGGCACGGTGGAGAGGGATCCAAGACTCACCCGATGAAGCAGTGGGCAGCAGTCAGCACCGCCTCCTCTGACACCAGGGCTCCGCCACAGGCCAGCTGCCCCTGGTGCATCAGTCTGGCATCCCAGGGCCATGGGGAGGGTGCTCCTGCCTGGGGACCTGCTGTCCTCAAGGATCCACAGGCTGAAACAGATGAGTGCCTCCGCTAAGTGTTTCCCGCTTCTCATCAAATTCTCACAATATCTTTTGAAATCGAATTTTGTTCCCCTCATTACTGAAGGTAACCAAAGTTCCAGAGAGGTTAAATGACTTCCTCGTTCTGTAACTACTGGCAAGTGGCAGACTTGGGATTCACAAGCTAGGGCCTGAGCTTTTAGCCCTGTCGGTCTGATGGGACCCCAGTCCCAGCCTCGTGGGAATGCCCCTACTCGTCACTCCCCCGCCCCACCCGTCTGCACCCTCCAGGCTGGGCCTGCCTCCCATATTCCTGGCTCATTAGTGCATCTCTTACCATCAAGACATAATATCCGTCCCAGGAATTATTTTGCATTCAATTTGCATGCCAGTCACTTAATGCCGGAATTCTGACTGGGAGCCCTACCCTGTGCAGGCTCGCTGGGTCCCTGCTGGAAGCTTGCCACTTCCCCAGAAACCCAAGTCAGGTCTCAGAGATTCCTCTTCTCACCTAAACTCCAAACCTGTAGAGTTCCAAAGTGCCTGTGCCTCTCAGCCCTAATGGGGCTGTTCCCATCCCAGGGGGTGAAAGAGCCCCCTAATTAGGCTCGGCGGTGTGGATGCCTGTGCCAGTTCTCTAGTCCTAACTGAGGTTTGCTTCACAGTGGCTTCTACCCACTGCCAGCATGCCCCGCTCATACCTACACAGCTGTCCTCATCACTCATCTCTGGGGTCTCTGGGCTCTGGGCCAGGAAAGCCGCCCCCTGAACTCGAGCCTGCAACCAGGAACTGTGAGCAGCTATGTTGGTCAGCAGCACAGGAGCGTCCTCCTGGGCACAGCTTGATGCAAAGCTGATGATGCCAGCCTGAACCCAGTGTCCATCGGGCTCGAGGCACAGCACAGGGCCCCCGGAATCTCCCTGGAGCCAGGCAACAAAGTCAAGGACAGATGCCTGAGCCCAGCTATGGCAGATACCCTCTGATTGTAGCCCTTTCCCCCAGTCCTGTGAGTCCAACCCCCAGCCCAGGGCTAGGCCTCTCCCCTTCTGCTCCTTCTCTCCTCCCCATCAGACCTGACAGGGCCCCTGCACCCCAGGCTGGGGGCCCCCACATAGCATCCCAGGCCGGGCCGGGTTGGATAGGTGTCGCTGGTGCAGCTGGTTGTAGATGCAGTTACATGTGGGGCGACTGATGAGACGCAGGCGCAGATTCCGTAGGGTCTCAGGAGCTAATGAAAGAGACAAGGCTGGGGCTGGAGTCTGGGATCTGAGAAGCAAGGGAGACTGGAAGCCAGGACAGTTGGGAGCTGAGACGGTGACATTGGGCAAGCAGAGTGCCTCTCCGAGCTTCAGTCTGGGCTGGCACTTACCATCACCGGTGTCCTGATCCCAGCCAGTGGCCCAGCAGGAGGCTCCAAAGGGGAAGCGATGGGCAGGCTGGGGCAGGCAGAGGGGTGTGTGGGTCACGGGGTGGGTGAGCTGCAGCAGGGCCAGGTCTGAGCCCTGGCTATAGTGGTTATAGGCCCTGGGCAACTGCAGGGCAGCCACCCCCACCTCTTCGGCCCCAGGGCTGAGTCCCTCACGCTGCAGAGAACCCAGGACCACTGACCAGGAGTTCAGTTCTATCGCTGCTGCCCTGGAAGGGGAAGGACAAGGTCCAGGCTGCTGAGTACAAGGGGAGACAGTGACACCATGGGAGATCCCACAGGTAGGTGGAAGATAGCAGAGAGCACTCCACGGCTTTTTCTTTTTGAGGTAGGGTCTCGTCCTGTTGCCCAGGCTGCAGTGCAGTGGCATGACCACGACTCACTGCAAACTTTGACCTCCCAGGCTCAAGCGATCCTCCCACCTCAGCCTCGTGAGTAGCTGGGACTACAGGTGTGCACCACCATGCCTGGCTAGTTTTATATTTTTTGTAGAGACATAGTCTTGCTATGTTGCCCAGGCTAGTCTTGAACTCTTGGGCTCAAGCGATCCTCCCTCCTTGGCCTCCCAAAGTGCTGGGATTATAGGCGTGAGCTACTGTGCCCGGCCTCCGTCTGTGACTTTAAGCAAGGTCATTCCCTTGCAACCTGTTTTCTCATTTGTAAATCTTCTACCTAAACTCCAAGCCTGTAGAGTTCCAAAGTGCCTGTGCCTCTCAGCCCTAATGGGGCTGTTCCCATCCCAGGGGGTGAAATAGCCCCCCAATTAGGCTCGGCGGTGTGGATGCCTGTGCCAGTTCTCTAGTCCTAAGGTTGAAAGGTGGTTGTTACAATTCACTTGACAATATGTACCCAGTACATGGCAGATTCTCAGTAAGTGGTACTTTATTATTACTCTAGAGGTAGGGACTAGCCTTGTGGGGCTTGAGACAAATCATCCATCCTCCAGAGCCAGAGACCCTGCCTGACCCCAGCCATGACTTACTTTTCAAAGCAGTGGGCAGCGGTGAGGACCCAGGTGTCCGCCACCAGGGAGCCGCTGCAGATGTGGGCTCCCTGCCTCCTCACACTGGCCTGCCAAGGCCACTCGCCGGGGACTGTGTTGCCCTCCTGAGGCTTGGGGGGACCGGGGCCACGCTGTCCACAGGCTGTGGAGAGGGTTGGGTCACAATGACAGCAGATCCCTGTCCTGACCTCACCCCAGTCCCAACCCAGACCCAAGTAAGGCCCAGGCCCCGCATCCCCAGACCTTACCACGCTGAGCGGCTTGAAGACCTGGGAAGAGAGAGACACAGGTGAGACTCCAGGCCTGCCTAGCTTTGGGGAGGAGAGGGGATGGGCTGGGGGGCGGGCCCAGGGTCCTTGCTTGTGACTCTGATTACCTCACCAGCCCTTCCCAGAATGAAAATATTTATATGAGGTCGAGACAGCTTTTATTGGAACCTATTCAGCATTCACACTCAGTAATTAATTCTCCTTCAGCTGTGCTCAGCACTCCGGGGCTGGAGGTTCAGCTTGGGAGTAGGCCAACCCTCCTCCAGGCTTCAGAACCCCCAACTCCTGCCCCCGCCACTGAGTCAGGGAGGCGGCCTCTGTGTGTGGAGAGCATTAGCTTAATTGTCCTCTCAGCAGCAGAGGCCTAAAAGGATTAGAGGCCTGCGTCATTTCCAAGGGGGGAGGGCCCCAAGAAATGGAGACTTACCTCACCCTGGTCTAGAGACTCAGTCTTCCCCACCTTCCCAGAAACTGCCTGAGAGCTCGCCAGAGAGAGGGCCCCTGCCCGCCACCCCTCACAGGCACACAGGCACCCCCATGAGACAGCTGAGCCAGGCTGCCCAGAGGATGGAGGAAAAGAAAGGGAAACTGAGGCCAGAGGAGCCCCGAGTTTGCCTGAGGTTGTTGTGGAAGTCGAGGGGGAGGCGGGTGTAGGACACACACAGGCAGCACCACACACACAAAGACCACAGGCCCTGCCAACGCAAACTGCAGCTGGCCCGAGAAAATCTCATCCATGTTGACGCAGGTGGCCACATATATGGCCCCACAGAGTCCCACGGAGTTACATCCCCACTGGCGGACTGTCGCCCACAGGCAGTCCCCCCACCAAGGAGCAGGGACTGCTGGGGCAGAGATGGCCCCTGAGCCCCCACCAGGCCACCCCCATACCCCCACGCATGGCGGCTTACCCTCCATGAGGACCGTGGCACCCGCGAAGAGCAGCACTGGGCCCCAGCTCCACTTCATGCTGCCCCGGGCCACTCTGCCGCCTGTGCTCCGCTCTCAGAGAGGCCACCTGGGTCTCCCTGGCTCCACCTCTGCTCCACCCCCAGTTGGCTAGGAGTCAGCTCTCTGCTTGCCCTAGCCAGCAGTTCCTAGCTCTGGGACTGTGGCTGTGTGACCCTGGGATTGTCACTACCCCTCTCTGGGCCTCAGCCGCGGAGCCAAACTGTCAGGGTTTAAATCTATTTCCTTACTACTTGAGTGGTCTGGGAGAGCTAACCTGCCTGCACCTTGTCTGAGAAACAGTTGTTGAATGGAAAATGCCTCGATGTCAGCCTGGCACAGGGCAAGCTCACTCCCAGCATGAAAGCGCCATCCTGGAACTGTGGAGGGGCACATGGGCAGCTCCTCCTGGTCCCCACTTTTCATTTCCACTCCCCCACTTCTCTTCCAGCCATGGCCAGGTGGGTTTCACATGCCCTCTCCCAGGTCTGCTCAGAGACAGTGTGTGCCAGGCTGGGTGTCGAGGGGCCAGCACCCACTGCTGCTTGCTCGCTGTGAGCCTTTGACAAATCCCAGTATCTCCCTGGGCCTGCTGGCTTCCTGGGAAACAGGGTGACAGCAGTGCCCACCTTCCTCACAGGCGCTGGAGAACTCGGTCAGGCGGGAAGAACACTTGGGCGCATGCCTCCTCTTCCTCTTCCCACTCCTAACTCAGGCTGGCCCAGACCGTTCAAGAACCCTGACCCCAAGACAGAGGCAGTTGCGGGTAGGGTTTAGTATATAGATGCTGGCCAGGCATGGTGGCTCACGCCTGTAATCCCAGCACTTTGGGAGGCCAAGGCAGGCGGATCACCTGAGGTGGGGAGTTCGAGACCAGCCTGACCAACATGGAGAAACCCTGTCTCTACCAAAAATACAAAATTAGCCCGGCGTGGTGGTGGGTGCCTGTAATCCCAGCTACTCAGGAGGCTGAGGCAGGAGAATCGCTTGAACCCGGGAGGCGGAGGTTGTGGTGAGCCGAAATTGTGCCACTGCACTCCAGCCTGGGCAACAAGAGCAAAACTCCGTCTCAAAAACAAACCAACAAAAAAAAAGCATATAGATGCTGGAGCCAGATGGACCAGGTGGATGCAAATCCTGAGAGCCTCTTGCAGTAGCTGTGTGATCTCAGGCACACTACTTAGCCTCTCTGTCCCTATCATCAAGATAGGGGTAATAACAGTATGCACCTCATACATCACTGTAAAGATTAAATGAGTTTAACATGTTAACACAAGTTGCTGGTTTTTTTTTTTTTTCTTTTGAGACGGTCTTGCTCTGTTGCTCAGGCTGGAGTGCAGTGATCATGGCTCACTGCAGCCTCAACCTTCTGGGCTCAAACGATCTTCCTACCAGCTTCCCGATTAGTTGGGACTACAGGTGCATACCACCAAGCCTGGCTAATTTTTTTTTTTTTTTTTTTGGTAGAGGCAGGGGTCTTACTATTTTGCTCAGGCTGGTCTGGAACTCCCGACCTCAAGTGATCCTCCTGCCTTGGCCTCCCAAAGTGCAGGGATTACAGGTGTGCACCACTGCACCCAGCCAACCCAAGTTCTTAAACAGTGCTTGGCATGTAGGTAAGTGGTCAGGGCATAATAGGCAAAACAAAAACCTTCAGAACCTGGCCCTGGCCCTCCAGGGCTACCAATACTGGCTTGGGATGGTCAATAAGGCAACTGGAGGGGTTAAAGTTAAACTCAAGGAAAAACTTCCCAGCAAGCATTTACAGAACGAGAAGGGCAGCCTGCCCTTGCAGGTGTGTGCTCAGCCTTCCCAGGAGAGGAGGCCTGGCTCCTGTGGGCAGCAGGAGCGAGCTGCCAGCCTGTTTCCTGGGGGTGGGGGCCGATGGCACGCCAGGCCTTGCTGACTCCACATGCTGGAGATGAGACTACGCATAACCACCCTTCCCAGCAGGCCCTCCACTCTCCCTCTGACTCACCCTTCCCAGCTCCAGAGAAGGCAACACTGAGGGAGGCCCAGCACCATAGTCCATGGCAGACACATGGTTCAGACTTGGCTGATTGATCTAAGAAACTTTATTGCTCAGAACCTTCCCTCCCTGGGCAATGGCAAGAGCTTTGGAGACCAGCCCTTGGGGACAGAGTCAGAGGCACTGGGTGGAAAAAAGAGCAAGTGTGTGGCACTTGGTCCATTGTCATGTGCAGGTATGGCAGGAGGAGGGGGGACTCTAGAAGGCCCCGCATCTAGGGCCTTCTAGGGACCCAGATATGCCCCCTTGGGCAAGGCTCACATGCCAAAGCAAAGCAGACGAGGCCAGCCTGGCTTGGGGTGAGGGCTCAGTGCCTCTTAGCCTTGCCCTGGGGTTCTTGGACCTTCCGGAAACTGAGCCACATCAGGCCCACATTGATGGCATAGGTGGTGATGCAAACGATGCAGAAATCATAGAGCACGAAGAACAGGATCCAGGCCAGGTAGACAGAACCAGCAAGAGACACCAGGGAGCTCAGCAGCAGCACGACAGAGGCCCAGCGCGTCCGCAGGCAACCTGCAAGGCAGAAGAGGGTCTGGTGTGGGCTTCAGGGACTGGCCACCTCCTGAACACTCCATGATGTCACCACACCACCTAGATGCCAGGAGCTGCTGGGAAGTGTCTCTAAAACAAGAGGCTCCAGGGCAGGTGTGATGGCTTACACCTGTAATCCCAACACTCTGGGAGGCCAAGGTGGGAAGACTGCTTTAGGCTAGGAGTTCAAAACCAGCTTGGGCAACATAGAAAGACCCAATCTGTATCAAAAATTTAGAAATTTGGCTGCGCGCAGTGGCTCATGCCTGTAATCCCAGCACTTTGGGAGGCCGAGGATGGTGGATCACCTGAGGTCAGGAGATCGAGAGCAGCCTGGCCAACATGGCAAAACCCCATCTCTACTAAAAATACAAAAATTAGCCAGGCGTGGTGATGGGCACCTGTAATCCCAACTGCTGGGGAGGCTAAGGCAGGAGAATAGCTTGAACCTAGGAGGCAGAGGTTGCAGTGAGCCGAGATCACACCACTGCACTCCAGCTTGGGCAACAAAAGTGAGACTTTGTCTCAAAAAAAAAAAAAAAAAAAGGCCCGGTGAGGTTGGCTCATGCCTGTAATCCTAGCACTTTGGGAGGCCGAGGTGGACGGATCACCAGGTCAAGAGACTGAGACCATCCTGGCCAACAGGGTGAAACCCTCTCTACTAAAAATACAAAAATTAGCTGGGCGTGGTGGCACGCACCTGTAGTCCCAGCTACTCGGGAGACTGACGCAGAATTGTTTGAACCGGGGAGGCAGAGGTTGCAGTGAGCCAGGATCACGCAACTGCACTCCAGCCTGGTGACAGAGCAAGACTATGTCTCAAAAAATAAAAAATAAAAAATAAAATAAAAATTAGCTGGGTGCAGTGGCATGTGACTCTAGTCCCAGCTACTCAGGAGGATCACTTGAGCCAGGAGTTCCAGATTACAGTGAGCTATGATTGTGCCACTGCACTTCAGCCTGGGCAACAGAGCAAGATGATTTCTTAAAAAAAAAAAAAAAAGGGCTTTCACAGGTTCCCTCCAAGGAACTTGCCATTGCCCAGGGAGGGAAAGTTCTGAGCAATAAAATTTCCTAAATAAATCGGCCAAGTCTGAACCATGTGTCAGCCAGGGGCCGTGGTGCTGGGCCTCCCTCAGTGATGCCTTCTCTGGAGCTGGGAAGGGTGACTCAAAGGGAGTGTGGGGGCCTGTTGGGAAGGGTGGTAATAGGTAGTCTCATCTCCAGGGTATGGCATCAGCAAGGCCTGGGGGGCGCCATCATCTCCCACTCCCTTGGTTCCCCTATCTGTTCAATAATTCCTGGGACCAGATACAAATTTTCCTGCGGAGCACTAAATGAGATAAAAGATAGCTCATGTTCAGCTTCTCCTTAAAAAGGAATTTCGGCATCTTTTCCACAAAACTGGGGTGCTGGTGGGGCATGGTAGCTCATGCCTGTAATCCCCCCAGCACCTTGGGAGGCTGAGGCAGACAGATTGCTTAAGACCAGCCTGGGCAACATGGCGAGACACTGTCTCTACCAAAAAAAATACAAAAATTAGCTGGGTATAGTGGTGCACGCCTGTGATTCCAGCTACTCGGGAGGCTAAGGTGGGAGGATCACTTGGGCAGGGAGGCAGAGGTTGCTGTGAGCTGAGATCACGCCAGTGCACGCTAAGGGCATCCTAGACCTCAGTTTGGGCAACAGAGCCAGACCCTGTCTCAAAACAACAACAAACAAAAAACCTGGGGACCTAGGATGTCTTTAAGGGCCCTTTAGCCTCTAACAGTACTTAAACCAATTAAAAGACTCCTGTTAGTTACCTCCCCACCTCTCCACCCGCAGGATGCTCCGTGATGAGCAGCTAGCTGGCTATCAGCTGTGGATCACCAAGACTGCATGGAGTGGGGCTAAGCTGACCAAGGGGGATGAGGGCCGGGGGCCTGCAGGGAGGGGGCAGAGCCACTCACCTAACAATAGCTGTAGTGTGTAGAAGATGCAACCGAATATGCTGTTGGATTGATTGAGGATGCTGTCCGGTCCCAGCACATGCTCCACCAGCCCGAAGCCCCTGCCCCACCTGGCAGAGGGGTGGTGTGGGGGAGTGGAACCAGGTTAGGAATGTCAACCTAGTGACTTGGACCCTACCCCAGAAAGGTGATTTCCAAGAAGCCACCTGGGTTATCCTCTGTTCCCCACCTCCTATCCTAGTCCAAGGGTCAATGACCTGCAGTCAGCGGACACTTTTGGCCACGTCAGGATTCCATGTCACTGACCCTATCCTCCCCTCTCCCCAGACCAGGCCCGGAAGTGGCTACTCGGTAGGCCCTGCTTTTCATCTAGACCTTAAGTAATTCTTTTTTTTTTTTTTTTTGAGACACCCATGGTGGAGTACAGTGGCGCGATCTCGGCTCACTGAAACCTCCGCCTCTCGGGTTCAAGCGATTCTCCTGCCTCAGGCCCCCAAGTAGCTGGGATTACAGGAGCCTGCAATAGCGCCGGGCTAATTTTTCTATTTTTGGTAGAGACAGGCTTTCACCATGTTGACCAGGCTGGTAAACTGACTTCAAGTGATCCAGCCGCCTCGGCCTCCCAAAGTGCTGGGATTACAGGAGTGACCCACCGCGCCCAGCCCTTAAGTAATTCTTAAAATGGCAAGGCTGGTATAACGGTTCACTCGGTTTTGCATCAGAGACTGGGAGTCGGCGGCAGATTATCTTTGCCCTGGACCCCAGAATCTCCAGCTCCCTGGCCACTCACTCGCCTCCTCGGTATTCCATCATTATGCTAACGCTTGGCCATCACGCACAGCCAGACCGGGCCACCTTGTTCCCGGGCACAGCCATCGCCAACCCCCCTTCACCTGCGCGCCGTCCTTGAGACCATCGTCAATCTCTGCCGCCATCCTGCCTCCCCGCCTTTCCCGGTCACCGTTATTCCTTGGCATCCAACTCACGTGCGAGTCCCCGGAATAATCCCAGTCCCCAGCACTGTCTGGTCCCTTGCCTCGCACTCTTATTTCGAACACCAGTATCTCTGGGTAGCTCAGCCCCCGTGCAACGACCCCGAGAGTAGTCCAGCCCCTTGTCCGTTCCCTGGGCACACCGATCCCACACTCCAGAATAATCATCTGGCAATCTGGCCGCCCTGCTCCGAGGCCCCACGCCTCCTACTCCCACGCACACCTGGAGGAGAAGACACGGGAACAGCTGATGGCGGTGCCTACGTCGCAGAGCGCGCGGTAATCCCTGTCCCGGGCGCGCGCCGCCTTCACGTGCAGCGCGTAGAGCGAAAGCACTAGGCCGGCCAAGCAAAGAGCGAGCCGCACCCACCCAGGGCTCCCCCAGGTGCTGTCCATTATCTCCAGGTTCCGTCTGAGGCGCCAGCAGTGAAAACCAGCCACGGGGCAGGGGCGGGGCGGGGAATGGCCACGCCCCTCCTGCCCCTCTGACTTGGCGATTGGCCGGCCGGGTTCGCACTCCGCGACCCAAACGGCTGTTCCCGGGGGCTAGTCAGGCGAGAGAGTTAGGAAAACAGCTAAGAATGCCCAGACTGGTGAGGCGGGTAAGAGACGTGGGGAATCGCAGCCCCAGCGACTGCCAGGCATGATGGGAGTTGTAGTCGGGGCGGCTGCAAGGCGTCAAGGGAAATGACGTCTCCAGAGATTTAAAAACTGTTTTGGCCGGGCGCGGTGACTCACACCTGTAATCCCAGCACTTTGGGAGGCCGAGGCTGGCGGATTACCGAGGTCGGAGATCGAGACCAGCCTCGCCAACATGGTGAAACCCCGTCTCTACTAAAACTACAAAAATTAGCCGGGCATGGTGGCACATGCCTGTAATCCCAGCTACTCTGGAGGCTGAGGCAGGAGAATTGCTTGAGCCGGAGAGACGGAAGTTGCAGTGAGCCGAGATCGTGCCACTGCACTCCAGCCTGGCTGACAGAGTGAGACTGTCTCAAAAAAAAAAAAAAAAAAAAAATTGTATTAATGTGGCTAACAGCATTTGCGCCTACCCTATGCCAAGTCCTGTTGTAAGAACTGGAGCATCCAGGACCTAGAGACCAGCGGATCAGGGGATCCAGCGAATACGGCGATCCGATTCGGGAACCAAGCATTTCCCCTGAAACTATTTCAGGCACCATTCGGGCTGCAGCCTCGCATCCTCCCAGGTCCTGCCTCACCAGTGCTTCTTGCCGGTCGGTCTCTCCCTTACATTCACAGAACCATTGCTTTGGCCACACACACCCTTGACAGTATCCTAACCTCTCTACTATCATGGCACCTGCCTGGCAACACCTGCGCTTGGATCAACTCAACAGTCAGTCTCTCCTTTCCAAGCTGTGGGCCTGCTGAGGTCTTTCCTTCACAGACATCCCATCTGATGGTGACCCATCTCTCCTACACATTCAACCTCTCTGTCCTCCCCATCTACACTGCAACTTGTTTCTCTTTCCCATCTCAGAAACAGCAACAAATCTCCCTTCACTAAGAGGTCCTTCACCAGCCTCCCCTCCCCGCATTATCCCATCTACTCCTCCACAGTCAAGTTTTTGGAAAGATTCTACACTCCCAGTCTCTACTTCCTCACTTCTTCCTCGCTGCCCACGCCATAAACTAGCTGCTGCCTCCAGCACTGCCCTGACACCTAGTGGCTGGTGTCACCAAGACGCTAGACCCAGTGGTTATTGATTTATTAATTTACTTATTTTGAGACGGAGTCTCACTTTGTCACCCAGGCTGGAGTGCAGAGGTGCCATCTCGGCTCACTGCAACCTCCACCTCCAGGGTTCAAGTTTTTCTCCTGCCACAGCCTCTCGAGTAGTTTGGACTACAGGTGCCTGCCACCACGCCCAGCTAATTTTTGTATTTTTAGTAGAGACGGGGTTTCACCATGGCCAGGCTCATCTCAAACTCCTGACCTCAAGTGATCCACCCACCTCGGTCTCCCAAAATGCTAGGATTACAGACGTGAGCCACCGTGCCCGGCTAATGGTTGTTTTTCAGGTCTTCTCTTGCTTGACTTCCCAGAGGGATCCCTTACTGTTGCACACACCTTCCTGGGAACTCTCTCTTCCTCTGGCGTCTGTGATATTTCCCTCTCCTGCTGGCTCCTCCCTTTCCAGATGCTCTTTCTCACATCTACTCTCTTCTAGAGAGTGTGGTAGACAGAATAATGGTCTCTAAAGATGTCCCTGCATGAATCCCTGGAACTTGTGAATATGATAGGTTAAATGGCAAAAAGGAAATTAAGGTTGCAGATGGAATTAAGCTGACCAATCTCCTGATTTGATTTGATTTGATTTATTTAATTTCTTTTGTTTTTGAGGCGGAGTTTCACTCTTGTTGCCCAACTGGAGTGCAATGGCATGATCTCTGCTCACTGCAACCTCCACCTCCCAAGTTCGAGTGATTCGCCTGCCTTAACCTCCCGAGTAGCTGGGATTACAGGCACCCGCCACCACACCTGGCTAATTTTTTTAAGTTTTAGTAGAGACAGGATTTTGCTATATTGGCCAGGCTGGTCTCGAACTCCTGACCTCAGGTGATCTGCCCACCTCAGCCTCCCAAAGTGCTGGGATTACAGGCGTGAGTCACCATGCCCGGCCTATTTATTTATTTATTTGAGATGGAGTTTTGCTCTTGTTGCCCAGGCTAAAATGCAATGGTGCTATCTCAGCTCACCGCAATCTCCACCTCCTGGGTTAAAGTGATTCTCCTGCCTTAGCCTCCCGAGTAGCTGGGATTATAGGCGTGCACCACCACGCCCAGCTAATTTTTTGTATTTTTAGTAGAGATGGGGTTTCCCCATATTGGTCAGGCTGGTCTCAAACTCCTGACCTCAAGTGATCCACCCGCCTGGGTCTCCCAAAGTGCTGGGATGATAGGCATGAGGCACCGCACCAGGCTCTATTGATTTATTTTTATTTTTATTTTTGAGATGGAGTCTCGCTCTGTTGCCTAGGCTGGAGTGCAGTGGCACAATCTTGGCTCACTATAACTTCCGCCCCCCGGGTTCAAGCCATTCTCCTGCGTCAGCCTCCCCAGTAGTTGGGACTACAGGCACGTGCAATCATGCCTGGCTAATTTTTGTATTTTTAGTAGAGACAGGGTTTCACTATGTTGGCCAGGCTGGTCTCGAACTCCTGACTTCGTGATCTGCCCACCTCAGCCTCCCAAAGTGCTGGGATTACAAGTGTAAGCCACTGTGCCCAGCATATTTTATCTGTTTAAAGACCCTTGACACACAGGCTGGAGTGCAGTGGCACTGTCATAACTCACTGCAACCTCTGCCTCCCAGGTTCAAATGATTCTTGCACCTCAGCCTCCCTAGTAGCTAGGAGTGCAAATACGTCCCACCACACCTGGATAATTTATTTTTATTTTTGTAGAGATGGGGTCTCACTTTGTTTCCCAGGCTGGTCTAAACTTCTGGTTTCAAGCAACCTTCCTGCCTCAAAGTGCTGGGAGTACAGGCATGAGCCACCACCACACCTGGCCTAATTTGCTGATTTTTATTTATTTATTATTATTTATCTTAATTTTTATTTTGAGACAGTCTTGCTCTGTCAGCCTCCCAAGTAGCTGGGATTATAGGTGCCCACCACCATGCCCAACTAATTATTGTAATTTTTTTTTTTTTTAAAGTAGAGACGGGGTTTTACCATGTTGGCCAGGCTGGTCTTGAACTCCTGACCTCAAGTGATCCGCCTGCCTCAGCCTCTCAAAGTACGGTGATTACGGCTGTGAGCCACCGTGCCTGGTCCAATTTTTGTATTTTCAGTAGAGATGGGGTTTTGCCATATTGGCCAGGCTGGTCTCGAACTCATGACCTCAGGTGATCCACCTGCCTCTGCCTCTCAAAGTGCTGGGATTACAGGCATAAGCCACCGTGCCTGGCCCACAAGGGTCCTTAAAAGATGAAGGAGGATTGCAGAAGAGAGTCAGAGGGAGATGTGAGTAAAGAAAAAAGACACAGAGAGCTGCAATGTTGCTGGTTTGAAGATGGAGGAAGGGGGTTGTGAGCTAATAAATACGAGTGGCCTCTAAAGGCAAGAAAGGATAAAGAACTGGATTCTCACCCTAGAGTCACCAGTAAGGAACTATCAACATTTTGATTTCAGCCCAGTGAGACTCTGTCAGACTTCTAAGCTACAGAACTATAAGATAAGTTTTTGTTGTTTTAAGTCATTGAATGTGTAGTAACTTGTTACAGCATCAATTAGAGATGAATACAGAGGACTGGGCATTAGGCCTGTATCTCAGCTTTCTCTGGTTTCCTGGTGTGTTCCTGTTATTTATTGTTGGCTTCCCCCCAGAATGAGTGATCTAAGAGGAAGCAAAATAGAAGCCGCAATCTCTTTATGACTTAGCCTCAGAAGACACACACTGGGGCCGGGTGCAGTGACTTATGCCTATAATCCCAGCACTTTGGGTTGCTGAGGCAGGAGGACAACTTGAGCCCAGGAGTTTGAGACACCCTGGACAACACAATGAGACCCTGACTCTACAAAAAATAAACAAAATTAGCCAGGTGTAGTGGTGTGCACCTGTAGTCCCTGTGGGGAGCTGTGCACCTGTAGTCACTTTGGGAGGCTGAGACAGGACAATAACTTGAACCCAGGAGTTTTGAGACAGATCTGGGCAATGTGGCAAGACTCTGTCTTTATAAATATTTGTAAAATTAGGCGGGGCATGGTGGCTCATGCTACCCGTAATCCCAACACTTTGGGAGGCTGAGGTGGGTGGATCACCTAAGGTCAGGAGTTTAAGACAAGCCTGGCCAACATGGCAAAACCCCATCTCTACTAAAAATACAAAAATTAGCCAGGCATGGTGGCGGTCACCTGTAATCCCAGCTACTCAGGAGGCTGAGGCAGGAGAATCATTTGAACCTGGGAGGTGGAAGTTGTAGTGAGCCGAGATTGCCTTCCTCACTTCAAGAGTTATAAAAGATTTTGACCATATTTTCTTTTCTTTATTTCTTTATTTTTTAATTTTTTGAGACGGGATCACAGAGTCTCGCTCTGTCGCCCAGGCTGGAGTGCAGCAGCGCGATCTCGGCTCACTGCAAGCTCCACGCCATTCTGCTGCCTCAGTCTCCCGAGTAGCTGGGACTACAGGCGCCCACCACCACGCCCAGCTGATTTTTTCTATTTTTTAGTAGAGATGGTGTTTCACCGTGTTAGCCAGGATGGTCTCGATCTCCTGACCTTGTGATCCACCCGCCTCGGCCTCCCAAAATGCTGGGATTACAGGCGTGAGCCACCGTGCCAGGCCTTTTTTTTTTTTTTTTTTTTTTTGAGACAGAGTTTCACTTTTGTTGCCCAGGCTGGAGTGCAATGGCACAATTTCAGCTCACCGCAACCTCTGCCTCCCAGGTTCAAGCGATTCTCCTGCCTCAGCCTCCCTAGTAGCTGGGATTATAGGCATGTGCCACCACACTCGGCTAATTTTGTATTTTTAGTAGAGACAGGGTTTCTCCATGTTGGTCAGGCTGGTCTTGAACTCCCGACCTCAGGTGATCCACCTGCCTTGGCCTCCCAAAGTGCTGGGATTACAGGCATGAGCCACCACACCCCGACTGACCATATTTTCTTCTAGCATTTTATTTATTTATTTATTTATTTATTTATTTATTTATTTATTTGAGATAGTCCTGCTCTGTCGCCCAGGCTGGAATGTAGTGGTGCAATCTTGGCTCACTGCACTCTCCGCCTCTTGGATTTAAGCTATTCTCCTGCCTTAGCCTCCTGAGTAGCTGTGATTACAGGTGCCAGCCACTATGCCCGGCTGATTTTTGCATTTTCAGTAGAGACGGGGTTTCACCATATTGGCCAGGCTGGTCTCGAACTCCTGATCTCATGATCCACCCTCCTTGGCCTGTAATCTCAGTGCTGGGATTACAGGCATGAGCCACGGTGCCTGGCGCTTTTTTTTTTCTTTTTTTTTCCTGTTAGAGACAAGGTGTTGTTATGTTGCCTCTAACTCCGGGGCTCAAGCAATTCTCCCGCCTTGGCTTCCCAAAGTGCTGCTGGGATTATAGGAGTGAGCCACTGCCCCCAGCCTCTGACAGTTTTTGTGCACTAGGAATTTGGGAAGACAATTTTACCTGGCTATTTCTGGCTCATACAATTGCAGACAGATGGTAGCTAAAGCTGGAACAATGAGCAGTTAAAGCAACTGAAAGATAACCTAGCATCTCCCTCTCTCTGAGTAGTCTCCAGGCCTATCCATGTCATCCTCTGCATGGGCTAGCTTGGGCTTCCTCACAGCATGGCAGCCTCAAGGCTTTGATAGTCAGCTTCCAAAATGGTCCTCAATGATTCCTGCTTCCTGGTATTGATACCATGTGCAGTCTTTTCTCACATTGAAAGGGGCTGAACTGGCCCATTGGGATAATGCAGAAATGACAATGTGTGACTTTAGAGGCTAAATCATGAAGATATTGTGGCTTCCATTTTGCTCCTTTGTAGATCACTCATTCTAGACAAAGCCAGCTACCATGATATGAAGGCACTCAAGTAACCCTAGGGAGAGGTCTCCTTAGTGAGGAACTGAGGCCCTATAAGGAACATGGGTGTGCTGCAGTCAAGTGGGCATAGGCCAAAGTAAACATCCAGAGTGACTCAGTGAGTTTACAGTGCAGGCATATAGCTCCACTTGTTATCACAGCCATGTAGCCATAACATGGGAAGGCTCATCACTTGGCTCTGAGCCACTGTTGTCTGTAAAAGGTATAATTGCCCTGCTGACACTGCACAGGGCTCGGCCCAACATGGCTTGACATGGGATATGGCTCTTGTGCAGGTGCTTGTGTCCAGAGAAAGAGAGAAAGCCAGAGCTGTCCGTCTCAGGGAAGCCAAGACACAGCTCAGCTTGCTGGTGCCAAGAGGGAGAAAGAGTGAAGCTGCAGGGCGTGGTGGCTCATGCCTATAATCCCAGCACTTTGAGAGGCCAAGGCGGGTGGATCACGAGGTCAGGAGTTTGAGACCAGCCCACTCAACATGGTGAAACCTGATCTCAACTAAAATACAAAAATTAGCCGGCCATGGTGGTGCATGCCTGTAATCCCAGCTACTCAGGAGGCTGAGGCAGGAGAATTGCTTGAACCCAGGAGGCAGAGATTGCAGTAAGCTGAGATCATACCACTGCACTGCAGCCTGGGCAATAGCACGAGACTCTGTCTCAGCAAAAAAGAAAAGAAAAGAAAAGAAAGAGTGAAGCTGCTGACCGTGAAGGGAGAGCTGGCCACACAGCTGTGTGTGTGTGGGAGCCAGCCGCCGGAGTAAGCAGCTGAGACAGAGCAGACAGTTCGAGAGTGAGATGCTGATGATGAGAGAGCTGCTGAATAAAACCATGTCTTATTTACCTGCTGTCTCTTGAGCGTTCTTCTCGCTCTATGCCTCATGTCCACCCATTCCTCTCGCACCTCAGTTGGGGCTGGACCCCAACCCTGAGAATGACAGGCCTCCTGCCAACAACCAGCATTAGCCTGCTGGGCACGCGAGGGAGCTACCTTGGAATCAGATTCTGTAAAGCAGTCGCGCCTTCAGATAACGGTAGCATTGGCCAACATTTTTTTTTTTTTTTTGAGACGAAGTCTCACTCTGTCGCCCAGGCTGGAGTGCAGTGGCACAATCTTGGCTCACTGCAAGCTCCGCCTCCCGGGTTCAAGTGATTCTCCTGCCTCAGCCTCCCGAGTAGCGGGGACTACAGGCGTGTGCCACCATGCCTGGCTAATATTTTGTATTTTTAGTAGAGATGGGGTTTCACCGTATTAGCCAGGAATAGTCTTGATCTCCTGACCGCCCCCCCAGCCTGCCTCGGCCTCCCAAAGTGCTGGCATTACAGGCGTGAGCCACTGCACCTGGCATGGCCAACATTTTGACTGCACTTCATGAGAGACCCTGAGCCAGAACCCCCTGGCTAAGCTGCTCCCAGATTCCTGACCCAAGGAAACTGTGTGAGAATAAGTTTTATTGTTTTTTGTTTTGTTTTGTTTTGGTTTTTTTGAGGTCTCACTCTGTTGCCCAGGCTGGAGCACAGTGGCACGATCTCGGCTCACCGCAAGCTCCGCCTCCCGGGGTCTTGCCATTCTCCTGCCTCAGCCTCCTGAGTAGCTGGGACTACAGGCGCCTGCCACCACGCCCAGCTAAGTTTTTTGTATTTTCAGTAGAGACGGGGTTTCACCGTGTTAGCCAGGATAGTCTCAATCTCCTGACCTCATGATCTGCCTGCCTTGGCCTCCCAAAATGCTGGGATTACAAATGTGAGCCACCGTGCCCGGCCAGTGTTTATTGTTTTAAGATATTGGTGGGGCACAGTGGCTCACACCTGTAATCCCAGCACTTTGGAAGGCCGAGGTGGGAGGATCACTTGAGCTCAGGAGTCCAAGTTCAAGAACAGCCTGGGCAACATAGTGAGACCTTGTCTCTATTTAAAAAAAAAA
This sequence comes from Chlorocebus sabaeus, assembly GCF_047675955.1. NCBI lineage: Eukaryota > Metazoa > Chordata > Mammalia > Primates > Cercopithecidae > Chlorocebus > Chlorocebus sabaeus. The sequence continues at coordinate 28,100,779 of NC_132908.1, forward strand.
TTTTTAAAGATGTTATGTTTGAGCAGAGTATGGTGGCTCATGCCTGTAATCCCAGCACTTTGGGAGGCTGAGGCGGGTGGATCACCTGATGTCAGGAGATGGAGACCAGCCTGGCCAACACAGTCTCTACAAAAATACAAAAAATTATCTGGGCATGATGGTGGGCACCTGTAATCCCAGCTACTCGGGAGGCTGAGGCAGGAGAATTGCTTGAACCCGGGAGGCAGAAGTTGCAGTGAGCCGAGATCGTGCCATTGCACTCCAGCATGGTGCTGTGTTTTGGGGGTAAGTTGTTACACAGCAATAAATAATTCATACAGGGCACCAGCCTGGCCAACATGGAGAAACCCTTCTCTACTAAAAATTATCCGGGTGTGGTGGCGGGCGCCTGTAATCCCAGCTACTTGGGAGGCTGAAGCAGGAGAATCCCTTGAACCTGGGAGGTGGAGGCTGCAGTGAGCCAAGATCACGCCACTGCACTCCAGCCTGGGTCACAGCACAAGACTCTGTCTCAATTTAAAAATAAAATAATACCCGGCCGGGCGCGGTGGCTCAAGCCTGTAATCCCAGCACTTTGGGAGGCCGAGACGGGCAGATTACGAGGTCAGAAGATCGAGACCATCCTGGCTAACATGGTGAAACCCCGTCTCTACTAAAAAATACAAAAAAACTAGCCGGGCGAGGTGGCGAGCGCCTGTAGTCCCAGCTACTCGGGAGGCTGAGGCAGGAGAATGGCGTAAACCCAGGAGGCGGAGCTTGCAGTGAGCTGAGATTGCCCCTCTGCACTCCAGCCTGGGAGACAGAGCGAGACTCTGTCTCAAATAAAATAAAATAAAATAAAATAAAATAAAATAAAATAAAACAAATAATATAGGGCAGTCAGACTGCCCACCTGGCAGCTCAGGACCCTAGCACATGTGCTTCAGAAAGCCAGGCGGAAGTTACGTATTTTTTTAATCTAAACTGAGAAATCATGTAGCATCCCTTCCACTGTAATCACAAGCTTTCCCAGTTCCAAAGGGAGGGAACATAGACTCCCTCACCTCTTGATACAAGAAGTGACAAAGTTATATGGTAAGAAGTTGGCCAGGCCCTGCTTGGCTCCGTTGCTCATGCCTGTAATCCCAGCACTTTGGGAAGAGGAGGCGGATAGATCCCCTGAGGTCAGGAATCTGAGGACAGCCTGGCCAACTTGGTGAAACCGTATCTCTACAAAAATTAGTCGGGCATGGTGGTATGCACCTGTAATTCCAGCTACTTGGGACGGCTGAGGCACCAGAATTGCTTGAAGCTGGGAGGCAGAGGTTGCAGTGAACCGAGATTGTGCCACTACACTCCAGCCTGGGTTACAGTGCAAGACTCTGTCTCAAAAAAAAAAAAAAAAAAAAAAAAAAGAAGTGCCGGGCGTGGTGGCTCACGCCTATAATCCCAGCACTTTGGGAAGCCGAGGTGGGCGGATCAGGAGGTCAGGAGATCAAAACCATCCTGGCTAACACGGTGAAACCCCATCTCTACTAAAAATAGAAAAAATTAGCTGGGCGTGGTGGTGGGCACCTGTAGTCCCAGCTACTTGGGAGGCTGAGGCAGGGGAATGGCGTGAACCCCGGAGGCAGAGCTTGCAGTGAGCCCAGATTGCGCCACTGCACTTCAGCCTTGGCAACAGAGCGAGACTCTGTCTCAAAAAAAAAAAAAAAAAAAAAAAGAAGAAGAAGTTAGTTGTGGCTCATGCCTGTAATCCCAACACTTTGGGAAGCTGAGATGGGAGTATCGCTTGAGGCCAGAAAGTCCATGGATACCAGCCTGAGCAACATAAGGAGATCTCATCCCTACAAAAATTTTTAAAAAATCAGCTGGGTTTGGTGGCAGGCACCTGTGGTCACAGCCACTCGGGAGGCTGAGGTAGGAGGATTGCTTGAGTCAGGGATGTTTTGGCTGCCGTAAGCCATGAACATGCCATTGCATTCTAGCCTGGGTAACAGAGTGAGACACTGTTTCAGAAAAAATAAAATAAAATAAAATAAAATAAAATAAAATAAAATAAAATAAAAATGTTGTAGGCCAGGCGTGGGGCTCATGCCTGTAATTCTAGTGCTTTGGGAGACTGAGGCAGGAGGATTGCTTGAGAACAGGAGTTCGAGGCTGTAGTGAGCTGTGATCGCACCACTGCACTCCAGCCTTGACGACATGCGCGATATCTCGTCTCGATAAATAAATACATACAGTTCTCTTTTACATCGAGTATATGCATATTTTTAAAAACACATCGAAAGCGCTTAGAAAGCTGCCTGACCTGTATACAGTATTCTGAAAAGGGGGTCGCGGGGTGCATGACCAACCTCCGCCGCCGGGGGCAGCAGCGACTCCGGGCCGAGCAGTGGCCGAGCGCGCCGGGTCAAATGGGGTGAAACCTCTGCCAGACGCCTCCGCCTCGGTGGCAGCCGCAGCCTCCTCCGCCTGCGGCTCCTGTCCACGCCTCAGCCACGTGAGCGTCGGATTCTGGAGCACAGAGCACTGCCAGTCCTTTGCTGCTTTGCGCAGCCCGTCCTCCCCGCCAGGGGCACCCTTACCGCTTCCTTCTCCCACGGGTTCCAGCCCTGCCTGCTTCGGGGCTGCAGGAGCCTGGCTGTACTCCAGGACGTTGGGAAATAACAGGTGGGAAAGGTGTGGGTGGGGGGCAAAGAGGAAACCCAGAGACACAGGACGCCCCTTTCCTGTGGTCGGCACCCAGTTGCTCAGTCAGGCCAGCCACGGTGAGGAGTCTTCCCTCCAAGTTTATATTTATTATTATTTATTTTTTATTTTTTCACCTCCAAGTTTTTTATTATTATTATTATTATTATTTTGAGACGGAGTCTTGCTCTGTCGCCCAGGCTGGAGTGCAGTGGCGCCATCTCGGCTCACTGCAAGCTCCGCCTCCCGGGTTCACACCATTCTCCTGCCTCAGCCTCCCAAGTAGCTGGGACTACAGGCGCCCGCCACCACCCCCGGCTAATTTTTTCTATTTTTTAGTAGAGACGGGGTTTCACCGTGTTAGCCAGGATGGTCTCAATCTCCTGACCTCGTGATCCACCCGCCTTGGCCTCCCGAAGTGCTGGGATAACAGGCGTGAGCCACCGCGCCCGGCCTATTTATTTATTTTTGAGACAGAGTCTCGCTCTGTCGCCCAGGCTGGAGTGCAGTGGCGCCATCTTGGCTTACTGCAACCTCCGCCTCCCGGGTTCAAGCAATTCTTCTGCCTCAGCCTCCAGAGTAGCAGGGATTACAGGCGTGTGCCACTGCATCTGGCTAATTTTTGTAGTTTTAGTAAAGACAGGGTTTCACCATGTTGCCAGGCTGGTCTCGAACTCCTGACCTCAGGTGATCCGCCCGCCTCAGCCTCTCAAAGTGCTAGGATTACAAGCGTGAGCCACCACACCTGTCCGACCTCCAAGTTTAAAGACAGCCTCCAGGCCCAGTGGCTCACTCCTGTAACCCCAACAACTCAGAAGGCTGAGGCCAGGAATTTGAGACCAGCCTGGGCAACATAGTGAGACCCCAGCTCTAACAAAAATAGGCCAGGCACAGTGGGTTACATCTGTAATCCCAGCACTTTGGAAGGCGGTGGCAAAAGGATTGCTTGAGGGGGGAAAAATCACCCCGGGGTAGCGTGCACATTTACAGTCTCAGCTACTTGAGAGGCTGAGGTGGGAGGATCACTTAAGTTGGAGGCTGCAGTGAGCTAGGATGGAGCCACTGTATTCCAGCTTGAGCAACAGAGCAAGACCCCATCTCCAAATAAATAAATAAATAAAGACAGCCTCAAAAGATGTCACTTGCTTCACTTAGCACTTTTAATTGAACATGTTTAGGAAATATATAGCCATGGTAAGGAAAATTCCAATTAGTACAGATACACACTACACACCTATGCACGTGCACACACTGAAACGTGTCCCTTCCAGCACCTCCTCCCTGGATAATTTTGTTTTCTTTTTTTTTTTTTTTTGCAATGGAGTTTTGCTCTTGTTGCCCAGGCTGGAGAGCAGTGGTGAGATATCCGCTCACTGCAACCTCCACCTCCCGGATTTGAGCGATTCTCCTGTCTCAGCCTCCCGAGTAGCTGGGATTACAGGTACCGCCCCCCCCCCCCAACAACATCTGACTGATTTTTGTATCTTTAGTAGAGATGGGGTTTCGCCATGTTGGCCAGGCTGGTCTTGAACTCCTGAGATCCGCCCACCTTGTCTTCCCAAAGTGCTGGGATTATAGGCGTGAGCCACCACGCCCAATCTAAAGTAATTGCCTTCTTTCTGGTTTCTCTGCCTTTCTTCTCACCAAATACCCCACTCTAAATCACTGCAGACAGGGGGCTCGGTCTAAGGAGGAGAGCCCACCAGTTAAAACCCTTCAGTGGTTCCTAACTACCCTAGGACAAATGCAGACTTGTCCTTCGCTCTCTGCCGCCGCCCTTCTCCTTCCCAGATCCCATATGGCTCCAGCCAGATCCTCAGACCATCTGGGCTGTTGTCTATCCTGCCACACACCCTTCCCACCCGGCTCCCTTGCAAGTCCTACTGAGGCTGCACCTACACAGCTGTCTCAGTTCCTATCTGAGGCTCCCGCAGCCTCCTCTGAAAGTCCTCATCACAGCCAATGATAACTGAAACTGTTTTCTTGTGCAGGGCACGGAAAGATCTATTCAACTCACTGCCCAATCTCCTCTCCTGGTGCAGAAAAGACACCCAGTCAGCGACTTGCATTCTCTGCAGACATGAATGAATAATAATAATGCCTAACCTTTATATAGTGCTAATTCCACGCCTGGCACTGTTTTAGGCAGTCATATAAATTCATGTAATCCACACAACCTCAAGACTGATGATACCTCTTCATCTTACCAAGCACTGAGTAGTTAAATAACTTGCTCCAGATATTAAGGAGCTGGGGTTTGAACCAGCCAGCCTGGTTTCCCATAAATGAACCAAGAACTGGAACGAGGACAAGACCTCCGAGAAGGAGTCAGGTAGGACGTGATTTGTGCGCTTTACATCTGAGATCTTCCAGCTCCCAGGGAGCCCGTTTCATGGAGCGGAAAATAGAGGCCGGGAGGGACACGGAGAGCCTCGGAAGCCGTGTGGAGGAAGCGGTGCTGTTTGGGGTCCGGGAGCAGGGGCGTGGCCTGGATGTGCGGGCGCCCGGGGCTGCACGTCCTCAGACCAAACTACAACTCCCAGGACGCACCAGGCGCTGCCGCCCACGCGACGTCACGGCGGCGGAGGCGCAGGCGGCTGGGCTCCCGGCGGGTGGACTGTTCGAGCCCTTCCGCTGGGACCCGGGCCCTGGCTCCGGCCCCGCGGTAAGTGGGAGGACTCCGGCTTACCGAGTCCGCGGAGGCCCCGCAGCGTACGTCCGCAGCCTCCGTCACAGCGCGGGCGCGCAGACGGGGTGGCATCTACCATATGGGGGGCATCTGGGCCGAACCAAGTGACCGGCGTGCGGGACCCCGCTGGGGACTCCGGGCCGCACCCTCCCGAGCTAGCCCTGGGGGCCCAGCGCTGGTGTCGCACGTCCGCTGGCCACGCTCAGGGCCCGAGTTTGAAGGCGCTGGGCAGGCAGGGGCAGCCCCGCCCCCTGAGGAGGGTGCCCAGGACCCCGGGGCGCCGCGGCGAGGTTTTCGGGCTGGAAGGGTCTGAGGGGCTCCTCCCCCGATAGCCCTCCCACCGCCAGTAGAGCCTCGGGTTGGGGAATAGGAGCCCCGGGAGGCTAGGTCCTTTGGGCGCAGCCTGTGTGCGTCTGGGGAGGCGGTGGGAGGGGTGGGGAGAGGTCGCCCGGGTCTGCGTAGACTGATGCACAGGTGGAGATACGGTGCAGACTGTGTGGATTCAGATCCTTACAACTTCCTCTTCCCTGCCCCGGTAGATGGGAGCGCCCTCCGAGGGCTGAGCCTGTCAGCATCCTCAATGCACCCTGGTCCCTGAAGTCGGAGAAGAGCCTCTACCCACCCACACCCCGTTGCGCCATTTCGGGTCACCTGGGTCCTCAGCCCTAGCGGGTCCTCAGCCCTAGCGGCCACCAGATCTGAAAGGAGCAGGACGATGATCCTGGCGTCGGTACTGGGGAGCGGCCCCCGGGGCGGGCCTCCGCTCCGGCCCCTCCTGGGGCCCGCACTTGCGCTCCGGGCCCGCTCGACGTCAGCCACCGACACACACCACGTGGAGATGGCTCGGGAGCGCTCCAAGACCGTAACCTCCTTTTACAACCAGTCTGCCATCGACGCGGCAGCGGAGAAGGTGCGCAAGGGGGGCGGCGAGCCCGGGGTCCGGGATGTGGCTGGGAGGGAGAGTGTTGGGGGTTCTCTGCTCAAGGCCCCTCTCCCTCCCTAGCCCTCAGTCCGCCTCACACCCACCATGATGCTCTACTCCGGCCGCTCTCAGGACGGCAGCCACCTTCTGGTAAGATTCACGCCCTCTATTTTCCTTGTGGAAAATTTCCTGGAGCTCTCCGGGACACTCAGGCTCCAGCCCTGCCTTTCCTTCTCTTTTTCTCCTAGAAAAGTGCTCGGTACCTGCAACAAGAACTTCCAGTGAGGATTGCTCACCGCATCAAGGGCTTCCGCTGCCTTCCTTTCATCATTGGCTGCAACCCCACCATACTGCACGTGGTAAGGTAGAGAGGACCTTCAGTCAGCGGGCCACCCTGCCCAGGGGGCAAGTGGGGAGTCTGGGGCCCAGAGTGGCAGACGATTGCTTGCCTAAAGGTGTTAGGGCCACACAGGATTCAACCACAGGCCCTCAGAAGCCAAAGGTGTGTATTCATGGAGCCTGGAAGGGTGGCAGTAGGGGTTTGATCACGTGGTCGACCAGTTGGGTGGTGATCCCCATGGGTAGGTGGGGGTGGCTGTTCTCTGCTCAGTGCCCATGTGGCTCTGTGAATTCCCACACCTCTTCCTTGCAGCACGAGCTATACATCCGTGCCTTCCAGAAACTGACAGACTTCCCTCCAGTGAGTGCTGGGCCAGAGCAGGGTGAGGGGCTGAGAGGTTGGGCTTGGACCACCCTTCCTCATGACTCTGTGACCTGCAGATTAAGGACCAGGCGGACGACACCCGGTACTGCCAGCTGGTGCGACAGCTGCTGGATGACCACAAGGATGTGGTGACCCTCTTGGCAGAGGGCCTGCGTGAAAGCCGGAAGCACATAGAGGTTGGGGCAGTGAAGGAGGGGTCGGGCCTGCTGGGTGCTGGGAAGGGCACGGGATTCTGAGACCTCACTCTTTACAGGATGAAAAGCTCGTTCGCTACTTCTTGGACAAGACGCTGACTTCGAGGCTTGGAATCCGCATGTTGGCCACGCATCACCTGGCGTTGCATGAGGACAAGGTGGGGCTCTGGGACCTGAGACCCGCCTGGGAACGTTAAGTGAGACAGAGGAGACTGGGCTGGGGATCCGTGTCAAGGGCCTGGGGGTTGAGGCTGTGGAGCTGGTGCTTTGGGGCAGTTTCGAAGTTGCCAGCATCTGGGGGTGGGGCTAGGGGTGTGGGTAGTCCTGACCTCCTTTCTCCGGCCAGCCTGACTTTGTCGGCATCATCTGTACTCGTCTCTCACCAAAGAAGATTATTGAGAAGTGGGTGGACTTTGCCAGGTGAGGCAAGAATGGCTCAGGGGGTGGTCAGACGTCTGGGGCAGGGAAGGATTGGGTCTGAGCCCTTGCCCAGGGCATGGTCTGTGGGGAGCAGGGTTTCTCAATGATGGCACTATTGACATTTCCAGCCAGATAATTCTTTGTCATAGGGGCTGCCCTGTGCATGTTAGGAAGTTCAGCAGCATCCCTGGCGCCAGTAGTATTGCCTGGTTGTGACAAACAAAAATGTCTCTGTACATTGCCATATATTACTTAAGGGGGCAGAATTGTCTCCAGTTGCAAATCACTGGTGGAGGGGCCCCTGACTGAACCCTCGCTCCTGTTCACAGACGCCTGTGTGAGCACAAGTACGGCAATGCGCCCCGTGTCCGCATCAATGGCCACGTGGCCGCCCGGTTTCCCTTCATCCCTATGCCACTGGACTACATCCTGCCGGAGCTGCTCAAGAACGCCATGAGGTGGGGTGGCTGGATGTGCTGGGTGGGAGGCAGACAGGAACCGGGGTGCTTCTACTTACTGGTCTTTCCCCTCTGCATAGAGCCACAATGGAGAGTCACCTAGACACTCCCTACAATGTCCCAGATGTGGTCATCACCATTGCCAACAATGATGTCGATCTGATCATCAGGTTTGCCCCGAGTGGGAGTTCAGCTGAGGTGGATGGGATGGGGGGTCCAGGCACTGTTTCTGGCTTGATCTAGGACGTTGAGCCCCTTCCTGCCCCATTCTGGGACTTGATCCCTGACCAGATAAACTATTCTCTGGATCCTGAGATGGCCATGAGCTGCTTATTAATGGATCTGGGGCCAGCTGCAGGCCTAGGTATCCTGCCTCTGTCAGCAGCTGAGGAGCTTGAAATTGAGAAGCAGTCAGGAGTCGGTCTAGGATGCTGGGCCGAGGATAAATGTCACATCCTGTGAGAAGGTATAAGCAGTCAGTGGCCCTGGCAGAGGTGAGGATGATACAAACAAGGCCCAAGGGTCTAGGTGGACCACATTCCAGCTCTGGGTGGAAGGGACAGGAAGGCAAACTTTGCACTGTCTGCTTGCTACGTGGTGAGTCCCCCGTCAAAGCTGAGCCAAGCCCATTATTGTTGCCATCTTGCTAGGATCTCAGACCGTGGTGGAGGAATCGCTCACAAAGATCTGGACCAGGTCATGGACTACCACTTCACTACCGCTGAGGCCAGCACACAGGACCCCCGGATCAGCCCCCTCTTTGGCCACCTGGACATGCACAGTGGCGCCCAATCAGGACCCATGCACGGGTGAGACCCTGCCAGGCCAGGATGGAGGGGTGGGGGACCCCAGGAGACTCAAGCCTCTGAAGCCTCCTGTCCTGTCCCCCTGCCCACCACCAGCTTTGGCTTCGGGTTGCCCACGTCACGGGCCTACGCGGAGTACCTCGGTGGGTCTCTGCAGCTGCAGTCCCTGCAGGGCATTGGCACGGATGTCTACCTGCGGCTCCGCCACATCGATGGCCGGGAGGAAAGCTTCCGGATCTGACCCCACAGCCTTTGGCCTGCTCACCTGACCAGCCTGGGCCGCGTTCCCTGCAGGACCTCCCGGGTCAGGCAGGGCGGCCTCCTGCTCCACACGCTGCTGCATCTTGGGTCTCAGGGTCCCAGACAGATGGACTTACATGGAGCTGGGCACTGCCCCGCCTCAATAAGGTCCATTGTCTCCTCGCCTCCAGACCTTGGAGAGGGGAAGTGGGCACCCTGAGGCCTCCAGCACCAGCTCCGTCATTCTCGTTCCTGGGGAACCCCCACTCTGACCTGTTGTTTGTTATTAAAGTTCACATTTTGAATGCCCTCTTGGGCCCTGTGTGTGGGGAGGGCAGGTGAGCTTTTGTTTCTGTCCCCATTCAGGGTCACTGAGCCCTTGGGTTGAACTGGTTTGTGTCCCAGTCTCTTACCTGCCCTGAGAGCCAGGAGTAGAATGGGTCCCAAGTCTGTTGCATGTTTGATTTGGTGGGAGTGGGATGACCGCGGCACCTATACAAAGAGCTTTCATCTCATTGAACAAATGTTTCCGGGTCCCAGATAATATCGAAGGCCCAGATTGACCCAGCTTCGGGCCTCAGTTCTGACTCTTCCTTTCCTGGCAGTTACAGTTTCTAGAGGTGAAGGTCACCAGACTGGGCAACCTCCTGAGCCAACTGATTCCCGAGCCTGAGTAAGGTTAAAAATACTGTATCTGCTGCTGCCAAGGAAAAGAACATACAAGGTTGTGCCCTGGCAGGCCCCAGCAGGGACTGGGTGCCCCACTGCAAGGAAAGGTGGGGCCCTGATAGGGAGGAGCAAGGATTTGGACAAAGATATCAGGTAGGCTGAAGGTTAGACTTGAATCAGAACTCCAGATGACGTCTTAGGTGGGAACACCCTACCCACCTTGCCAGGGATGAAGAAAGGCCTAAGGGTGGCCTGGTGGGGCTGGGAGAACTGGAAAGTTCTCTTACCTTCACATCTGAGCTCCCACAGCACACTTCCTAAGGCTGACTCTAGGCCTGTACCATCTCCTACCCTTCAGGGGGATGGAGGGTAAGTTGTATCTGGAAGTCAAATGGAGGGGACTAGGAAACCACAGTGACTTGGGCTAGACTGAAAAATCCTGCCAGCTGCAGGGCAGGACGGTGAGGCTGGAGAAGCAGGCAGCAGTCAGAGGCCAGGGCCCTGAAACATGGGATTTATCTTGAGGCAGTAGGGACCCATGGGTATTTATTTAGAAATGGGGTCTTGCTCTGTTGCACAGGCTAGAATATGGTGGCTGCAGAGTTCACTGCAGCCTTGAACTCCTGGGCTCAAGAGATTCTCCCACCTCAGCCTTCTGAGTAGCTGGGACCATCATGCCAGGCTAAATTTTAAAATTTTTTGTAGAAACAGGGTTTCTACAAAACCCTATGTTGCCCTGGGCTGGACTTGAACTCTCGGGCTCAAATGATCCTTCCACCCCAGCCTCCCAAAGTGGTGGGATTACAGGCATGAGCCACTGCACCTGGCCCATGGGTGAGTTTTGAGCTGGGAAGGGATGGTTCTGGTTGGAGTCCCTGAGAGGATTCGTGTCCACGTGATTTGTTAAGAAAGTGCTCCCAAAACAGAGCAGGGGAAGCAGGAAGGAGAAGGGGAAGAAGCCAAGCAAGGACATGACCTCAGGCAAAAGCCCAGAACCAGTCAATTATGCCTCAGGGTGGAAGGTGAGAGAGCTAAACCTCAGAGTCACTGATTAATTTCTCCAGTTGGCAGTCACTGGTTAAAGTCTGTCGGTAAAGCAAGCAGCTCTGTTAAGGATGGAGTTTTAAGAAGAGTCTCAGATGCTGGTGTGGGCCTTTGAAAGTACATCAAAGGTAATCTGGGCCGCACAGAAACAGAAACAGCAAGAACTCCCAGAGGATCTGGGTGGAGCGCCTACATGGTTTTTTAAAATTTGTTTTGGTTTTTGAGACAGAGTCTCAATTTGTCGCCCAGGCTGGAGTGCAGTGGCACGATCGCTCACTGCAACTTCTGCCCCAAGCCCCCCAACCCTGGGTTCAAGCGATTCTCCTGCCTCAGACTCCTGAGTAGCTGGGATTTACAGGCACATACCACCACACCCAGCTAATTTTTGTATTTTTCGTAGAGATGGGGTTTCGCCATGTTGGCCAGGCTGGTCTTGAACTCCTGACCTCAGGTGATCGCCTGCCTTAGCCTCCCAAAGTGCTGGGATTACAGCTGTGAGCCACCATGCCCAGCTGTTTTTGTTTTTGTTTCTGAGACCGAGTCTTGCTCTTTCACCCAGGCTGGAGTGCAGTGGCCGGATCTCAGCTCACTGCAAGCTCCGCCTCCCGGGTTTACGCCATTCTCCTGCCTCAGCCTCCCGAGTAGCTGGGACTACAGGCGCCCGCCACCTCGCTCGGCTAGTTTTTTGTATTTTTTAGTAGAGACGGGGTTTCACTGTGTTAGCCAGGATGGTTTTGATCTCCTGACCTCGTGATCCGCCCGTCTCGGCCTCTCAAAGTGCTGGGATTACAGGCTTGAGCCACCGTGCCCAGCCGCCGTTTTTTTTTTTGTTTGGTTTTTTTTTTTTTTTGACACAGTCTCACTCTGTTGCCTAGGCTGGAGTGCAGTGGCAACATCTCAGCTCACTGCAACATCCGCCTCCTGGGTTCAAGCAATTTTTCTGCCTCGGCCGCCCGAGTAGCTGAGATTACAGGAGCCTGCCATCACGCCCAGCTAAGTTTTGTGCTTTTAGTAGAGATGGGGTTTCACCACGTTAGCCAGGCTAGTGTCAAACCCCTGACCTCAAGAGATCTGCCGGTCTCAGCTTCCCAAAGTGCTGAGATTACAGGTATGATCCACCATGCCTGGCCCAGCCTTACTGTTCTCGGAGAAACAGATTTGCAAACATGCAACAAGATTATTCTAACGGCCGGGCGCAGTGGCTCACGCCTGTAATCCCTGCACTTTGGGAGGCCGAGGCGGGCGGATCACGAGGTCAGGAGATCGAGACCATCCTGGCTAACACGGTGAAACCCCGTCTCTACTAAAATACAAAAAAAAATTAGCCGGGCGCGGTGGCAGGCGCCTGTAGTCCCAGCTACTCGGGAGGCTGAGGCAGGAGAATGGCGCGAACCTGGGAGGCGGAGCTTGCAGTGAGCCGAGATGGTGCCACTGCACTCCAGCCTGGGCAACAGAGTGAAGACTTCGCCTCAAAAAAAAAAAAAAAAAAAAAAAGAAGATGATTCTAACAAGAATCATTGGTGGCCAGTGGATTGGAGGGAGAAAAGTACGGAGGGTGATGCAGTAGCCCTGATCAGGGATTTCTAAGGCCTAGGCTAATCCTTAACTAGAAAGGACAGTATCAGAACTGATGATATCAGGTAAAGTAAAAAGTGAGGTGCCAGAACCCTGGGTAGGTGGAATAACAACCTTGAAGACAGAGTGGTTGTAGTGGGATAAGGCATTCGAATTTCAATTTTCTTGCTTGATTTTTTTTAGAAGCTGGGATTACAAACACCTGCCACCACACCTGGCTAATTTTTGTATTTTTAGTAGAGATGGGGTTTTACTATGTTGGCCAGGCTGGTCTCGAACTCCCGACTTCAGGTGATCCGTCCACCTTGGCCTCTCAAAGTGCTGGGACATATGTGAGCCACTGTGCTTGGCTGCTTGACTTTTATTTCTTATTTCTTATGCTGCCAGGCACCTGGCATTCACTGCCCCTTTCAGTTCTCCAGTGGCAAGTTAACAGCCCCTCCTACTGCCATTCTAACACAGATATTTCTTTTCTTTTCTTTTTTTTTTTTTTGAGATAGAGTCTCACTGTCACTCAGATTGGAGTGCAATGGCATGATCTTGGCTCACTGCAACCTCTGCCTCCTGGGTTAAAGTAATTCTCCTGCCTCAGCCTCCTGAGTAGCTGAGATTACAGGCGTGCGCCACCATGCCCGGCTAATTTTTCTATTTTTTGTAGAGATGGGGCTTCACCATATTGGCCAGGCTGGTCTCGAACTCCCAACCTCATGATCCACCCACCTCAGCCTCCCAAAGTGCTAGGATTACAGGCATGAGCCACCATGCCTGTCAGATGTTTCTTGATTTGTAACATCTGAGAGACCCATCCTCAGGCCCTAAGCATTCCACTCCTCTCAGAATTGTTTCCAAGCCCAATAACCACATTATAAATCAAACGAGATTCAGAGAATGGCCAAACGGAATGTTTACTGAGTACCTACCCTGTTTGGCACTCTGCAATACACTTGTATATTGATAAGACAGATAGTTCAACCATTACATAGTTATATGATTGATAGTTATACATGGGTTAACTGCTGGGGATTGGTTCCAGGACCACCTGTGAATACCGAAATCTGCAGATGCTCAAGTCCTACAGTTGGCCCTGCCAAACAGCAGATATGAAGTCAGCTCTTCAGATCTGTGGGTTCTGCATCCTTACAATATTTCCTTTCCTTTTCTTTTCTTCCCTTCCTCCCTCTCTTTCTTTCCTTTTTTTTGGGGGGGGTAGATGGAGTCTTGCTGTGTCAGCCAGGCTACAGTACAGTGGTGCGATCTCAGCTCACTGCAACCTCCACCTCCTGGGTTCAAGCAGTTCTCATGCCTCAGCCTCCCAAGTAGCTAGGATTACAGGCACATGTCACCACGGCCGGCTGTTTTGTAGTTTTAGTAGATATCCGGTGTTTCACAACATGGGCCAAGCTGGTTTTGAACTCCTGACCTCAAGTATCCGCTTGCCTCGGCCTCCCAAAGTGCTGCAATTACAGGCAGGAGCCGCCGCGCCCGGCCTTTTTTTTTTTTTTTTTTCTGAGGCAGAGTTTCACTCTTGTTGCCCAGGCTGGAGTGCAATGGTACGATCTTGGCTCACCACAACCTCTGCCTCCCAGGTTCAAGCGATTCTCCTGTCTCAGCCTCCCGAGTAGCTGGGATTACAAGCATGCACCACCACACCTGGATAATTTTGTATTTTTAGTAGAGATGGGGTTTCTCCATGTTGGTCAGGCTGGTCTCAAACTCCCGACCTCAGGTGATCTGCCTGCCTCGGCCTCCCAAAGTGGTGGGATTACAGGAGTAAGCCACTGCGCCCAGCCTCCTTCTTTTCTTTCCCCCCCCTTTTTTTTGAGACAGCGTCTCACTCTGTCACCCAAGCTGGAGTGCAGTGGAGGGATTATAGCTCAGCCTCGACCTCCTGGGTTTAAGCGATCCCTCTGCCTCACCCTCTCGAGTAGGTGGGACTACAGGCGCGGGCCCCCAGGCCCAGCTAATTTTTTTTCCCCCAAATTTTTAGTAGAAAGGAGGTCTCTTATGCTGCCCAGGCTGGTCTTGAAATCCTGGCCAGAAATGATCCTCCTGCTTGGATTCCAAAAGTGCAAGATTACAGGTGTGAGCCACCATGACTAAACACTGTATTTTCAACCTGCTCTTCGTTGAATCTTCAAAGGCGGGACACACAGATATGGAGGGCCGATTATATATGGTTGGACCATACATATATAAATGGCTTAACTTTTACTGACTTTCATAGAATCCTCACACTTGTATACCTTACCCAGTGGAAGGTCAGAACTCAAGATTCATTTTTCGCTGCCCAAGATATTCTTCACTGTATCCACTGCCTTTGGCCAGTTTCCATTCAGGAGACCTGTGGTTTTGGGGCTCGTTCTTTCTCTTTTTTTTTGAGTTGGAGTCTCGCTCTGTCGCCTAGGCTGGAGGGCAGTGGTGTGATCTCGGCTCACTGAAAGTTCCGCCTCCCAGGTTCACGCCATTCTCCTGCCTCAGCCTCCCCAGTAGCTGGAATTACAGGCGCCTGCCACCACACCCAGCTAATTGTTTTCTGTTTTCTAGTAGAGACGGGGTTTCACCATGTTAGCCAGGATGGTCTCAATCTCCTGACCTCGTGATCTACCCACCTCAGCCTCCCAAAGTGCTGGGATTATAGGCGTGAACCACTGCGCTCGGCCTTTTTTTTTTTTTTTGAGATGGAGTCTTGCTCTTGGTCCCCAGGCTGGGGTGCAATGGCGGGATCTCGGCTCACTGCAACCTCTGCCTCCCGGGTTCAAGCGATTCTCCTGCTTCAGCCTCCTAAGTAGCTGGGACTACAGGTGCGCGCCACCACGCTTGGCTAATTTTTGTATTTTTAGTAGAGATGGGGTTTCACCATGTTGGGCAGGCTGGTCTTGAACTCCTGACCTCAGGTGATCTGCCCGCCTCGGCCTCCCAAAGTGCTGAGATTACAGGTGTGAGCCACCGCTCTGGCCAACTTGTCCTTTTTTTTTTAAATTGAGACAGAGTCTCGCCTGTCGCCTAGGATGGAGTGCAGTGGCACAATCTCGGCTCACTGCAACCTCCGCCTCCCGGGTTCAAGCGATTCTCTTGCCTCGGCCTCCCGAGTAGCTGGGACTACAGGCGCGTGCCACCACGCCCGGCTAATTTTTTGTAGTTTTAGTAGAGACGGGGTTTCACTGTGTTAACCAGGATGGTCTTCATCTCCTGACCTGATGATCCGCCCACCTCGGCGTCTCAAAGTACTGAGATTCGGCCTCTCAAAGTACTAAGATTACAGGCGTGAGACACCACGCCCAGCCCAACTCGTCCTTTAGACTATCCTGTGAGGATGATTTATGGGCTATCCCTGAACATACCCGTTCTGCTTTCCCCGCCCCAACTGTATCCCAAATAGGGGATACAGTCTCTTCAACCTTCAAAAACGGGGCACTGGCTGGGAACGGTGGCTCACGCCTGTACTCCGAGCCCCCTGTAATCCTAGTACTTTGGGAGGCCGAGGCAGGCGGATCACCTGAGGTCCGGAGTCAGAGACCAGCCTGGCCAACAGGGTGAAGCCCTGTCTCTACTAAAAATACAAAAATTAGCCGTGCGTGGTGGCGCGCACTTGTGATCCCAGCTACTCAGGAGGCTGAGGCAGAATTGCTTGAACCCGGGAGGCGGAGGTGGCAGTCAGCCGAGATCACGTCACTGCACTCCAGACTCGGCAACAGAGCGAGACTCCATCTCAAAAAAAACAAAAAAAGGTGAGCGACATTATGCCAGCTCAAGTGTGCGGCTCCAGGCCACCAGGGCGGACGCTCTGACTCCGCCCTGTTAAAACGTGGGCAGCTCCCGCTGAAAATTGGCACATCTTGGCTTCCTCAAGCACCAGGGCCTTTAAAATGGTTCAGCTGGCCGGACGCGGTAGCTCACGCCCGTAAATCTCAGCACTTTGGGACGTGGAGGCTGGCGGATCACGAGGTCAAGAGATTGAGACCATTCTGGAAAACATGGTGAAACCCCGTCTCTACTAAAAATATAAAAATTAGGTGGGCGTGGTGGCGCGCGCCTGTAGTCCCAGCTACTCGGGAGGCTGAGGCAGAAGAATCGCTTGAACCCGGAGGCGAGGTTGCAGTGAGCCGAGATCACGCCACTGCACTCCAGCCTGGGCGACAGAGCATGACTCCGTCTCTAAATAAATAAATAAATAAATAAATAAATAAATAAAAGGTTGAGTTGAGTCATCGCAAGAGGTAAGTCTGTCTCCTCTCCTCAACCATAGGCTGCAGCCACAGGTCCTCACGGAAAACCAGGAGCTCCAAGACTGCCGCACACTCAACATCCAACTCGTCGCGGGGCCGCGACGGACGGCCGCAGAAGCCAATCGGCTCCTGCTACGTCACAGACCCACCCTCAAACCTTGAGGAACCCGCCCCACGCACTGCTGACCCGGAGGCAAAAGAGCTGCGTGGCGTCCGACTCTGGCGTCACTTCCCCTCCCGCGATGGCGGCACAGGGAGCTGCTGCGGCGGTTGCAGCGGCGACTTCAGGGGTCGCGGGGGAGGGCGAGCCAGGGCCCGGGGAGAATGCGGCCGCCGAGGGGACCGCCCCATCCCCGGGCCGCGTCTCTCCGCCGACCCCGGCGCGCGGCGAGCCGGAAGTCACGGTGGAGATCGGAGAAACGTACCTGTGCCGGCGGCCGGATAGCACCTGGCGTGAGGGCGGGGCCCAGGGCCGGGGTGCTGGGCGGAGCTCAGGGCCAGGGGGCGGGGCGGGGCCAGAGGACGGGCTCTCAGTGAGGGCGAGATCCGGAGGCTGGGAGTGGAGAGGAGGAGGGGCGGGGTTTGAGGAAAGAACGCCGCGATCCAGGCGCTGAGAAACCAGCCGGGTTGTGGGAGGCTGTCGACCTTTGATTATGTGGAGCGACGCCTACAAACCCACCACTCAGGCCTTCACCAGGATTGTTCCCATTCCACTTCCTTGCCCAGTCTTAGGCTTCATTCCTTTTTCTTGCTAACGCTGCTTCTTCACCCGTCTCTTGTCTCTGTGTCTTCTCTTTCCATTTGTCCCTGGCAGCCACCCGCAGAGAGAAGACCTTCCAGAAACAACAGGCTTCCCTTTCCTAATGTTCTGCTACCTTCTCTCATTTTCAAAATTAACCTCAAACTCCTTAGAGTGGCATTCATTTTTGTGACCTCTCCAGTTTGTAGCCAACCCTAGCAAAGGGCGTTGCCAGGCCAGAACACACTGTCCTCTGAAGACCACACGCCCTTTACCACCTGTGCCCTCTGCTTGGAATGCGTTTTCTTCCCTTTCTCCTTGTTCGCCTGCCTAGCTCCTACTCATCCTCTTAATTTCGTATCCTTTGTGATGTCATCCTTGATTCCCCTTCAGGCGAAGTGAGTGGTTCCCTTCTCTGTGTTCCTGCAACATTTTTTTCATACCTCAGTCATAGTTTTTGTAACATTATGTTGTAATTTTCTCTCTCTGTCTTCATCATACTGGGAACTTCTGGAGGGCAGGACTTCTTGTGATTCATCACTGTGTCCTCTGTACCCAGCAACAACGCAGCATAGGGCCAGACACATAGTGGTTGCCTTACTCACTTATTGAATGCTCTGCTAATTGTCAGGTGCTCTGCTAAAAATTTTGGAGGCATTAACTCACCTTCTAAGGTTGGCACTATTATCCCCCTTTTTTTTTTTTTTGAGACAGGATCTTGCTCTGTCACCCAGCTGGGAGTGCCGTGGCGCTGTGACAGCTCACTGAAGCCTAGACCTTCTAGGCTCACCTCAACCTCTCAGAGTGTTGGGATTACTGGCATGAGCCACTGTGCCCAGCTGTTATCCCTTTTCACAGATGAAGAGACTGAGGCTCAGAAAGATGGAATAACTGGCTCAGTTATACATAGCTAGGAAGTCAGGAGCTGGAATTTTATGTATTTTGTTTGTTTTGTTTTCTTTTGTTTGTTTGAGACGGAATCGCACTCTGTTGCCAGGCTGGAGTGCAGTGGCACCATCTTGGCTCACTGCAATCTCTGCCTCCCGGGTTCAAGCCATTCTCCTGCCTCAGCCTCCTGAGTAGCTGGGACTACAGGTGTGCGGTGCCACGCCCAGCTAATTTTTGTATTTTTAGTAGAGACGAAGTTTCACCATGTCGGCCAAGATGGTCTTGACCTCTTGACCTCGTGATCCACCCACCTCGGCCTCCCAAAGTGCTGGGATTACAGGCGTGAGCCATGGTGCCCAGACCTGGAATTATATATTAATGTAGGCTATCTTAATCCAGAGTCAGCACTCATGATCCCTGAACAAATGAGCAACTGAGGGTATATGGTAAAATAAGCATTGAATTTAGAGTCAGACTTAAATTCAGTTAAGTATCAGCTCTTATCACTTTTCAAATCTGTGACCCTGGGTAAGCCTCAGTTTTGTGTTGTTTTGTTTTTTGGGGTTTTTTTTTTTTTGAGACAGAGTCTTGCTCTTGTCACCCAGGCCACAGTGCAGTGGTATAATCTCGGCTCACTGCAACCTGTGCCTCCCAGGTTCAAGCAATTCTCCTGCCTCAGCCTCCCGAGTAGCTGGGATTACAGGTGTGTACCACCACGCCTGACTCTTCTTTTTTTTTTTTTTTTTTTGTATTTTTAGTAGAGATGGAGTTTTGCCGTGTTGACCAGGCTGGTCTCCAACTCCTGGCCTCAAGTGATCTGCCCATCTCGGCCTCCGAAACTACTGGGATTACAAGTGTGAGCCACACACCCAGCCAGTTAATTCCCCCCCCCCTTTTTTTTTTCGAGGCAGAGTTTCACTCTTGTTGCCCAGGCTGGAGTGCAATGGTGTGATCTCGGGTCACCGCAACCTCCGCCTCCCGGGTTCAAGTGATTCTTCTGCCTCAGCCTCCCCAGTAGCTGGGATTACTGACGTGCGCCACCATGCCCAGCTAATTTTGTATTTTCAGTAGAGATGGAGTTTCTCCATGTTGGTCAGGCTTGTCTTGGACTCCCGACCTCAGGTGATCCGCCTGCCTCGGCCTCCCAAAGTGCTGGGATTATAGGTGTGAGCCACCGCACCCAGCCCCAGTTATTTTCTCATTCATAAAATAGTAATAACAGCCCCAACCTGGTCCACTTCACAGTGTGGCAGTGATTGAGTAGAATGGCAGAGGTGGACTAGAGAGGTTAGCTGATGCGTGGCCCTGGATTCTGGAAACTGCTCCTCAGTGTGCAGGATTCCTTTTGTTCCAGCCTTACCTTCCTCATGACCCTAGCCTTTTTCCATCACAGATTCTGCTGAAGTGATCCAGTCTCGAGTGAACGACCAGGAGGGCCGAGAGGAATTCTATGTACACTATGTGGGCTGTGAGTGGCTTGGTGCATCTGGGCCTGGGTGCGGGGAGTTGGTTGCCCTGGCAGCACTCTCATGGCCCATCCTTACAGTTAACCGGCGGCTGGATGAGTGGGTAGACAAGAACCGGCTGGCGCTGACCAAGACAGTGAAGGATGCTGTGCAGAAGAACTCAGAGAAGTACCTGAGCGAGCTCGCAGAGCAGCCTGAGCGCAAGATCACTCGCAACCAAAAGCGCAAGCATGATGAGATCAACCATGTGCAGAAGGTCCGGATCCCTTCCCATCCACAGGCCTGGGAGGCCTAGCTGTCTCTGCCAGCTCCCTTGGGTCTCTCGGGCCCCAGTGCCAAAACCATAGCAAATCCCATTTCTTAAGCTCCTGTAGTGTGTCAGGGACTTTACCTACTTCCTCTTACTTATTTTTCATAGCTAAGGAAACAGGCTTAGAGAGGGCAAGGGCTTCGCTGCAGTCTCACAGCAAGGAAATGGCACAGCTGGGACTAGAACTCAGGCCTTCTGCACCAGTAGCCTCTTTTGTCTCCTAGTGGCTGTGTCTTAGTAGAAAAATGACTTGAAGTTCAGTGGGAAAGACAAGAATGTTATTGGGCAGTTGCTATAGCCAGGCACCCTGCCAAGTCCTGTTTTGTGTATAAGCTCCTCAAATTCTTCCCAACAGTTCAACACACAGGAAGAGTTACTCCTTGGTAGGTGAGGAAGCAGGCTCAGAGAGATTAAGTAACATGCCCAAGGTCACACAGCGAGTAAAACATTGGGCTGGAATTAGAATAATAATGCCAAACACTTGTTAGCCAGTGAGCCAAAGTATTAAGCTAAATGCTGGCTTTTTGTTTGTTTGTTTGTTTTTGTTTCGAGATGGAGTCTTGCTCTGTCACCCAGGCTGGAGTGCAGTGGCACGATCTCGGCTCACGGCAATCTCCGTCACCTGGGTTCAAGCAGTTCTGTCTCAGCCTCCCGAGTAGCTGGGACTACAGGTGCCCGTCACCATGCCCAGATAATTTTTGTATTTTTAGTAGAGACGAGGTTTCACCATATTGGTCAGGCTGGTCTCGAACTCCTGACCTCAGGTGATCCGCCCACTTTGGCCTCCCAAAGTGCTGGGATTACATGCGTGAGCTACTGCGCCCAGCCTAAGCTAAGTGTTTTAATACATGACCTCACTGACATTTCACAGCAGGCCTGTGAAGTAAGCATTATTATCCCCAATTTATAGAAGAGCTGCAGATAGGTTTAGGGACCCAGACAGGAATTAGATCTACCAGCTAGATTGTGCTACCTCAGAGCCAGAGGCCTTAGCCATGATTTTGGTTTTTTCTTAAGAGATGAGAGTCTTGCTGTGTTGCTCAGGCTGGACTTGAACTCCTGGGCTCAAATGTTCTTCCTGCCTCAGCCTCCTAAGTAGCTGGGACTACAGGTGTACATCACTGTACCTGCCTTGGTTTTTTCTTGTATTGATGTATAATAGTTGTACATATTGGTTTTTTTTGTTTTTGTTTTTGAGACAGGGTCTTTATCGTCTGGGCTGAGTGCAGTGGCACAGTCATGGCTCACTTCAGCCTCAACCTCCTGGGCTCAAGCAATCCTCCTGTCTCAGCCTCCTGAGTAGCTGGGACCATAGGCAAGTGCCACCATGCCTGGCTAATTTTTTTATTTGTTTGTAGAGACAGGGTCTGCTATGTTGCCCACACTGGTCTCAAACTTCTGGTCTCAAGCAATCCTCCTGCCTTAGTCTCCTAAAGTGCTGGGATTACAGGTGTGAGCCACAGCGCCCAACCAAGTCTCAGTGTCTTAATTTATAAAATTAAAATGAGGAGTGCAAACCAGAGCAAGATTGTCAAAGTCTCCAGATACCCAAACGTTTGCTACTTTCAGCCGTTGCAGTTTCATCCTTCTGAGTACATCAGTTCAGTGGGCAAGCCCAGCATTTAAATTTCTTTAAATGGAAGAAATAAAGTGGATAAGATAGAAAATTCAGGGTGTTGCACTTTATTAAGGGTAAGTATTGTTTTGAGAAGCTTTTATTTCACACCCAATAAAAGTGTGCAGGATTCCTCTTGTTCCAGCCTTACCTTCCCAATGATCCTAGCACACACTTGTGTGTATATATGGACATGTCAACAGGTTTACAGTGCCAAGTGTACTTCCTGCTGTGGTGTGATTTAAAAAATTGAAATACCCTAAACTGGAAGAACTCCTCAAGGTCTAAACTGCCCAATTGAACTTCCTATTGTAATGGAAATGTTCTATAGCTGTACTATCCAGTACAGTAGCTGCTAGCCATATGTAGCTGTTGAGCACTTGAAATGCATCAAGTGTGACTAAGAATTAAGAATTTTTAAATTATGGTCGGGTGCAGTGGCTCATGCCTGTAATCCCAACATTTTGGGAGGCAGAGGTGGGTGGATCACTTGAGGTCAGGGGATTGAGACCAGCCTGGCCAACATGGCCAAACCCATCTCTACTAAAAATACAAAAATTAGCCGGGCGTGGTGGTATATACCTGTAATCCCGGCTATTTAGGAGGCTGAGGCAGAAGAATTGCTTGAACCCAGGAGGTAGAGGTTGCAGTGAACCGAGATTACGCCACTGTACTCCATCCAGCCTGGGTGTCCAAGCAAGACTGTCTCAAAAAAAAAAAAATTAAAACATCATAATTTTTTTTTTTTTTTTTTTTTTTTTGAGATGGAGTCTGACTCTGTCGCCCAGGCTGGAGTGCAGTGGCCGGATCTCAGCTCACTGCAAGCTCCGCCTCCTGGGTTTACGCCATTCTCCTGCCTCAGCCTCCCGAGTAGCTGGGACTACAGGCGCCCGCCACCTCGCCCGGCTAGTTTTTTGTATTTTTTAGTAGAGACGGGGTTTCACCGTGTTAGCCAGGATGGTCTCGATCTCCTGACCTAGTGATCCGCCCGTCTTGGCCTCCCAAAGTGCTGGGATTACAGGCTTGAGCCACTGCGCCCGGCCCAAAAAACATTATAATTTTTTTTTTTTAATTTTATTTATTTTTATTTTTTTGAGACAGAGTCTCACTTTGTCAATCAGGCTGGAGTGCAGTGGTGTGCGATCTCAGTTCACTGCAACCTCCGCCTCCCAGGTTCAAGCGAGTTTCCTGCTGCAGCCTCCCAAGTAGCTGGGACTACAGGCACGCACCACCATGCCCGGCTAATTTTTGTGTTTTTAGTAGAGATAAGGTTTCACCATGTTTGGCCTCAAACTCCTGACCTCAAGTGATCCACCTGCCTCAGCCTCCCAAAGTGCTGGGATTACAGGTGTGAGCCACCGTGCCCAGCCAAAATTTTCATTTTTTGAAGAGTCTCTCTCTGTCACCTAGGCTGGAGTACAGTGGCGAGATCTCGGGTTACTGCAACCTCCACCTTCCTGGCTTAAGCAATTTTCATACTTCAGCCTCCCGAGTATCTGAGATTACAGGCATGTGCCACCACATCCAGCTAATTTTTTTTTATTTTTAGTAGAGATGGGGTTTTGCTATGTTGGCCAGAGTGGTCTGGAACTCCTGGCCTCAAGTGATCCTCCCACCTTGGCCTCTCAAAGTGCTGGGATTACAGGCATGGGCCACCATGTTTGGCTGAGTATAATTTTAAATAGCCCTATGTGACAAGTGGCTACTCTATTGGACAGCGTAGATCTAAGATTAATTCCTCAACTATTTTGCACTTAACAAAGATGTACCTCTGAGCTGGCAACCAGCAGGGTGGATAACGGGCCAGTGGTGATTAAATCAAAGAATAGGTAATGAAACAATCATCCAGTTAACAATCAACAAGGTTCTTTAGAGCCTAATTAATGTTTAATTCTAAATAAATTGCAACAATTAAGAAAAGTAGTGTTTTTGTAGTTCTTTATTGCATTGGCAGAAGAGTACTGTATTTTGTAAGAATTGGGAAATGTGTTTTAAAGAGATGTGTGAGGGGCCGGGCGCGGTGGCTCATGCCTGTAATCCCAGCACTTTGGGAGGCTGAGGCGGGTGGATCACGAGGTCAAGAGATCGAGGCCAGCCTGGCCAACATGGTGAAACCCCATCTCTACTGAAAATACAAAAATTAGCTGGGCTCCCAGCTATTCGGGAGGCTGAGGCAGGAGAATTACTTGAATGTGGGAGGCAGAGGTTGCAGTGAGCCAAGATCACACCACTGCAGTCCAGCCTGGCAACAGAGAGAGACTCCATCTCAAAAAAAAAAAAAGAGACGTGTGAGAAGGAAAATCTTTCTTCCTCATCTTCACAGTGGTTAGATTCAGAATTGGACAGACCAGGCGCCCATGCCCGAGTCTGCTGAGTACCAGTTCTGTGACCTTGGGCAAGTGACCTCACCTCTTTGTGCCTCAGTTTTGTCTCTTATACAACAGGGACAATGAGCACTCTTATTTCAAAGGCTCATTGTGAGGACGAAATGAAATAATGTCGGCTGGGTGCAGTGGCTCATGCCTGTAATCCCAGCACTCTGGGAGGCTGAGATGATTGGATCATTTGAGGTCAGGGGTTCGAGACCAGCCTGGCCAATACGGTGAAAGCCCGTCTCTACTAAAAATACAAAAAGAGGCCAGGCACAGGCCAGGTGCAGTAGCTCATGCCTGTATTCCCAGCACTTTGGGAGGCCGAGGTGGGTGGATCACGAGGTCAGGAGTTCGAGACCAGCATCACCAACGTGGTGAAACCCCTCTCTACTAAAGATACAAAAATTAGCTGGGCGTGATGGCACACACCTGTAATCCCAGCTACTTGGGAGTGTGGGGCAGGAGAATGGCTTGAACCCAGGAGGCGAGGTTGCAGTGACCTGAGATGGTGCCATTGCACTCTAGCCTGGGCGATGGGGCGAGGCTCCGTCTCAAAAAAAAAAAAAAAAAAAAGGCTATGGCTCATACCTGTAATCCCAGCACTTTGGGAGGCCAAGGTGGGTGGGTCATCTGAAGGTCAGGAGTTCGAGACCAGCCTGGCCAACATGGTGAAACCCCATCTCTACTAAAAATACAAAAAATTAGCTGGGCATGCTGGTGGGCGCCTGTAATCCCAGCTACTTGGGAGACTGAGGTGGGAAGATCGCTTGAATTCAGGAGGTGGAGGTTGTGGTGAGCCAAGATTGCGCCATTGCACTCCAGTCTGGGCAACAAGAGCGAAATTTCGTCTCAAAAAGCAAAATAAATTAGCTGGGCGTGGTAGCAGGCACATGTAATCTCAGCCACTTGGGAGGCTGACGCAGGAGAATCACTTAAGCCCAGGAGGCAGAGGTTGTGGTGAGCTGAGATCTCACCACTGCACTGCAGCCTGGGTGACAGAGTGAGAAAAAAAGAAATAATGTCTATGCCGTGCTTGCCACTTGGAATAAATGGCAGCTCACTAGTCCCTGAGGGCAAGGGACCTCACCTTGCCCTGCCTGTTTACTACTCTGTAAAATTGAAATAAGAATGCAGCTGGGCGCAGTGGCTCAGAGGTCAGGAGTTTGAGACCAGCCTGGCCAACATGGCGAAACCCTGTCGCTACTAAAAATACAAAAATTACCTTGATGTGGTGGCATGTGCCTGTAGTCCCAGCTACTTGGGAGGCTGAGGCAAGAGAATTGCTTGAACCTGGGAGTCGGAGGTTGCAGTGAGATGAGATGGTGCCACTGTACTCCAGCATGGGTGACAGAGTGAGACTCCATCTCAAAAAAAAGGAAATAAGAACATTCTATGTAAGGGTTACTGAAAGGAGTAAATGAGGCCATATAAGCACAGTGCTTTGTGGAGGGGGTTCTGGGTAAAGTGCTGGCTCCTTCCTCCCTTCTCAGCTAGAGGGCAGGGCCTCGTCTGCCCTGGTGTAGGTCATGGGCCATCTTGGGTCCCTCCTCCATTGTCAGGCTATACTGGGTTCCTCCCGCAGGGTCTGGTCTAGGAGCAGGATGTGTTGTGTGGTGTGGTGTGACTCTTAGTCTCTGCTTTCTAAGGACTTGAAAAATAGAGGAACCCAGGTGAGCATACTTGGCCGGTGTTGCCCTGTTGACCGCTTCTCACTGAACTTGGGAAGGAGCGAATGTTTTCTGGATGGGAAGAATCCAGTCAGGCCTCCTAGAGGGGGTGGTAAGAATCTCAAGCCTTGAAGGATGGGAAAGAGCACAGTAACAACAGTGACACAGGATAGATCACAAAGCATCATGGACTCACCTGACTCATGCTCCGTGCCAGGCTGAGGAAGCGTTTTCTGCTGGCAGTGAGGGAAGGAAGGGCATTCTCCAGGTGGAAGGAGCTGTTTGTCCTAAAGCATGAAGGCCGCAAAAAGGGGGCTGCTGATAGCAATGAGGAGGCTGGGGCTGGAGGCAGGGAATCTGAGGAGGCCTAGTGAATTGTCCGGACCTGAGATGGGGCCATGACTACCTGGAGCAGGACAGAGAGGAGAATTCCAGAGAGGACCCAATTCCAGAGATGTCAGAAGTAGAGTCAGCATCGCTGTATTAGGACTTGGCCAGGCTGAGGGAGAGGGAGTAGTCTGAGGCAAGCCTAGTTACGTGTCTTGGACATTGGGACCAAGGGTGATGTTCCCAGTAAAATGAGCAACCCAGGAGGAGGCAGGCGCAGGTTTGCAGGGAGGAGTGTTGAGGTCCTTTCTGCACATCTTGAGTCTGCTGTCCCTCTGGGAGGGACCTCTGGGGCAGTCCCATGGGCAGGCAGGGTCTGGTGCCCAGGTAAGGGGTTCAGGCACATCGGGGAGATGGTAACAGTTCTTATGGTGGGCCTGGAAGGCAAGATCTGTTATTTCATTTGAGTCTCAACTTTGGCAGAGCTGGATTGCCCCCCATCGTGCAGCCAAAGCCCCTATTCTGATCCTAACCCTGTTCATCTGGCAAAAGGTCCAAACTTGGACATCAAAGATATCTGGGATATCCGGGGGTGGGGCGGGTGGATGCGAGAGGAGCCTGGACCAGTCAGCTTCAGAACTGAGTCAGACAGGTTAGCTATTGGTGTGGTTATTATTGCCATCCAGAAATGAGGTCTGGAAGACAGCAGGGAAGCCTTGTGGGTCCTGGATTCCAGGAGGCCTGGACTCCAGGCCTGGCTTTGCTGTTGCTGGCAGGGGAGGGACAGCCTGGTCACCACTTCTGTTCACCTCTGCTTACTTTTCTTTCCTGGCCCAGACTTATGCAGAGATGGACCCCACCACAGCGGCCTTGGAGAAGGAGCACGAGGCGGTAAGCAGGGCTGGGAAGCTGCCTGCAGGTCCCCTGTCTCCCCTTGCTGAGGAGCCCCTGCTGAGCCATGCACTGTGCCCCACTCCCACCCTGCCTGCAGATCACCAAGGTGAAGTATGTGGACAAGATCCATATCGGGAACTATGAAATTGACGCCTGGTATTTCTCACCGTTCCCCGAAGATTATGGGAAACAGCCCAAGCTCTGGCTCTGCGAGTACTGCCTCAAGTACATGAAATACGAGAAGAGCTACCGCTTCCACTTGGTGAGGCTGGGCTGGCTGGGCCGAGCTGGGCAGGGGCCTGGTGAGAGGCAGAGGCAGGCAGGGAGGCTGAGGGCGGCTGCACTGGCAGCTCCAGGGAGGAGACAGGCCCAGAGGGGCAAGTATAGGGAAGAGCTACTGGGGGTCAGGAGGCCTGGATTCCAGGCCTGGCTTTGCTGTTGCTGGCAGGGTGACCTTGCCAACTCCAGACCTCAGCTTCCTCTTCTCTGGAATGGGGACAGTAACTCACCCCCTTCGGGTCTTTTGTCAAGGCCAGCCCCATCCCAGGAAGCACACATAGGCCCTGGCAGTGGGACCTTAAGTGTGGACAAAATTGGGGGCTGTCAGGAAGGGGCGCTGTCGTCACTGACACAGTGGGCTGCTTCCAGAGGTGTGGAATCTGAAGCGAATAGGTGTGGTTTAGGGAAACCATTGTCATGGACGGGTCCCTCCAGAGCCAGGCCCACACAGACTCAAAACCCCACCCTGCTGTGTGATGTTTGCGTCTCTGTGCTGGGCCTTAGTCTATAAAGCAGGATTGCTTTCCTAAGGCTGCTGGGAGGATTACTCAATGCAAGTGAAGTGTTGTGGGGGAAACAGAGAGGCAGAGACTTGCTCCAAAGCACGTAGTGGTGGGGTGGGGGCCTCCTAGCAGAGAAGCTATGGGCAGCGAGCCTGTTCTCTTGTCCCCCACCAGGGTCAGTGCCAGTGGCGGCAGCCCCCCGGGAAAGAGATCTACCGCAAGAGCAACATCTCTGTCTACGAAGTTGATGGCAAAGACCATAAGGTGAGTGGGTGGTCGGGGGCTGGGGGAGGCCGGGGAGGCCCTGGGCACCTCCCAGATGATCCTCATTGCCACCAGAGGGGAGGGAGGGAGCAGCCTTAGCTGAGCCTCTATGGGCAGAATGCCTCTGAGGGGCCGGGCACTGTAGCTCACACCTGTAATCCTAGCACTTTTGGAGGCTGAGGTGGGCAGATTGCCTGAGCTCAGGAGTTCGAGAGCAGCCTGGGCAACATGACGAAACTCCTCTACTAAAAATACAAAAAAATTAGCTGGCATGGTGGTGCACACCTGTAATCCCAGCTACTCGGGAGGCTGAGGCACGAAAATTGCTTGAACCAGGGAGGTAGAGGTTGCAGTGAGCTGAGATTGCGCTACTGCACTCTAGCCTGGGCGACAGAGTGAGAATCTGTCTCAAACAAAAACAAAAAAAAAGGCCGGGCGCCGTGGCTCAAGCCTGTAATCCCAGCACTTTGGGAGGCCGAGATGGGCAGATCACGAGGTCAGGAGATCGAGACCATCCTGGCTAACACGGTGAAACCCCGTCTCTACTAAAAAATACAAAAAACTAGCCGGGCGAGGTGGTGGGCACCTGTAGTCCCAGCTACTCGGGAGGCTGAGGCAGGAGAATGGTGTAAACCTGGGAGGCGGAGCTTGCAGTGAACTGAGATTCGGCTACTGCACTCCAGTCTGGGTGACAGAGTGAGACTCCGTTTCAAAAAAAAAAAAAAAAAAAAGGCCTCTCAGGGCCTCCTAGCCTGACACTAGGCCTATGGTTGGTGCATAGGAAACACAGGGCCCTGTGGTGGCCCCAGGATTCTTCTGCTGGTGGGGTTAGGTTCAAATTTGAGTTGTTCTGGAACCCAGAGGAGATTGTCTTGCCTGAGGCTGCTTTTAGAAGCGCTTTCTCCTTCTGTTGGAAAGAAAGGTGTTTGTTTTTGCCTGGGAGGGGACTGCTTTGTGTGAAATTTCCTGCTGAGAGAGCTCTGTGGTTATCAAGGGCTGAGTTCCTTGTTCCTGGCCCCGAATGACTTCAGCAGGGTGGGTTGGGACCTTTGGGACCTGCTCTGCTGTTGTACAGAACTTGGCCTTTGCCTTGTCAGTCTGTGAGGGTCTCACCAAGTGTACTGGTTTCCGGCAGATGGGCCATACAACATAGGATGCAGAGGGCAGGCTTCAGAGTGGCTCCACTCACTGCAAGCTGACTCGTTGCCCTGTCACTTCCTCACTGACCACAGACAAGTTACTTAACATAGTTCCTGTTTCCTTGTCCATAAGATGGGAGTCATAATATTTACCTAGTGGTGGTGTTAGTGGAATAAATAAGACAGCAAATGTCAAGTGTTCAGTGCAGTGCTTGGCACTAGTAAGTGCTTAATAAACGCGGACCTTGTTATTATCGGTGATCTCTTGGGGCTTGATTAGCCTTGGACTCGGAGAATATGCAGGTTGAGCCCAGCCCTTGGCCCTGCTCTGCCTTCCTGAGCATGGCTGGGTGGAATGGCAGAAGGGCCTCCGCTGGAGATGTGGTGATGCTTTCCAACTCTGCACTCTGCCAGCTTTGAGGCCCTGGGCAAGCACTTCCACTCTGGGAGCTTCAGCCTCCTCCTGAATGAGATGGGCCTGGCAGTGTTGGGCTCGCACAGCTGCCGGGTTGGATGAGAGAGTGGTTGTGGTGTCATAAACCAGGGAACCCTTTAGTCTGTGCCGTGAAGCCAAACTCAGTCCCATTGTCCCCCTCCTGGAGTGCGGCCAAGTGGACAGACAGGGCTCGAGGCTCCTCCATTCAGCAGATATTTACCAGGCACCCAGCTTCATACTTCACCTTGTGCTAGGTGCTGGGGACACAGCCATGAACAGGACAGTCTGAATTCCTGCCTCGCAGCCTCAGTGTCCTGAGCTGAAACAGAGTTAATGTCTGTGAAGACTGAAGCAGATCCTGCATGGAAGGCAACCAGCCCGTATTTGGCGCTCAGAAGGGGTAGGCGGGCTTCGTCCAGCTCTGCTGGCACCTCCGAAGTGCTGTTGCTCTCTGATTTCCAGTTCCCTGTCCGTCAGAGGCTGACTGAAGACTCCTTCCAGTGTGAAATCTGTCTGGCCTTGCCAGGCGCCCACTTCGTGCAGGCTGGTGCTGGCCGCTGGAACCAGCTGGGTAGGACCTGTGCCTGCCCCCTGAGCCTGTCTCCCCCTCCTCACCCCCAGATTTACTGTCAGAACCTGTGTCTGCTGGCCAAGCTTTTCCTGGACCATAAGACACTGTACTTTGACGTGGAGCCGTTCGTTTTTTACATCCTAACTGAGGTGGACCGGCAGGGGGCCCACATTGTCGGCTACTTCTCCAAGGTACTGGGTCTGGAAGCTCAGGGTGGGGAGGGTGGGGAGGGCGAAGGTGGGCATAAACAGAGAGGGGGCAGAGCCTCCCCAATGGCCCTGAACACCCGCCTCCTGCAGGAGAAGGAGTCCCCGGATGGAAACAACGTGGCCTGCATCCTGACCCTGCCCCCCTACCAACGCCGTGGCTACGGGAAGTTCCTCATCGCTTT
Source organism: Chlorocebus sabaeus (assembly GCF_047675955.1). Classification (NCBI taxonomy): domain Eukaryota; kingdom Metazoa; phylum Chordata; class Mammalia; order Primates; family Cercopithecidae; genus Chlorocebus; species Chlorocebus sabaeus. The sequence goes on from NC_132908.1 coordinate 28,131,277, forward strand.
CAGTGAGTGGTTCCTGGCCTGTCTGGGAGTGGGAGACCTGTGGGGCAGGGGTGCCAGGGCAGGCTGGATTCTAAGTTCCTCTTTCTACTGCCGCCAGGTTATGAGCTCTCCAAGCTGGAAAGCACGGTCGGCTCCCCTGAGAAGCCGCTGTCTGACCTGGGCAAGCTCAGCTACCGCAGCTACTGGTCCTGGGTGCTGCTGGAGATCCTGCGGGACTTCCGGGGCACACTGTCCATCAAGGACCTCAGGTGAGGGGGCCTCCTGGACCATGGGGGCAGGACTTGTCCTGAGATGGGCCATGATCCTGCCTTCTCATACCCTGTCGCCATCCTGGCCAGATCCCACAAGGGCACCATGTCTGGCATTTGCTCTCATCCCTTTTTGCAGCCAGATGACCAGCATCACCCAGAATGACATCATCAGTACCCTGCAGTCCCTCAATATGGTCAAGTACTGGAAGGGCCAGCACGTGATCTGTGTCACACCCAAGCTGGTGGAGGAGCACCTCAAAAGTGCCCAGTATAAGAAACCACCCATCACAGGTGGGTGGGGGGCTGCTGTGTGTCGGGGGCGGGAAAGGGGTGTGTGGGCAGTGGGGATGGGGGAGTGTTGGTATATGGACTGCTAGGAGTCAAGGCCGCCTTGTTACTGTCACATGATCCCAAACCAGTCGGACCAGCTCCCAGGATGGAGCCTGGGGCAGGCCTCTCATTCCTGGGCTTCTCTGCCCCTCCTCAGCACAGCCTACCCTTTTGTTCTCACCTGGAGGAGGTGAAACTGGCCTGAGCCCAGAGCAGGGCAGCCAGGTGTGAGCTGGCCTGGCCCAGTCCCAGACCTGTCTCCCACCCCTTCTCCCCACAGTGGACTCCGTCTGCCTCAAGTGGGCACCCCCCAAGCACAAGCAAGTCAAGCTCTCCAAGAAGTGAGCGGCCTGGCCCCCAGCCTGTAAATATGTATAGACCTGTTTTGTCCTTTTTTTTAATAAAGTCAGTTTTGCTGGTGGCCCTGGACTTTGGAGGGGAAGGGGAGGCCAAGAGCCGATGTTCTTCATTTCACTTCACACACGCACGGCGAGTTGTGCTCAAACATTTTAATCCTTTCTGCCCTGTTACCCCCACCCCAGATCGAAGCGTCAGCCCAGTTCCGGTGGGGGCTCAGTCCTCCGGAGTCCAGGAGTCAGGGCTCGGGGGCACTCAGCGGCCAGTGGGCAAGGTTGGGGCCTTTCCTGTCCTCGAAGCTGCACAAAGGCAGCCCCAGCCCAGAACACAGGGAGAGGGCAGAGGGATGTGCCCATCAGGCTGGGTAGGCGGGCTGGGAGCAGTCTTCCAGAAACAGGTGGCAGCCAGGGCTCATTTTCATAGCCAAGGGTCCCAGGAGCTTGGCCAATGGGCTGGTCCACGGTGGATGAGGGGCCGGAGGCTCTGGCCATCGCTACAGGCAGTGAAACTCCTGACTCTCAGTTATGGTCCCAAAGAGCACACCCAGAAGAATGGGCTCAAAGATCAAGATGGGGCCCCAGCCTCCCGCAGAGTCCTGGAGGAAGGAGTGGCTCAAGCCAGGCCCTGGGTCCAAAAGCCAACAGGGAAACACCAGGCTCCTGTCCTTGAGTGTGATGCATCCATCCTGGAAGCAGGGCCAGCTCAGTGCTCGCTGAGCCATGGGGAGAGGAGGCCCAGAGCCAGGCCCAGAGGCAGGAAAAGGATGGGCCTCAGCAAGCCCTGGGCTGGGGCAGAGTTGAAGGCCAGGTGGCTGCTACAGAGGTTGCTGTCGGGCTGGGACTCCTGGGTTTGGGGCACCACACGAGGCTGGAGTTCTGTCGCCTTGCTTTGGATCCAGGAGGCATAGCTGGAGGCCAGAGTGTACACACCAGGCCTGTTGCGGGCCCCACAGGCATCGCCCCAGCTCACAATGCCTGTCAGGTACCAGAGACCCTCCACAGGGCAGGAGAGTGGGCCCCCAGAGTCACCCTGAGGAGAGAAGCCACACAGCAGCCATCAGGACCCGGCCAGCCCTCCTTTCCCAAGTTGCACTGGTTATCTGCCCCCCGGGCCTGTGCTTACCTGGCAGGCATCCTTGCCCCCCTCCACGTAGCCAGCACACACCATGTCCTCCTGGACAAAGTGTGGCTCCTCAGGCTTGGCGTTGATGTTGTACAGGCAGTTACACGTCTCACGACTGATCAGAGGCACCTCAAGTTGCTGCAGTGGCTTGGGTGCCAGGAGGCTCACTGTGGGGGCAAAAGAGGCTTACTCTGGGCCCCTCCCCGAGTCAGCTGCCCCTCCACGCTTCTAGGCACCCAGCGTCCCACCTCACCTGAGGGGGCCACATGGCCCCAGCCAGTGACAGTGCAGTGGAGGCCGTTGGGGAAGGAGGCGTTGGCTGCAGGGAGGCAGATGGGTCGGATGTAGCGGGAGAAGGTGACAGGGCTGCTGAGTTGGAGGAGTGCAATGTCACCTTGGGAGCCCTCCTGGAGGTAGCTGGGGTGGGGGATGATGGACTCCACAGTGCTGACCTTGGCATCCTCAGAGTAGGAGTCCAGCTGGTGGGCTCCCAGCTTGACCTCATAGTCTTCCTTGCGGTGCTCGCTGCAGGCAGGCGGCAAAGGCTGAGACCCAGGAGACCTCTCCTTGTTCCCCAGCCCCTGCTGCGAACCCCTGATTCCGATCAGCCCCTTTTAGGTCTCAAATTGCACCTTAGTTTTATCCTGTAACCTCTGATCCCTCACCTTCACTCCTAACTGGTCCTTCCAGACTTAACTGACACTCTCAGACCCAACCCAAGAACCCCAGCCTCTGACCTGGATTGACCCATGAACTTTGACCTCCAACCCACTTTTGACTTTCACCATTTGGTACCTGGGGAAGCAGTGAGCAGCTGACAGCACCCACTTCTCAGACACGAGAGAGCCACCACACACATGGACGCCGTCATACGTGATGCTGACCTGCCAGGGCCACTGACCAGGGACTGCATTGCTGCCACCTGTGATACGTGCTTGGGGGGCCACACCGCAGGGGGCTGCCCAGGGAGGAAAGGAAGGGGTCAGGTTGTTAGCCTGGCCACTCCTACGTAGCCCAGGAGCTCTGATACAGAGCTTGGGAAGTGGGTTCACAGGAGTCAGCACCCCTTTGTTCCCTCCCAGGTGTGGGCAGTTCTGCCCCTTCTATTCACTACCCATTACCTAATTCAAGTCTCAGGGCAGCCTCCCTCCTTGCAAGCCTTCTGTCCATCCCGCCCCTTACAAGTCTGAAAATTTTCATAAATCCCCAATCTGACCAGGCCACAGCCCTGCTTAAACCCTTCCCTGGCTCCACGTGGCCCTTAAGATAACATTCCAGACAACCATGGCACTGCCATCGGACCCGGCTGTCCCCTCTGGACCCTTCAGTCATGTACATCAGGCCACACACTTGTTTACCTGGGACCTTGGCTGATCCAGGTCACTCTACCTGGAATGCCCTTCCCTATCCTTACTGTCTGGCAAACTTCCCTTTGCCTGCGGATGCTTGACTGGAACAGCAGCCCCTCCATAGACAGGCGGGCTCCTGCTGGCTGAGTTGGGCATTGCCTCCGAGTCCCGTACCCCCCCACCTCCACCGTGCTCCCCGAAGCTACCCAATCTCACAATTGTTCCGGAGTCCACAACTGTGTCTGTTTCCACCACACCAATCTGGGTGTTCCCTAGGGGCAGAGTCCCACGTCCGCAGTGCCCGTGGCATCGTGGACATGTGTTCAACAAACCAACAGCAGAACTGGGCTCCCGTGACGTGAATGTCTAGTTTCCAGGACAGCCCCAGCCCCAACCCCATCGAGGCCACCGTTTGGAGTGGAACCCAACTGCTCTTCACAAAGTCTTCTAGGAGCAGAGAAAACGGATCCTCCTCTCCCTTATCATCATGACAATAGCCACTATTTAGAGAGCCTAGAGGCTGTGCCAGGCCTGGGAGGGGCTTTCGTTTCCTCATCTCCCTGCATCCTCTCCACAGCCCCAGGAGACGGACATGAGCAGCTTCATTTTAGAGGTGCGGAGTCTAAGGCTTAGAAAAGTGGGGGGACTTGGTCAATGACACACAGCCAGTGCATGGGGAAGCCAGGATTGAAAGCTGGTCTGACTCAGAACCGGGCTGGGTGCCTTCCAAGAAAGGAGACCCTTGGTTTGGTTCCCACAAAACCACCTTGAGGATGGGAACGGTGGCTCACACCTATAATCCCAGCACTTTGGGAGGCTGAGGCAGGAGGATCGCTTGAGCCCAGGAGTTCAAGACCTACCTGGCCAACATAGTGAGACCCCCATCTCTACCAAAAATAAAAACAAAAAAACACAATTAGCTGGGTGTGGTGGCATGCACCTGTAGTCCCAGCCACTAGGAAGGCTGAGGTGGGAGGATCACGTGAGCCCGGGAGGCTGGATCACTGAGCGGGCCGTGAGCTGTGATGGTGCCACTGCACTCCAGCCTGGGCGACGACAGACCCAGACCCTGTTTCAAAAGACAAAACCAAACCAAAAAATCACTTCAATTGCCTCACTTTGGGAGTCAGACGTGGATCTGAATCCCAGCTGCACCCTCACTGGCAGCGTGCCCTGGGCAAGTCCCTGCTTCTCTGCCCGTAAGGTGAGGGCTACAACCCCCCACTCTGGGAGCCCTAAGAGAATCTAGTTGGAAGGCAGCCCAGCCAAAGGCCAGGCACTGGTTAAACCCCAGGGGAATCCGATCCAAGTCACCTCCCCCTTCCCTCCTCCCTCACTGAGGAAAGTCTCACCTTCTGCCCCTTCCGCTCCTAGAAAGAAAGAAAGAGGAGGGGTGAGTAGGGAAGACTCGGGTTCCCTGACCCCTTAGCACCCACCACTGCTCCAGAGGGCTGGCCCCTTCCCTGGCAGAGCCGAGGTGGGAAAGGGAGGCCAAGAGCTAGGGAGGCCGTGGGTTTTCTTGGGTCCCAGACAAGGGCGCACCCCAGAAAACGATCACGTTGACTTCCTCCTGTGCATTGTCCCCACCCCGCCCCCACGTCTTCACTTACCTGTCCCCCACCGGAATAATCCAAGATAGAGCAGAATGGCCACAGCCCCCAGCTGCCCAGGCCCCAGGACCCCATTCTGGACCATGGCCCAGGACAAGGGCCCCTGGGGCAGACTCCAGGCGCACAAGGTAGGAAGCCTAGGGGTGGTGTCGAAGGCAGGACCCAGATGTTGGCTCAGAGGGAAGGATCCCAGAATCCGGGCTGGAAAGGGGCAGCAAGTGTCCAAGGCTGGCCTCTAAGGCAGGGAGCAGCCGCAACGGGAGACGCCTGGAGTATCTGCAGCGAGCAGTGTGGACAAGTCACCAGCACGGTCTGGCCACGCAAGGTCCTCCCAGGAGTGGCTGCACCTACCTGCTCGCCCCTCCCCTGGCCCCGCCCACTGGCTGGGCCCCACCAGCTCCTCCTGCCACCAAAGTCATGAGTCCTTTCAGAGCCGCAGGCCCGCGTGTGTACATGTATGTGTCTGTGTGTGTATGTATGTGTGTGCGTGTGCATAGTCCGTTTGTCCCGGTGTGTAGTGTGTATATGGTGTGGGTGTATCCCCTTAAGTGGTGTGGTGTGTGTGTGCATGCACATGCTGTGTGTGTGCGCACATATGTACGCTGTGTCCCTGTGTGTGTAGTGTGTGTTTGTGTAGTGTGTGTGTGAGTGTGTACGCACGTGCATGTGGTTTGTGTGTGTGCCCGCAGTCTCCCTGGAATGTGATGGACTCTCCTCTGCCTCAGGTCTTTCAGGTTATCTCAGGCCAGTTATGCCCCTCAGGGCCTGGCCCCAGCCCTTATTATCTGGAGCCACAGCCACTCCTCCCTCCTTCCCTCCCTCCTTAGGCTGGGTATGGGAGCTTAAGACACTAGGGTCAGCTCCCCGCCAGGCTCTTTCTGCGAAGCCTGCACCTGACGGTGGTGGTGAGCTTGTGGAGCAGCAGCAATCATCCCACAGACATTTCCTGAGTGCCTATGATGTTCCCAGGTGCCCAGGACAAAACAGGCACCAGCCCTGTTCCCCTTGAGCCCTGAGCTTGTGAAGTAGGGGTGACACACTTCAATCAAATAATCACCAACAGGCTGGCAAGGTGACTAGTCGGCTTTGGGAGGCTGAGGCTGGAGCATCGCTTGAGGCCAGGAGTTCCAGACCAGCCTGAGGAATATAGCGAGGCCTCATCTCCAAAAGAAATATAAAAATTAGGCAGGCATTGTGGTGCATGCCTATGGTCCCAGCTACTTGGGAGGCTGAGGTGTGAGGATTGCTTGAGCCCAGGAGTTCAATGAAGCATTGAGCGTGGTCGCACCACTGCACTCCAGCCTGGGCAACAGAGGGAGACCCTGTCTAAAAAAAATAAAAAATAAAAATAAATTTTTAAAAATTGCAATTACACAATAATTTCAAGCTAGGAATAGCGATGAAAAAGAATGGCATGAGCATACTGCAGCCTGGCAAAGGCTGGCATTGTGAAAGGGTCCTGGAGGAACTGCCTTGGGAACTGAGACCGAAAGGGGTTATAAAAGGTGGTAAGGTGAAGATGCGGGGGATGGATTGCAGAGGGCAGAGGCTCAGGGAAACAAAGCCTGCCATGTGGCTGCAGTGGGGGTGAGGCATGTCCTCTTTGAGGGCCACTCTGGCCGTTCAAAACACCTGTTGAGGCTGGGTGTGGTGGCTCATGCCTGTAATCCTAGCATTTTGGGAGGCCAAGGCAGGAGGATCACCTGAGGTCAGGAGTTGGAGACCAACCTGGCTAACATGGCAAAGCCCTGTCTCTACTGAAAATACAAAAAAAATCAGCTGGGTGTGGTGGTGCATGCCTGTAATCCTAGCTACTCGAGAGGCTGAGGCAGGAGAATCACTTGAACCCAGAAGGCAGAGATTGCAGTGAGCCGAGATGGCGCCACTGCCCTCCAGCTTGGGCGACACAGCGAGACCCTGTCTCAAACAAAAAACAAAAAGGCAAAAAACAAAAAACACCTGTTGGGTCTGAGCTTCAGGAAAAGCAGAGCCTAGAGTCCTCACCTGCTTTCTGGAGACCAGATGTCTGGGGTCCAGGCTGGAGGTCAGGTTATTCCTGGGGTGGGTGAGTGGGAGGGGCCTGACTGGAAGGAGTGTCTTAGCTGGGAGGAGGGGGCAAGACATGGGGCCTGGTGGGTGGGTTTCAGTAGAGGAAGGGGTGAGTGTAGTGTTTGTGGAGATGGCATGGGGTGACTGACTGGGTATGGGAGCAGGTGGGGATGTACGCACTGTGAAGATCCTGGGGAGTATTATAGCTGGCATGTGGCTGCTAAGGCTAAGCCTGGCTTCGTAAGAACCTCTGCCCTTCTCCTAAGCCTCCCAGTGAAAAATTCCAGCTTCCCTTTAGGCCCTTTACCCCCTTCCTCTTCCTTCTCAAGCCAGAGATTGTGCCTAGCCCGAGAGGCGACCCCTCTGCCACCCTCATCAGCTGGCTTTCACCCCCAAACCTATCCTTCCTCAGGTCCCCATTTGTCCTTTTTCTTTCTCTTTTTGAGACAGGATCTCACTCCGTTGCCTAGGCTGGAGTTTAGTGGTACAATCATGGCTCACTGCAGCCTTGAACCCCTGGGCTCAAGTGCTTCTCCCTCCTCAGCCTCCTCAGTAGTTGGGATTACAGGTGCATGCCACCATGCCCAGCTAATTTAAAAAAAAAAAAAAAATTGGCCGGGCACGATGGCTCACGCCTGTAATCTCAGCAATTTGGGAGACTGAGGCAGGCGAATCACGAGGTCAGGAGTTCGAGACCATCTTGACCAACATGGTGAAACCCCATTTCTACTAAAAATACAAAAATTAGCCAGGCATGATGGCACGCCCCTGTAATCCCAGCTACTCAGGAGGCTGAGGCAGGAGAATCGCTTGAACCCGGGAGGCGGAGGTTGCAGTGAGCTGAGATTGCGCCATTGCACTCCAGCCTGGGCAACAGAGAAAGACTCCATCTCAAAAAAAAAAAAAAAAAAATTGTGGAGCTTCAATGTGGTGGCTCACACCTGTAATCCCAGTACTTTGTGAGGCCAAGGTGGGAGGATCACTCTTCGATATTAGGAGTTTGAGACCAGCCTGGCCAACATGGTAAAACCCCGTCTCTCCTAAAAAATACAAAGAAAATTAGCCAGGCGTGGTGGTGCATACCTGTAATCCTAGCTACTCGGGAGGCTGAGGCAGGAGAATCACTTGAACCCGGGAGGCCAAGATTGTGCCACTGCACTCCAGCCTGGGCAACAGAGGGGACTCCATCTCAAAATAAATAAATAAATAGGCCAGATGCGGTGGCTCATGCCTGTAATCTCAGCACTTTGGGAGGCTGAGGCGGGTGGATCATCTGAGGTCAGGAGTTCAAGACCAGCCTGGCCAACATGGAGAAACCCAATCTCTACTAAAAATACAAAAATTAGCTGGGCATGGTGGTGGGCGTCTGTAATCCCAGCTACTCAGGAGGCTGAGGCAGGAGAATTGCTTGAACCTGGGAGGTGAAGGTTGCAGTGAGCCGAGATTGTGCCATTGCACTCCAGCGTGGGCAACAATAGCAAAACTGTTTCAAAAATTAAAAATAAATAAATAAAATAAATAAAAATACAAAAATTAGTCGGGCGTGGTGTCTTGGGTCTGCAATCCTAGCTACTTGAGCTGAGGCAGGAGGATCGCTTGAACCCAGGAGGCGGAGGTTGCAGTGAGCCGAGATTGCACCACTGCACTCCAGCCTGAGCATCAGCGTGAGACTATCTCAAAAAAAAAAAAAGGTGGAGATGGGGGTCTTGCTTTGTTGCCCAGGCTGGTCTGGAATGCCTGGCCTCAAGTGATCCTCCCAAAGTGCTGGGATTACAGGCATGATCTACTGCACCCTGTCTCTGGTTTTGCTTTACTTTTTAATTGTACATTCACTGGCTGGAAACCACCTTCCCTTTTCCTGTGCTCAAACATCACTGGTATGACCTCCTCCCGATCCCAGCCAGGGGTGTCCACATGTGTCCTCACTAGATTGGGAGGGCTTTGTGGGCTTATATATCAGACTCCAATTGTGCCACGACTTAGTAGCCACCAGAGAACACGGGTTGAATGAATGCAGGAAGGTGCAGGTAAGCAGTGGGTGAGGGAGTGGGGTTCACATACAAGGGAACCAAGTTCTGGGCAGAATGTGAAAGCAGTGGACCCTTGAAGGGCCCATGTGTTGTGTGTGGGGGGGGGACACATCGGAGCATCATGCATTGAGATGTGTCTATGGCAGGCAGCGAGGGCAGCAGGTCTGAGCTGGGGTTGAGATGTCCAGCACGTGCCGAGGGTGCTGACTCCACTGGACAGGTGACACACAGCCAGCTGGCCACCCGACCTCCCTGCCCTGGGGCAGGAATGAAGGAATCGCTGCCAGGTTATCAGCGTGCATTTCCTGAGAGCCCAAGACCTGACTCAGAGGCCGGAGGAGGGAGGAGGGAGGGGACCTCCCCCTTGGGCTTCCCGCTTAGCCTTTGATGCCCAGCCCCTCAGCCTGCCCACAGCAATTCCACAAGGCCACACAGGTGCCTGTGTTTACAACTTTACTGTCCCGCTCCTCCCGCCACCCCCAAGGATTCCTAGGTTCAAAATAGCCCGGGCACTGAGGCCCAATTAGCCCGAGCCTCTGCAATCTAGGTGGGTGGGGCCCTTGAGGTTCAAGCTGGCTGGGACACATTCCAGCCCCGCTGGGCGGGAAGTAGAGGGTGGAGAAGGGGGAAGTGGCGCCGGGACCCTAGCCCCTCAGCTCTGGATCAGGAGAGTCAGCAGGAGCAGGAAGTGGACTGCACGCGGGGATCCTGAGGCTTTGGCCAGTTCTGGGGGACAGAGGTTGCTGCCTCCAGTGGGCCAGTGTGGGGAGCCACTGGAGGGCAGGAAGTGGGCCTCTCCCACTGTCTGGGAGATCCAGGCCTCTTCAGGACCAATGGCGGCAAACAGCTCCCGGCTCCCTTGAACAGCCATGCCCACGAGGACCCAGGAGCCTTCTGTCGTCTGGCATAGGAGAGGCGGTGCTGAGGTCATCTGCAGAGTTGGAACGAGGCCGCGTGGGTCTGCTGCCCTTCCTCTTGGTCCCCTGCCCCTTTCCCCAGGGTCTGGCCACGAAGCACTCTGGTCTGCATCCCTAGACATCCAGGTCCCCAGTTTCTCTCCGGGATCCAGCTAGGGTCCCATTTGGGGCCAAACACCCAATAATTCCAGTCCTGGCCGGGTGCGGTGGCTCACACCTGTAATCTCAGCACTTTGGGAGGCCAAGGTGGGCGGGTCATTTGAGGCCAGGAGTTTGAGTCCAGCCTGGCCAACATGGTGAAACCCCATCTCTACTAAAAATACAAAAATTAACCAGGCGTGGTGGTGCATGCCTGCAATCCCAGCTACTAGGGAGGCTGAAGCAGGAGAATTGCTCGAACCTGGGAGGTAGAGGCTGCAGTGAGCCAAGATCATGCCACTGTACTCCAGCCTGGACGACACTGCGAGACTCAGTCTCAAAAAAAAAAAAAAAAAAAAAAATTCCAATCCTGCTCTCTCTCTAGGGTACCACAGTCCAACACTGCCTCTCTCCTGCCTACTCCAGGATGCCCAGGCCCCTTTACCTCACATCTGTTCTCCTGCCCCTCTGCATACAGGACACAGAGGGTTCCAGGGGGCAGGATTCCCTGATAGAGGCAGTGGCAGATTCGTGGTGTCAAGATGGAGACAGCGGCAGCCACAGGGACTGGGGAGAGGAGACAGAGTTGTTCCAGGGCTCTGGCCTCCAGCCACTCCTTGTTCCCGCAACCCAGGAGTCTCACCTCGGTCCTGGGGTTCTTTCCAGCCCAACACCCAGCAGCTGGCCCCCGGAGGGATACCCGCCGGGTGGAGACAGATGGGCAGGGCTGATGGGGAGGGCTCCACCCGGGAGCTCAGCTCCAGGAGGGCCAGGGGGGGCCTGAGTCCCAGGTGCCGGGGCAGCCGGATGCTGATGACCAAGCGGGATACCTGGTGGCCCTGTGGGAGGGGGCTGGCCCCTGCCCGGCCCAGATACACTTCAATGTAAGGCACTGTTGTAGAGCCTGGCCTGTTGGAACAAGGCCCAATGTAACCTTCTGCTCCTCCCATTGCAGGCAAAGTGGGAAGGATGACTCTCTGGGGTCATGCCACTCACTCCTTCATCATCCCTCCTTCCAAATCTCCCTTCCAGGTCAAAACATCTCCCAGTGCTGTAAGATTCTTCCCTCACGCCCCACCCTGGACAGAGTCTTGCTCTGTCGCACAGGCTGCAGTGCAGTGGTGCAGTCTTGGGTCACTGAAACCTCTGCCTCCCGGGTTCGAACGATTCTCCTGCCTCAGCCTCCCAAGTAGCTGGGTAACGTTACAGGTGCCACCACCCCTGGCTAATTTTTGTATTTTTAGTAGAGGGGTTTCACCATGTTGGCCAGGCTGGTCTTGAACTCCTGACTTCGTGATCCGCCCGCCTCAGCCTCCCAAAGTGCTAAGATTACAGGCATGAGCCATTGCGCCCGGCTGTAAGATGCTTAAAGGAGACTATTCCACTATTTTAAGAGTCCTCTGGGCCAGGCACAGTGGCTCATGCCTGTAATCCTAGCACATTGGCCAAGGCAGGAGGATTGCTTGAGGCCGGCCTGGGCAACACAGCAAGATCCCATTGTTAATTTTTTTAAACAAACAAACAAACAACAAGTCTTTGGCTCTGTTCCATTCTCCCTTCCCGCCTCTCGCCTAGGAGATGAGTAAGACCCACCTGAGGACACAGTGAGTGGCTGCCAGGACCCAGCCTGGGGCCAGAAGGATCCCAGTGCAGACTCGATCACCAGCCACATGCACCTCTGCCAGCCAGGGCCAAAGGACCCCCACTGGAGCAGCCTCCGGCCGCAGGCCACAGGCTAGGGAGAGGAGGTGGCTACCTCAGTTGGGGCCCCATGGCTGACCCCTGAGCCCCTGCCACGGGTCTATGCACCCCCAGGAGCCCCTAGAGCCCAAAGGCGTCCTGCTCACCACCATGCTGTGTGTATGGGGGACAAGTCTGTGTCTCAGTCTCCTCCCCATCAGGGCCCCAGTCCCAGGTTAGCTGGTCCTCCAGGTAGGCTCCCCGAGTCACATGGCTGATCCATGGGCCATGGGTCTGCACAGGGAAGAAGGCTCGGGGACGTAGACAGTCACTGGGGAAGTCTCTGATTCCAGCCAGAAACCAGGTCCCCTCCTCCTGGCACAAAAGGCTCCAACGCGAGTCATTCTGCAGCAACAAAGTGCGTGTGTTACTTGCCTCTGCGTGTGTGCAGAGAGTATCAGAACTCCTGGGGCTTTCCAGGACTCCAGATTTTCCCATTTGCAGAAATATCAAGTTCCACATTCTCCAAATCAGACTCCAAATACTAATTTGTGTAAGAATTCAGCCCTCACTTTAGGATTCTCCTTAAATCCAGGGATAGAGAGAAACCATAGCACCAGCTCAGAGCCCGCCTCAGCCCCTTCCCAAAAGTTCTCCAGGGCCAGGCCCCGCCCCCAGTTCGTTCTGGCCCCGCCTCCACTTCGGCTCCGCCCCATTCCCAGTTCCGCAAGTCCCGCCCCTCCCTAGAGCCCACTCAGACCCGCCTTCCCCAGGCCCCGCTCCCTCCCTAGAGCCCACTCGGACCCGCCTTCCGCAGGTCCCGCCCTCTCCCTAGAGCCCACTTGGACTCGCCTTCCACAGGCCCCGCCCTCTTCCTAGAGCCCTCTCGGACATGCGTCACGCAGGCCCCGCCCCCGCCGCTTACCCAGCAGCTGCCCGCCTCCTCCTCCTCCTGGTAGGCAGGGCAGAGCGCGTGCGGCGGGTCTCCCGGCAGCGGCACTGCCGCCCCCTGGCGGCCATACAGGCAGTGGCACCACCAGCCGCCTAACAGCTCTGCCTCCAGCAGCGCGCCTGGGCCAAGCGCGGGTTCTGGAAGGGAAAAGGCAGGGAGCCCGCGCTGCGGCCCAGACGGCCCCTGCACCGCCCGGTGCCGCCCCGGCCAGCGCTGGGCCCCAGCTCACCCCCGCGGCCCCAGCGGGCCAGGCGGCAGCGGCTTCCGGGCAGGAAGTAGTGTTCCGGGTGGGGCAGGCACACGGGCCGCGGAGCCGCGCTCAGGTTCACCGGCGTGCGCAGCTGCAGCAGCGCCAGGTCCGAGGCGTCCTCCCACGAGGCATTCTCGTGCTGCACCAGGCGTGCCACCCGCTCCGCGCGCGGGCGCGAGGGTAGCAGCACGCGCCAGGCGTCGAGGTCGCGGGGCGGGCTGTCGGAGCTGCTCGGGCTGCGGGATAGGGGGCGAGGGACGTGGGCCGGATCCCGCACACGTGGCTAGAAACCTCGCACCCCTGGCTTAGACTCGCCTGGCGAGGATCCTGCATCCTGGTGGGATCCCCACGCTACCCCCCATTCCAGCGGCTCACTCACACCCCTGCCTCCGGGATTGAACTTCTACCATGCCTCTATCCACCCCTGCCAGGCCAGGACCCCTCTTTTTGTGCTGGATCCTACACCTCCGAATGGGATCCCACACGCCCCACACCCCCCAGGGGAGGGGCTGGGGCCAAATAAATGGTGTCTCAGGCTGACGTAGGGAGGGGCAAAGATCGGCTTGAAACGCAGATTTTCACTCACTGCAGAAAGCAGCTGGCAGGTGCCAAGACCCAGCTTTCAGACACTAGTGCCCCATGGCAGGGTCTGGATCCTGGTACCATCACCTGGGCCTCCCAGGGCCAGGCCCCTGGCCGCGGGGCCTTCCCGCACTCTGAGAGGTGAGAAACCTGGGTCAGTGGGCCTCCTGCACCCCAATCACTCCCAGCAGTCTCCATCCCAACTCACTCTCCCACGTCCCACTCACATCCAGGGGTGCCGCCCACTCACCAGGCAGGGCAATGGTGCAGTTCTCCCTGGGCTCCTGGGGATCTGACTGGGGCTTCTGAGGCTGGGTTGGAAAGGCAGGCCCAGGCTCTGAACCCATCACCTGTTCCCGTATCCATGCCTCATAGGTAGCCACGGCAGTGAAAACTCCAGGGCGGTTTCTCCGTCCACAGCCGAAGCCAAAGCTGGTGATTCCTGCCTGGAACCAGCGGCCACCTTCCTCACAGACCAGGGGCCCCCCAGAGTCACCCTAGTGACAGATGACTGCATGTCAAGGGGTCAGCCCAGGGACCCACCCGTTTATACTGGCCTCCTCAAAAAGGTCCTGCACCTTCTTTTGGCCCAAGATACACCACCTTCTCCCTTCTAGAAACCCTCCTTGGCTAGGCCTTGTCCTCTGCATTCCCTGGGGCTCTAAACAAAAGAAAACCCTGTAAGCAGAAGGCTGATGGCAGCCAGAGCCAAGAGCACCGGGGGAGTGCATTCAAGACCACGAAAGAGAATCCTGCAGGTGTCATCAGAGCCAAGTGATTCTTGTCCAGTTACTAGCTCAAATAATTCCCCTCCCCCTCCCTCCCTTCCTTCCTTCTTTCCTTCCCTTTCTTTTTCTTTCTTTCTTTTCTTTTTTGAGACAGCCTGGGAAATGCTCTGTTTCCCAGGCTGGAGTGCAGTGGTGCAATCTCGGCCCACTGCAACCTCTGCCTCCCGGGTTCAAGTGATTCTCCTGCCTCAGCCTCCCGAGTAGCTGGGACTATAGGTGTACACCACCGCAGCCGGCTAATTTTTGTCTTTTTAGTAGAGATGGATTTTCTCCATGTTGGCCAGGCTGGTCTCAAACTCCCGAGCTCAAGTGATACGCCTGCCTTGGCCTCCTAAAGTGCTGGGATTACAGGTGTGAGCCACTGTGCCAAGCCAGTTCCTCTCCTTTTTTGAGACGAGGTATCACTATGTTGCTCAGGCTGGTCTCAGACTCCTGGGCTCAAGTGATCCTCCTGCCTCAATTTTCTGACTAGCTGGGATTACAGGCATGAGTCACTGCTCCTGGCGATGCTGTCTTTGGTTTTTAAATTCACTTGGCCTTGGCTGGACATGGTGGCTCATGCCTGTAATCCCAGCTACTTGGAAGGGTGAGCCAGGAGATTTGCTTGAACTCAGGAGGTGCAGTTTGCAGTGAGCCAAGATCATGCCATTGCACTCCAGCCTGGGCAACAAGAGCAAAACTCTGTCTCAATAAATAAATAAATAGCCGGGTGCGGTGGCTCACGCCTGTAATCCCAGCACTTTGGAAGGCTGAGGCAGGCAGATCACCTGAGGTTGGGAGTTCGAGACCAGTCTGACCAACATAGAGAAGCACCATCTCTGCTAAAAATTAGCTGGGCGTGGTGGCACATGCCTATAATCCCAGCTACTTGGCAGGCTGAAGCAGGAGAATCGCTTGAACCTGGGAGGCAGAGGTTGTGGTGAGCTGAGATCATGCCATTGTACTCTGCCCTGGGCAACAAGAGCGAAACTCCGTCTCAATAAATAAATAAATAAATAAATAAATAAATAAATTAATTAATTCACTTGGCCAGGCGCAAGTGAATACAAAATTATCAGGCTGTGGTGGTGCATGCCTGTAATCTCAGCTACTTGGGAGGCTGAAGCACGAGAGTTGCTTGAGTGGTGGGGGTGGGGGGAGGGGGAGCTTGCAGTAAGCCGAGATTGTGCCACTACAGTCCAGCCTGGGTGACAAAGTGAGGCTCTGTCTCAAAATACACAAACAAAAAAATACACGTCAACCCCATCGCTTGGCAATCTTGTCCTCCTTTTGCAGATGAGGCTAGGAGAGATGTCATTTATCTGTTTGTCACCGGTTAGGACTCTGGCCCTGGCAGGCAGGTGCAGGGGCCTTCCCTCACCTGGCAGGTGTCCCTGCGGCCCTCTGGGTAGCCAGCACACAGCATCCCTGGCAATATCTGGAGAGTGAGGTTGAAAGGACCGGGCTGGCTGTAGAGACACTGACAGGTGGCCTCACCCAGCAGCCTTAGCTCCACTTCCTGTAGCACCCAGGGGAGAGGTAGAGGATCTGGGGGCAGAACCAGAGAGCAGGTGCTGTGAGGCAGGTATGGTGTCCCTAGTTCCCAGGATTCAGGTTTGCCCCCTGTGGCTGCTTCTTGGACATCAGCTAGATGTCCCATGGCCTCTCAGCCCATCGCATTCACCACATCTCCTGCTGCTTCTCTCTATTCTTTCTACTTCTTCATCTCAGGAATGGTCCCATCAAGCTCCTAGTGAGAGCTGCCATGCATGGTTGTGCAGGTTGTACACTGCAATAAAGGATGCAATTTAGGGACTATAATCATTAAGTCTGAGCTCTCATGTGGAGTTGTATTGGTCCAGAGACATCTTTTCACAAAGATGCCATATGGACTTGACATGATCCTGTCTCGAGTTGCCAAGCATGGAATCTGGGTGTCATCCCTGTCTCCTCTCTCAACTCCCCTCCCCCAGTCAGTTCCCAGTTCATGAAAACCTCTCATTTGTGACTTCTTGGCATTCTCACCAACTACCCTCATTGAGGATGCATAGCTTTGGGCCTGGATAACTGACCCAGTCTTCTGATCCACTCTTCACTTCAGCAATGAAGAGGAAGGTTACTCAAGTTCATTTCTGATCTCACCAAGAAAAATAAATGGATCCCACTGTCTAAACCTGGTGCTGCAGCCCCATCCTGCTTTTTAGGATCCAGAAAGGTGGGGGGAAGTACAGACAGAACTCCTTCCCCACCACACTCAGAATCTGAGGTCAAAGGCATGGTGGCTCACGCCTGCAATCCCAGCACTTTGGGAGGCTGAGGCAGGTGGATCACCTGAAGTCAGGAGTTCAAAACCAGCCTGGCCAACATGGTGAAACCCCGTCTCTACTAAAAATACAAAATATTAGCCGGGCATGGTGGTGGGTGCCTGTAATCCCAACTACTTGGGAGATTGAAGCAGGAGAATGTGCTTGAAGCTGGGAGGTGGAGGTTGCAGTGAGCCTAGATCGTGCCGTTGCACTCCAGCCTGGGCAACAAGAGCGAAACTCCGTCTCAAAAAAATAAATAATAAAATTAAATAAAATAAAAATAAATAAAAAAGAATCTGAGGTCAGGTGATGGCTGAAGCTGTACTTGGGGCTCACCAGGGAAGTTGGGGATTGTCCTGGGCATCCCTGGAGCTGGTGAGTGCTTTGGCCCTCAGTCTGATCTTAAGGCCTTCATGGTCGGCCCTCAGCAGCCTTTGCAGCCCAGGTGCTTGTCCCCTTCTCACTCCAGCCTGGCATCCTGGCTCTTCTTCATCTAACATGCCTTATCTGGGTCCTTATCTGGCCTTCATCTTCCCCCGTCTTCCTGCAATGCACCCTTTCTTTGAAAACCTCTGCAGAAATCTACTTCTCTGGGTGCCCATTGTCAGGATGGCCTGGCCCCATTCACACAAACTTCCTGGGGCTCACAGTGACGCTTCCTTGTCACCTCCCGCCCTCATGGGACCTCCACAAGCAGAGGCTGTGGCATCACCCCCTGCAGCACCTTCCCAAAGCCCCCAGGATGGGCACAGGTCTGACCATGGTCGATGGGGATATTTGTGGGGACCCTGGGAGCATGGAAAGCTTGGGTGATGGGGATAAGGGGGATGGAGATTCGGTCTATTCCCCCCCACCTTCTAACATAATGTGTGCTTATTTATTGAACTTGTTGTTTGTCTGTCTGCTAGGATGTAAACTCTGAAAAGGCAGGATTTTGGCTTTTTATGTTCACTGGTGTCTCTCTAATGCCTAACACAGTGCCTGGCACGTAGAAGGTGCTCAAGAAATATCTTGAGTGAAAGAATGACTGAGTGAATGACGGTGGGTAGGGAGAAGAGAGGAGGTGGGGAGTACAGAGATGAGTCGGGGTGGATGGGATGGGAGGAAGGCGGACGGGAGGGAGGCACAGATTGGCATTCACTGAACATCTATTATAGGCCAGCCTTGTGCTTTACTGCTTTACTATAGATTACCTGAGGTGAAATATCTAAAGTGCATTGGTTATTGCTATGCCAGGCACTGTCCTATGAACTTTACATGGATTTTCTCATTTAATCCACCCAACCACCTCTTGAAGTGGGCATGGCTATTTTCCTCGTGTTACAGAGGAGGAAATGTACTGGGTCAAGCGCTTTGTCTGACATGGTAGAGCTGGGATGGGAGCCCTAGTCGGAGCCTAAATCCAGGAAAGAAAAAACTGGAAAAAAAGGTGAGGGAATGGGGTGCCTGTGGTCTTAGTTTCCGTGGGGATTCCGTGGTCTTAGTTTGAGAATCCTTGTGGGGAGAAGGCTCCATGGTGATTGGTGTGGGATTCATCTACCGACCACAGAAACCTACCGTCCAAGACTCCCACCAGGCTCCTCTCTGTGGCCCCACATCCCCAAACCCCGCCCTAGGAACCTCACCTCCGAGGCCCCGCCCTAAGAACCTCACCTCCAGAAGCCCCGCCCTAGAAACGTCACCTCCCGAGGCCCCGCCCCAGGAACCTCACCTCCTGAAGCCCCACCTCCCCGAGGCCCCCTTTCTTGTCCTGTCCCATTCACCTGCCTCCTGGACGTCTCCCCAGCCAGTGGCCCAGCAGGCGGTGCCGTGCACGAAGCGGTGTGAGGCGCGGGGCAGGCAGACGGGCCGCACGGCGGGGCCCAGGCTGGCGGGTGAGGCCAGGTGCAGCAGGGCCAGGTCGGCTCCCAGCTCCACTTGGCTGTAGTTGACCGGCACCACGATGGCGGCCACTGCGCGGGTGTGCGCGCCGTCCAGGGGCCCGTCCTGGGAGTGCACGCCCAGCAGTACTGACCACTCGGCCGCGGGCTCCAGCGTCCCGTTCCTGCGCTCGGCCGGGGCAGTAGGAGGTTAGGTTGACCCTATAGAGGGGGCAGACCCTCTTGGGGGGAAGGGTCTCAGAGCCAGAGGGGCAGGTGCTATCCGATCCAGATTTGGTGCTGATACTCCTCAAAGGGGAAGGGCAAATCCGATCTTGAGGTGGTGGTGGGGGGTCATTGGAAAGCTGGGATTCAGACTCGGATATTCAGTGAAGTGGTGGGACCAGTATGTCAGCCTTGCCCTACTCAGAACCACGATGCCTTGAAGAGCACCTCGCTTTGGGGACAGCTCAGCTCCAAATTATGAAGTGGGGCGGGAGGAGGGGATCAACTGCGGGGGCGGGGCTGGCCTTTGGGGGAGAGGGGCTGGGTCCAGGGCGAATACTCACGTCATGAAACAGTGAGCAGCAGAGAGGACCCAGGAGGGGGCGATGAGGGAGCCCCCGCAGATGTGGCCACCCCCATGGTGCAGGCTCACCTGCCAAGGCCAGGTGCCCGGCTGCGCGTCTGAGCCCCCCACGATGCGGGTCGAGGGCTCAAAGCGCCCGCAGTCTGCAACGGGGAGCCGTGGAAGCCAAAGCCCACCTCAGGTTCCCCACTCCAGAAGCCCAGGTAACTCAGCACGAAGCCCCGTCCTCCACCCATTTCAGTTTGCCCCTCTGAACAAAGAACATAGAGGACCCAGGCTTGTCTACATTTCTGGTCTTTTCCACCTCCCTCATGGCCTGACCAGCCTTAGCCTCCTTTAAGGTCTGAGGGTGCCAAGGCCTCTTCCTTACCCAGATCTTCAGGTTCTTCCTGGGTGGGACTGAGAGCTGGGAGTCAGAGGGTAAAGAGAAGAGGATACTTGTGAGTTCCAGACCTGCACCGCCCAGCCCCACTTCCTGCTCTCCAACCCCCGACCCTATCTTCCCAATTCCCTGTCTATTCAGCAACCCCTGCCAGCACCCATGCCAGTCCTCTGGTCTTTTCTGCCTCTGCACGTGACTTTCCGCCAGTCCGGCTGCCTTACCTGAGTCCTGGAAGGCTCCTGGGATGGGACTGAGGACTGGAAAGACAGAGGCAGGCAGGAAGAGGCTGGTGACTCGCACTCAGTAGATGCCCTCCCCGACTCCCTCCCCTAGCCTCCTAGCCTCCGTCTCCCCAGGGCACCCAGGCCTCCCTCTCCCTCCTCTGATACACCGTCGCCTTCTGCTGCCTCACTTCCTTCCTTCTGACGTCCTCCTCCCCACACGGAACCCAGGAATCCTGCTCTTCAGTCCCCCAGGTGCTAGGACCCAGGCCCTTTGCAGCCACTTCTGTCCCCTGAGGTTACCAAGCATCACAACGGGGAGGAGCAGGTGCCTGGCCATGGCGTTAGAGTCAGAGGAGGCACAGCCAAGTGAAGGTCTGCTCCCTGCAGGGCTCTGTCACTGCCCAGGCAGCCCGTGACTCCTGATGGTCCCAGGGGCAGCCCCACCCTCCCTGGCTGGAGCCCATCTCTGGAAATCTGAGAGGATCTGGGGCTGGAAGGAGGAAGCTGGGGAGCCTGAAGGCCCCACCCAGAGCCCTGAGCACATCTCACGTCTCTGGAGGCCCAGGGTGGGGGTGGGGGACAGGTGTCCTAGCTCCAGGACACCTGTTGGGTGGGAGAGGGAGGGATGAAAAACACCGTAGGCAAAGGTCAAAGAGGAGGACAGTATTCTGGGTCCTTGATGAGGAGTGGCCCTTAGGACAGGGGAAGTGGCCCCTCACGGGCATGACTCATCAGAGACCTCACCTCTGTTTGGGGTGCGGCTGCCCCAGTGGCTTGGCCTTTTCTTCTCACACAGCTCTGGTTACTGGAGCTGCTGGCCAGGTCCAGGACAGGAGCCCTAGGGAATTCAATCCCATCCCAACAGAAGGATCACAGATTCCAGCAGGTTGGGCAGGGCATAGGGACCCTGGGAGGGGGCTGGGCAGGCTGGTGAGGTTGAAAAAGCCTCCACCCTGCTCTGTGTTCCAGTGACAATGCTCTCAGCTGCCTTGTCACTTACTCTGTGTGACTTTGGGAAAGTCACCCAACCTCTTGGTGTGTATCAGTAAGAGCCCATTTAAGGGACATATGACTTGACCGAGCACGGTGGCTCACTCCTGTGATCCTAACACTCTGGGAGACTGAGGTGGGAGGAGTACTTGAGGCTAGGAGTTCAAGACCAGCGTGGGCAACATAGCAAGATCCCATCTCTACAAAAAACTAAAAAATACAAAAATTGTGAACGGCAGGGCTTGGTGGTGCACACCTGTATCCCAGCTACTTGGAAGATGAGGTGGGAGGATTACCTGAGCCTGGGAGGTCGAGGTTGTAGTGAGCTATGATTGTGCCACTGCACTCCAGCCTGGGTGACAAAGCGTGGCCCTGTCTGAACAACAACAACCACCACCACAAAAATAAGAAAAAGAAGAAGAAAAAGAGGAAAGAAACATATGACTATTCAAAGAGGAGTTGAAAAGAGTTTAAGGAAGAAACTATAGAGGTGTAGTCAGGGTCAAAGTAAACCAAAGAGGCCAGGTGGCTCATGGCTGTAATCTCAGCACTTTGGGAGGCCGAGGCGGGCAGAGCACCTGAGGTCAGGAGTTCAAGACCTGCCTGGCTAACTTGGCGAAGCCCCATCTATACTAAAAACACAAAAATTAGCCGGGTGTGGTAGAACTCACCTGTAATCCCAGCTATTAGGGAGGCTGAGGCAGGAGAATTGCTTGAACCCAGGAGGCGGAGGTTGCAGTGAGCCAAGATCGCGCTGTTGCACTCTAGCCTGGGTGACAAGAGCAAAATTCCGTCTCAACAACAACAAAAAAGGAAACCAAAGAGGGATGGTAACACACCCTGGGGCCAGCAATAATGGAGAGCCCTTGCTACCTGCTGGCCTGAAGAAGCAGAGAGAGGGCAGTTACTGGAATCCAGCAAGAGCTGCAGCTGTGGAACAGATAGCTGTTAGGAGCCATGGCCTTCAGTAGAGAAATGCAGCCTTTACCAGCAGAGAGGGAGCTGGGAAAGAAAAATCCCCATCTCACTCTCCTCTCATCCTCTCTATTTTTAATCAAATCAATTAAAAAAATTTTAGAGACACGGTCTCACTCTGTCACCCACGCTGGAGTGCAGTGCTGTGATTATAGATCACTGTAACCTCGAATTCCTGGGCTTAAGTGATCCTCTGGCCTCAGCCACCTGAGAAGCTGGGACTACAGGCATGCACCACCATGCCCAGCTAATGTTTTTTATTTTTATAGAGATGGGGTCTTGTTATGTTGCCCAGGCTGGTCTCAAAGTCTTGTCTCAAGTGGTCTTGCTGCCCCAGCCTTCCAAAAGTGCTGGGATCCTCCCATCCTCTGATCACCCACTGGCTCCTCTCATTGTCTGAAACCTCCCAGAGGCCAGAGTGCAAGGGAGCCCATTATATGGTCCATAAAGGTCACTCCTGGGGAACAAATCAGGGTGGACAGTAGAAATGCAGGGTCAACCTGGGAATATCCACACATGTATATCTATCTTCTTATCGATAATACCAGCTAATAATAATATTGGTCTATGAGTCCAGTTGCCCTAGAAAACAGGCCTAGGCAAAGCCTGCATGCTTATGCTTAATTGGGAGGTGCAATCCAGGGTGGCAAGAGTGAGGGAAAATGAGAAGTGAGCAGGAAGAGGGAAAATGCAAATTCAGCCGCCCAACAACGGACTGGACTCAATTGATAAATCTGCTAGCCTTAACCCGTCCACAGGAAATGATGGAGGTAAACTGAGTCTTCACTTCAGACTTCTTAACAATCAGAGCCTCCTCAGCCATTTGTTTAACTTGCTGCTTGAGTATTTATTTGCCCTTCAAAGGATAAAGAACCAATCATTTGACAAAAACTCAGAAAAATGAGGTAATGGGCAAAGGTAGGAAAGAAGAGAGTGCAGGTGTCATTAACGCAAAACATGCATGCCCTGGAGACCGTCACTGATACATCGCTTGCTCCAATTTAGCAGTTAATAAACATTTTGGAGCTGGGTGCAGTGGTGGTTCACGCCAGTAATCCCAGCACTTTGGGAGGCCGAGGCAGGTAGATCCTGAGGTCAGGAGTTCAAGACCAGCAGCCTGGCCAACTTGGTGAAACCCTATATCTCTACTCAAAAAAATTAGCCGGGCGTGGTGGCATGTGCCTGTAATCCCAGCTACTCGGGAGGCTGAGACAGGAGAATGGCTTGAACCCAGGAGGCGGAGGTTGTAGTGAGCTGAAATTGCACCACTGCACTCCAGGCTGGGCGATAGAGCGAGACTCTGTCTCAAAATAAATAAATAAATAAATAAATAAATAAATAAATAAAATTTTTGGGCCAGGTACAGTGGCCCAAGCCTGTACCAGCACTTTGGGAGGCCAACATGGGAGGATTGCTGGAGGCCAGGAGTTCTAGACCAACCTGGGTGGCATAACACGATCCTGTGTGTAGCGGTATGCACCTGTAGTCCTGGTTGCCCAGGGGTTTCTCCATGTTGGTCAGGCTGGTCTCGAACTCCTGACCTCAGATGATCTGCCTGCCTCGGCCTCCCAAAGTGCTGGGATTACAGGCATGAGCCACTGCACCCAGGCAAGATAATGATTCTTAACTCTTTCCCCAACCCAACAGACATGAGGAGTAGGATTTGCTCTTAAATAGCACAGACGTTAGCCAGGCACGGTGGCTCCCGCTTGTAATCCTAGCACTTTGGGAGGCCGACGCAGGTGTATCACCTCAGGTCAGGAGTTCGAGACCAGCCTGACCAACATGGTGAAACCCCGTCTCTACTAAAAATACAAAAAATTAGCCAGGCGTGGTGGTGGGTGCCTATAATCCCAGCCACTTGGGAGGCTGAGGCAGGAGAATCACTTGAACCCAGGAGGCGGAGGTTGCAGTGAGCTGAGGTTGCACTATTATACTCCAGCCTGGGAAACAAGAGCAAAACTCCGTCTCAAAAATAAATAAATAAATATTTAAAAAAATAGCACAGAGGCTTGCCAAAGCAATGGATCTTGTGGGAGGAAGGAGAACATTTTCCTGTAGGGAGACAGATTGGAATTTCTGGAGGAGCAAGTGCAGTTTGCAAAAGCTGCCCAGGTGATTCTGATGGTTTCACCACTCTAAGATGCCGTTGATTGCAACTAGCAGCCAAGGTAAGGAGGGAAACTCATGCAGGAGTCTCTCTCTTCCAGGTTCAAGGACAGAAAATAAATTTCTCCTTGGAGCCAGATGTGCCAGTGATGCCTGTAGTCCCTGCTACTCTGGAGGCTGAGGTGAGGGGATCATTTGGGCCCAGGAGTTCAAGTCCAGTCTGGGCAACATACATTGGGAGATCATGTCTCTTTACTTGGGTATAATAAAATCTTTCTTAACAACATCATGTCAAAAACAGCAAATAGTTTCATGAGCTTTTTTTTTTTTTTAGATGAAGTTTCGCTCTTTTTGCCCAGGTTGGAGTGCAATGGCATAATCTCAGCTCACTGCAACCTCTGCCTCTGGGGTTCAAGTGATTCTCCTGCTTCAGCCTTCCAAGTAGCTGGGATTATGGGAGCCCACCACCATGCCCTGCTAATTTTGTATTTTTGGTGAAGATGAGGTTCCACCATGTTGGCCAGACTGGTCTCAAATTCCTGACCTAAGGTGATGTGCGTGCCTTGGCCTCCCAAAGTGCTGAGATTACAAGTGTGAGCCAGCATGCCTAGCCTTTTTTTTTTTTTTTTAGAGATGGAGTCTTGCTCTGTAGCCCAGGCTGGAGTGCTCACTGGTCATAGCTCACTGCAGCCTGGAGCTCCTGGGCTCAAGTGATCCTTCTACTTCAGCCTTTTTAGTAGCTGAGACTACAGATATGAGCCGCCATGCCTGGCTACAAAATTCTCTTTTCTTCTTTTTTCCCTATGCAAGCTGGTGCTAAGGGCAATTTTATTTATTTATTTATTTATTATTTATTTATTTAGACAGCTCTGCTGTGTCACCCAGGCTGGAGTGCAATGGTCTGGTCAAAGCTCACTGCAGCCTCAAGCTCCTGGGCTCAATCGATCCTCCCACGTCAGTCTCCTGAGTAGCTGGGACTCCAGGCATGTGTCACCATGCCCAAGGTTGATTTTTGTAGTGCTGCTTAATTTCAGCCTATGACACCATAAACAAACCACAGTTAATAAAATAAGGATATGTGGTGGTGCCCCTGGGTAAGAGAGGCGATACATATGCAGTTCTCTACTGGTCTCACTAGTGGAAGGGGAAATGATAGGTGAACTAGTATATTAGTTTTCCATTGCTGATGTAACAAATTCCCATACACTTAGTGGATTAAAACAATACCAACTTATTTTGTTATAATTTTAAAGGTTAGAAGTCTGGCACTGGGCCGGGTATGGTGGCTCACATCTGTAATCCATCCCAGCACTTTGGGAGGCCAGGGTGGGTGGATCACTTGAGATCAGGAGTTCGAGACCAGCCTGACCAACACAGTGAAACCCCATCTGTACTAAAAATACAAAAATTAGGCCGGGCGCGGTGGCTCACGCTTGTAATCCCAGCACTTTGGGAGGTTGAGGCAGGTGGATCACGAGATCAGGAGTTCGAGACCAGCCTGGCCAACATAGTGAAACCCCGTCTCTACTAAAAATACAAAAAATTAGCCCGGCATGGTGGTGTGCGCCTGTAATCCCAGCTACTCAGGAGGCTGAGGCAGGAGAATCGCTTGAACCTGGGAGGTGGAGGTTGCAGTCAGCTGAGATCACACCACTGCACTCCAGTCTGGGCAACAGAGTGAGACTCTGTCTCAAAAAAAAAAAAAAAAAAAAAAAAAAGACCAGGTGCAGTGGCTCATGCCTTGTAATCCCAGCACTTTGAGAGGTTGAGGCAAGAGGATCACTTGAGCTCAGGAGCTTGAGACCAGCCTGGAAAACATAGTGAAAACTCATCTCTATTCCTAAAAATAAGAATTAAAAAAAGATAACTGGCAGAATAGACGAAAGCTAAACATATGCCTGTATTTTGACCCAACAATCAAGATCCTAGGTATAGACCTAAGAGAAATGAGGATGCCATAAGGCACATGCAGAGCATGGCACTCATAGAAGGTCTAGACACAAGAGCCAAGATCCAGAATGTAAATGTCCGGCCCCAGGAAGATTGATAAATTGTGGCGTATCATACAATGAAATACTGTGCAGCAATACAAAAGAATGAATTACTGATATGTACAACAACATGGATGAATCTTACAGATTTTTTTTCAACAAATATGTGTCATACTGCATGATTCCAATTATATGCAATTTAGGAACCAGCATAACTAATGCCCAGTGGTAGAAGTCAGAATAGTGGCCGGACGCGGTGGCTCATGCCTGTAATCCCAGCACTTTGGGAGGCCAAGGCAGGCAGATTACTTGAGGTCGGGAGTTCAAGACCAGCCTGGCCAACATGGCGAAACCCTGTCTCTACTAAAATACAAAAATTATTTGGGTGTGGTGGTGGCACACGCCTGTAATCCCAGCTACTCGGGAGGCTGAAGCAGGAGAATTGCTTGAACTTGGGAAGCGGAGGTTGCAGTGAGCAGAGATCGCATCACTGTACTTCAGCCTGAGTGACAGAGCAAGATTCCATCTCAAAAAAAAAAAAAAAGGAATCAGAATAGTGGTTGTTTCACGGGTATATACACATGCAGAGTTTCACTGAGCTGTACACTTAAGATCAGGACTTCCTATGAACTTAGCTAGAGAAGCTGAGGTGGGAGGATCTCTTGAGCCCAGGAGTTTGAGACTAGCTTGGATAGGATAATGAGACCCCATCTCTAGCAAAAAAAAAAAAAAAAAAAAAAAAAAAAAAAAAAAAAAAAAAAGTTTACACCTGTAATCCCAGCACTTTGGGAGGCCAAGGTAGGTATATCACCTGAGGTTGGGAGTTCAAGACCAGCCTGACCAACACAGTGAAACCCTGTCGCTACTAAAAAAGAAAATACTAAATGAACTGGGCATGGTGGTGCATAATTATAATCCCAGCTACCTGGGAGGCTGAGACAGGAGAATCGCTTGAACCCGGGAGGCAGAGGTTGCAGTGAGCTGAGATCGTGCCATTACACTTCAGCCTGGAAAACAAGAGTGAAACTCCGTCCCTAAAATAAAATAAAATAAAAATTAGCCAGGCATGGTGTCATGCACCTGTAGTCCCAGCTACTCGGGAGGCTGAGGTAGAAGGCTCACTTAAGTCCAGGAGGTTGAGGCAGCAATGAGCTATGATTGCACCACTGCACTCCAGCCTGGGTGACAGGGCGAGACTCTGTCTCCAAGAAAAAAAAAAAAGAAGAAGAAAGAAAGATAAAAAGAACTATATGGCTATTCCACATGAGTAAAAAGAAATAAAAAGAGACAAAACACACTTTGCAAATAAATGGATTCCATGGATTCCAGGGTCAATTAAGAAAAAAACAAACGAACTAGCTCCAAAAATGCTTTCCTGGACCAAAAACGTTGGGAAAAGGTGCAGCTTTACATTAGATAACACCAGGGCATGTGTGTAATGTCGTTTTTGAAAGCTTAGCTAAAATAATGAAACCCTTCAGCATTTGGAAAAACAAGAAAAGCATGCTTAACCAAAGATGTTGATATTACATTTCCTGACAAAAGAGATCATGTCTTTTAAATTATTTTGGTATCAGGTTACTTTTTTCTGAATTGGCTTTGTCACTAAAACGGCTGGTTATCACTGACATAGAAAAAAAGGCATTCTTCAGATAATCCTTGATAGTATTGTTGCTCTCACCAAGCTTTCCAAAGGTGCTGACCAGAGGGAGCGGAAGACTGTTTCACAGCTCAAGCACACAGCCACATACGCTCCACACCCGGGAAGCCCAGCAGCGCGACATCTCACTGTGAAAAGAGGAAGCCAGAAGCTGGGAGTCACTCCACTTCTGCTCAGGTCTGTTCTGTGGAAGATACTGTGGGCAGGGCCACATGTCTCCTCGAAAAATAATCTGGGCTGTCTGTCCTCATGCACACCAGAATGGGTGCCATGACAGAGAAAGCTGAATTTTATTTTCACTTTTTATTTGAGACAGAGTCTCACTCTGTTGCTCAGGCTGGAGTGCAGTGGTGCTATCTCCACTCACTGCAGCCTCTGCCTCTTGGGTTCAAGTGATTCTCCTGTCTCAGCCTCCCAAGTAGCTGGAATTACAGGCACCCACCATCACGCCCAGCTAATTTTTGTATTTTTAGTAGACACAGGGTTTCATCACATTGGCCAGGCTGGTCTTGAACTCCTGACCTCAAGTGATCCACCCGTCTCAGTCTCTTAAAGTGTTGGGATTACAGGCGTGAGTGCAGCCACTGCAAACATTTTGGTTTGTAAAACTCTTTTTTTTTTTTTTTTTTTTTGAGATGGAGTTTCACTTTTGTCTCCCAGGCTGGATTGCAGTGTGGTGATCTTGGCTTACTGCAACCTCTGCCTCCCGGGTTCAAGTGATTCTCCTGCCTCAGCCTCCCGAGTAGCTAGGATTACAGGTGCCACCATGCCCGGTTAATGTTTTTGTATTTTTAGTAGAGATGGGGTTTCGCCATGTTGGGGCCGGGCGCGGTGGCTCAAGCCTGTAATCCCAGCACTTTGGGAGGCCGAGGCGGGTGGATCACGAGGTCAGGAGATCGAGACCATCCTGGCTAACATGGTGAAACCCCGTCTCTACTAAAAATACAAAAAACTAGCCGGGCGTGGTGGCGGGCGCCTGTAGTCCCAGCTACTCGGAGGCTGAGGCAGGAGAATGGCGTGAACCCGGGAGGCGGAGCTTGCAGTGAGCCGAGATCGCGCCACTGCACTCCAGCCTGGGCGACACAGCGAGACTCCGTCTTAAAAAAAAAAAAAAAAAAAAAAAAAAAAAAGACCTTGTCTTAAAAAAATTTTTTTTGTGCTTATCTGAAATTCAGATTTAATTGGGCACTTGTTTTATTCGCTAAATCTGGTTGGGAGTGGTAGCTCATGCCCATAATCCCAGCACTTCAGGAGGCTGAGATGGGAGGCTTACTTCAGTCTAGGAGTTGGAGACCAGCCTGGGCAACATAACATAGACCCCGTTTGTACAAAAAAAAAAAAAAAAAAAGGAGTAAAATAAAATTTTTTGCTAAACCTGGCAACTCTATTCCCTATTCCATAACATTGTCTTGCTAAGTCACTATGTTGTTGCATATCTGCTTGGAAGAAATAACTTTTTTTTTCTTTTTTTTTTGAGATGGAGTTTGGCTCTTGTTGCCCAGGCTAGAGTGCAATGGCACGATCTTGGCTTACTGCAACCTCCACCTCCCAGGTTCAAGTGATTTTCCTGCCTCAGCCTCCCCAGTAGCCGGGATTACAGGCATGCACCACCACACCCGGCTAATTTAGTATTTTTAGTAGAGATGGGGTTTGGCCCTGTTGGCCAGGCTGGACTCGAACTCCTGACCTCAGGTGATCCTCCCGCCTCGGCCTCCCAAAATGTTCGGATTACAGGCATGAGCCACCTCGTCTGGCCAGAAATAACCTGTTATCAGAAAAAACTTGGAGTTAAAATGCTATTCTATCAGGCACCCTCTGAGTGGGAATATTTGAGAGACTTGATAAAATTGGGAACGAGTTGTGGGTTGACTCCATGCTTGACTGATACGATTAAGACATTGCCTTGGTGCTCCCTCTCGTGGCAAGAAGAGTAACTGCTCCTTCAATTTCACTCTGCCAGACTCTGCCCCCACCTTCCCACCCACCTCTTGGTCTCCAGGGACCATGCTGGTATCCTGAGCCTATCAGAGCCAGAGATTGCCCCAGGATTCAGAGCTTTAGCCTCAAATGAGTTGCCCTACTTCAAGGATACCACACTTTGTGAGATGTGCTGTATGGATTTTTTTTTTTTTTTTTTTAAGAGAGTCTTGCTGTGTCGCCCAGGCTGGAATGCAATAGCGCAATCTCAGCTCACCGCAACCTCTGCCTTCCGGGTTCTAGTGGTTCTCCTGCCCCAGCCTCCTGAGTGGCTGGGATTATAGGCATGTGCCACCATGCCCAGCTAAGTTTGTATTTTTAGTAGAGACAGGGTTTCTCCATGTTGGTCAGACTGGTCTCGAACTCCCAACCTCAGATGATCCGCCCGCATCGGCCTCCCAAAGCGCTGGGATTACAGGTGTGAGCCACTGTGCCTGGCCCTAATTTTTGTATTTTTAATAGAGACGGGTTTCACTATGTTGGCCAGGCTGGTCTCGAACTACTGACTTCAGGTGATCCACCTGCCTCAGCCTCCCAAAGTGCTGGGATTACAGGCATGAGCCACTGTGCCCAGCCATTGTATGCGATTTGGAGGGTGGTTCCTGAGACACAGAGAGAACAATCGAGTTGGAGTCTGAGGAGGTGGCAGCTCATTGCTGGGAGAGAGACAACCCCCTGCTTCTGAGGGGAGCAGTTCTGAGGTACTCCTGCATAAACTGTATGGGGTCTGGGGCAATTTTTGGGGGCAAGAGAGGAGGTCAAGATGGGATGGGGGTGAGGGCGAGGTTTTGAGTCATGGCTGGAGGCAACAAGGCTTATGGCCCTGACTTGGAGGCCTGAGCACAGTGAGCTTTCTGAACCCCTCTGGAAAACAAAGGAGGTGGGGCGTTGCGGGACCTCAGGTACTCAAGCTGAGCAGCCACCATTTCTCCTGCGGGCTGTTTGTGTTTTCTGAATTCTAAACGTCTGAAACAAGAGTGTGTATGAGAGGGGATGCTGTTTAGATAATGAAAACCCATCGAGATTAGTGTAATCAAACACGCAGGGACAGGGCCGGGCGTGGTGGCTCATGCCTGTAATCCCAACAGTTTGGGAGGCTGAGGTGGGTGGATCACCTGAGGTCTGGAGTTCAAGAGCAGCCTAGCCAACATAGTGAAATCCCATCTCTTCTAAAAACACAGAAAAGTAGCTGGGAGTGGTGGCAGGCACCTGTAATCCCAGCTACTAAGGAGGCTGAGACAGGAGAATTGCTATACTTGAACCCAGGAGGCAGAAGTTGTAGTGAGCCGAGATCGTGCCATTGCACTCCAGCCTGGGCAACAAGAGCGAAACTCCGGGCTGGATGAGGTGGCTCACGCCTGTAATCCTAGAACTTTGGGAGGCCGAGGTGAGCGAATCATGAGGTCAGGAGGTTGAGACCAGCCTGGCTAACATGGTGAAACCCACTTTCTATTAAAAATACAAAAAATTAGCTGGATGTAGTGGCAGGCACCTGTAATCCCAGGCTGAAGCAGGCGAATCGCTTGAACCTGGGAGGTGGAGGTTGCAGTGAGCCAAGATCACACCACTGCACTCCAGTCCCGGCGACAGAGTAAGATTCTGTCTCAAAAAAAAAAAAAAAAGCGAAACTCCGTCTCAAAAAAAAAAAAAAAAAAAAATTAGCTGGGCATGGTGGCAGTCACCTGTAATCACAGCTACTCGGGAGGCTGAGGCAGGAAAATTGCTTGAACCCGGGAGGCGGAGGTTTCAGTGAGCCGAGATCGTGCCACTGCTCTCCAGTTGAGCAACAAGAGCGAGACTCAATCTCAAAAAAAAAAAAAAAAAAGGTGTTTGTCCCTGCTTAAAAGTCTCTGTGGCCGCTCAAGGCTCTTACAGTAAACTCAAGCTCTCCTTGGTCGCTGCTCACTGTCCCAGTCCCCGCCTGCTCCCTGCATGCCTTGTTGTCATTAAGGGAGGAGACCACCCCTCGTATTGTCTTATGCCCAATTTCTGCCTCTACAGAAAGAAGTACAAACCAAAAGGCACAAATGAAATTCACAAGCAGACAGCGCGGTGCCACACCCTGGGCCTGGTAGTTAAAGATCGACCCCTGATCTAATCGGTTATGTTATCTATAGATTACAGACATTGTATAGAAAAGCACTGTGAAGGGCCGGGCGCGGTGGCTCAAGCCTGTAATCCCAGCACTTTGGGAGGCCGAGACGGGCGGATCACGAGGTCAGGAGATCGAGACCATCCTGGCTAACACGGTGAAACCCCGTCTCTACTAAAAACACAAAAAACTAGCCGGGCGAGGTGGCGGGCGCCTGTAGTCCCCGCTACTCGGGAGGCTGAGGCAGGAGAATGGTGTAAACCTGGGAGGCGGAGCTTGCAGTGAGCTGAGATCCGGCCACTGCACTCCAGCCCGGGCGACAGAGCAAGACTCCGTCTCAAAAAAAAAAAAAAAAAAAAAAGAAAAGCACTGTGAAAATCCTTGTCCTGTTCTGTTCTGATCTAATTACCGGTGCATGCAGTCCCTAGTCATGTACCTCCTGCTTGCTCAATTGATCATGACCCTCTCAAGTGGACCCCCTTAGAGTTGTGACCCCTTAAAAGGGAGAAGAATTGCTCACTCGGAGAGCTCAGCTCTTGAGACAGGAGTCTCCCAGCTGAATAAACTGCTTCCTTCTTTAACTCCATGTCTGAGGGGTTTTGTCTGCGGCTTGTCCTGCTACATTTCTTGGTTCCCTAACTGGGAAGTGAGGTGATTAATGGACGGTCGAGGCAGCCCGTTAGGCGGCTTAGAGCTGCCCTGTGGAGCATCTCTGCAGGGGACTCCGGCCAGCCTGAGCGACTTGGATCCTGAGAGTGCTCCCAGGTAGGCAATTGCCTTGGTGGAACACCTCGCCAGAGCAGTGCGTGGCAGGCCCCCATGAAGGATCAACGCAGTGACTGAACACCGGGAAGGAACTGGCACTTGAGGAGTCCGGACATCTGAAACTTGGTAGGACTAGTCTTTGGAACTTGCCCACTCCATTTGAGTGGAAGTGTGGCCTGATCACCCACAGCGTGCCTGTACTGGCACTTTGGTTTTTGTTTTTGACTTGACTTGGATTGCTTGATACTTTGGTTTTGGTTTTGACCTGGCTTGGATTTCTTTTTTTTTTTTTTTTTTTTTTTTTGAGACGGAGTCTCGCTCTGTCGCCCAGGCTGGAGTGCAGTGGCGCAATCTCGGCTCACTGCAAGCTCCGCCTCCCGGGTTCACGCCATTCTCCTACCTCAGCCTCCCCAGTAGCTGGGACTACAGGCACCCGCCACTGCGCCCGGCTAATTTTTTTCTATTTTTTAGTAGAGACGGGGTTTCACCATGGTCTCGATCTCCTGACCTTGTGATCCGCCCGCCTCGGCCTCCCAAAGTGCTGGGATTACAGGCGTGAGCCACCGCGCCCGGCCTGGATTTCTTGATACTCTGATTTTGGTTTTGATTCTGGTTTGGTGTAAACTGTAAAAGTGTGTGTGTGCCCTTTTTACCCGTTCGTTGTTTTGTGGTGTGCATGTGGTGTGAGCGTGGTGTTTTGTCTTGAGGAAACATGGGTCAGGCACAAAGTAAGCCCACCTCACTAGGAACTACATTGAAAAATTTCAAAAAGGGATTTAAGGGAGACTGGAGTCACCATGACACCAGGAAAACTTAGAACTTTGTGTGAGACAGACTGGCCAGCATTAGAGGAGGGTTGGCCATCAGAAGGAAACCTGGACAGGTTCCTTGTCTCGAAAGTAGGCACAGGGTATCCTGTAAGCCAGGGCACCCAGATCACTTCCCATATATAGATTCCTGGTTAAAGCAAGTTTTAGACCCCCCACAGCGGTTAAGAGGACAGGCAGCAGCATTATTAGTAGCAAAGGGACAGTTAGTTAAGGAAGGTTCTTGCTCCACCCGCCGAGGGAATTCGGCACCAAAAGTCCTGTCTGTCCCAACACCCGAAGAATCACGGCAGGAATTGGTACCAGCAGTACCCCTTCCTTATCGAGAGGAAGGGCTCCCCACTCCTGAGCCCACAGCACCTACACTTCCACCAGATGACCACACCCCAAATCACCCAGAGTAGACAAAAGAGGAAGTGAAGCCACGGAAGAAACTCCTCCCTTGACAGCTCACTGATGGCCCAAGACTGGAATCCAAATGCCCCTAAGAAAGCAGCGATATACTGAGGTAGATGAGGATGGACACATGGTGGAAAGGCGTGCCTTTGTATATCAACCTTTCACCTCTGCTGACCTCCTCAATTGGAAAAGTAAAACTCCATCTTACACTGAAAAGCGTCAAGCTTAAATTGACTTGCTCCAAACTATTATATAGACCCATAATCCTACTTGGGCTGATTGCCACCAGCTGCTCATGTACCTCTTTAATACAGCTGAAAGGTGAAGGGTGTTCCAGGTGACAACTAAGTGGCTAGAGGAGCAAGTCCCAACTGATTACCAAAACCCCCAAGAATATATAAGAATTCAGCTGCTGGGAATAGACCCCCAATGGGACCCGAACGAGGGACCAGACATGGAGAGGCTAAGACGGTACCATGAGGCATTAATAGAAGGTCTAAAGAAAGGGGCTCAAAAGGCTACAAATGTAAATAAGATCTCTGAGGTTATCCAAGGAAAAGAGGAAAGTCCAGTGCAATTCTATGAAACACTGTATGAGGCTTACCATATGTAGACTCCTTTTGATCCAGATAGCCCTGAAAATCAGTGCATGACTAACATGGCCTTAGTTAGTCAAAGCGCAGAAGATATCAGGAGAAAATTGCAGAAACAGGCTGGGTTTGCGGGTATGAATACCTCAGTTACTGGAAATAGCCAATCAAGTGTTCGTGAATAGAGATGCAACACACCGCAGAGAAAGCTGTAAGGAAGGCGAACGCCAGGCTAGGCGAAACGCTGACTTACTTGCCGCAGCCATTAGGGGAATTCCCCCAAAAGGAGAGGGAAGGGGGGTTCCGGGAAGAATACCCAGTCTAATCGCCCATGCTTGCAACATAACCAATGTGTCTATTGTAAGGAAATAGGACATTGGAAAGATGAGTGTCCCCAACAGGAGGAAAAGCAAAGTGACTCGGAACAAAAGACCTCAGATAAAGATGAGGGAGCTTT
The DNA here is from genome assembly GCF_047675955.1 of Chlorocebus sabaeus. NCBI lineage: Eukaryota > Metazoa > Chordata > Mammalia > Primates > Cercopithecidae > Chlorocebus > Chlorocebus sabaeus. The sequence continues at coordinate 28,165,853 of NC_132908.1, forward strand.
GTTCAATCTGGCTGAAGGGCTATTGGACTGAAGGGGACTGGGCTTAAGCGCCCCCAAGGAGCCCACTGTCAGGATTACAACTGGGGGCTAGGACATTGTTTTTGGTCGATACTGGTGCTGAACATTCAGTAGTGACCACCCCAGTCACCCCCTTATCCAAGAAAACCGTTGATATAATTGGAGCAATAGGAGTTTTCACTAAGCAGGCTTTCTGTCTACCACGGAACTGCTCGGTGGGGGATATGAGCTAGTTAACCAGTTCTTGTACATGCCTGGCTGTCCCTTCCCCTTGCTGGGAAGAGACTTGCTTAGCAAGTTGAGAGCCACCATCTCCTTTACAAAACAGGGCTCTTTACAGCTAAAGTTACCAGGAACAGGAGTTATCATGGCCCTTACAGTCCCCTAGGAAGAAGAGTGGAGACTTTTTCTAACCGAGCCAGACCAAGAGATAAAACCAGCTCTAGCTAAGCGATGGCCCCGAGTATGGGCAGAGGATAATCCTCGGGGACTGGCGGTCAACCAAGCCCCCGTACTCATAGAAGTTAAGCCTGGGGCCCAACCAATTAGACAAAAGCAGTATCCGGTTCCCAGAGAAGCTCTGGAAGGAATCCAGGTTCATCACAGGCGCTTGAAAGCCTATGGAATTATAGTTCCTTGCCAGTCTCCATGGAACACCCCCCTACTGCCTGTTCCTAAGCAAGGACCACCCGCCAGTACAGGACTTGTGCTTGGTCAACCAAGCTACAGTGACTCTGCACCCAACAGTTCCTAACCCTTACACATTGTTAGGGCTGCTGCTGGCTGAGGACAGCTGGTTTACCTGTCTGGACTTAAAAGATGCCTTCTTTAGCATCAGAATAGCTCCTGAGAGCCAGAAGCTGTTTGCCTTTCAGTGGGAAGATCCGGAGTCAGGTGTCATTACTCAGTACACTTGAACCCGGCTTCCCCAAGGGTTCAAGAACTCCCCTGCTATCATCGGGGAGGCCCTGGCTCGAGACCTGCAAAAGTTTCCTGCTAAAGACCTAGGCTGCGTCTTGCTCCTGTACGTGGACAACCTTCTACTGGGACACTCCATGGCAGTCGGGTGTGCAAAAGGGACGGATGCCCTGCTTTGGCACCTGGAGGACTGTGGGTATAAGGTGTCCAAGAAGAAAGCTCAGATCTGCAGACAGCAGGCACGCTACCTGGGATTCACTATTCGGAAAGGGGAGTGCAGCCTGGGGTCAGAAAGAAAGCAGGTCATCTGCAGCCTACCAGAACCTAGAACCAGAAGGCAAGTAAGGGAATTCTTAGGAGCTGTGGGGTTTTACAGATTATGGATTCCAAACTTTGCAGTACTAGCCAAACCTTTGTACGGAGTTACAAAGGGTGGCGACCAGGAGCCTTTTGAATGGGGGCCTCTACAACAGCAAGTCTTGTAAGTTAAAGGAAAAACTTATGTCAGCCCCAGCTGACTACCAGATTTGACAAAGCCCTTTACACTCTATGTGTCAGAAAGAGAAAAAATAGCAGTTGGAGTTTCAACCTAGCCTGTGGGGCCCTGGCCAAGGCCAGTGGCCTATCTCTCAAAACAACTAGATGGAGTTTTCAAAGTCTGGCTCCCATGTCTAAGGGCCCTGGCAGCAACGGCCCTGTTAGCACAAGAAGCAGATAAACTAACCCTTGGGCAAAACCTGAATATAAAGGCCCCCCATCCTGTGGTAACTCTGATGAATGCCAAAGGGCATCATTGGTTAACAAATGCTAGATTAACCAAGTACCAAAGCTTGCTATGTGAAAATCCCCTCATAACTATTGAAGTCTATAACACCCTAAATCCTGCCACCCCACTCCCAGTATCAGAGAGCCCGGCCAAGCATAACTGTGTAGAGGTGTTGGACTCAGTCTATTCTAGCAGACCTGACCTTCGAGACCAGCCATGGGCATCAGTAGACTGGGAGTGATACGTGGACTGCAGCAGCTTCATCAACCCACAAGGAGAAAGACGTGCAGGATATGCGGTGGTAACTTTGGATGCTGTCATTGAAGCCAAACCGTTGCCACAGGGCACTTCAGCCCAGAAGGCTGAGCCCATTGTTTAACTCGGGCTCTAGAACTCAGGGAAAGTAAGACTGTAAACATCTACACTGACTCTCGATATGCCTTTCTAATCCTCCAAGTGCATAGAGCATTATATAAAGAAAAGGGCCTGTTAAACTCTGGGGGAAAGGACATAAAATATCAACAAGAAATTCTACAATTATTAGAGGCAGTGTGGAAATCTCAGAAGGTGGGCAGTCATGCACTGCAGGGGACACCAGTGAGCCTCCACCTCAATGGCCTTAGGAAACTCTCGAGCTGAATCAGAAGCTTGAAAAGCAGCGTCTACCCCTTACCGGGCATCGGTAGCAGCTCCCTTACTCCCTCAAACATCTGACCTGGTACTTACCTATTCTAAGGAAGAAAAAGACTTCTTCCACGCAGTAGGGGGGCAAGTAATAAAAGGAGGATGGATCAGACTGCCAGATGGGAGGGTAGCTGTGCTGCAGTTGCTGGTAGCCACGATCGTATTGGCCATGCACGAAACCACTCATCTAGGACAAGAGTCACTTGAAAAATTATTAGGCCGATACTTCTACATCTCATACTTGCCAGCCCTTGACAAAGCAGTAGTACAACGGTGCGTTACTTGCCAACAACACAATGCGAGGCAAGGCCCCACTGTTCCGCCCGGCATACAAGCTTATGGAGCCACTCCTTTTGAGGATCTTCAGGTGGATTTCACAGAAATGCCGAAATGTGGAGGTAACAAGTATTTGCTGGTTCTTGTGTGTACTTACTCTGGGTGGGTGGAGATTTATCCAACACGAACCGAAAAGGCCTACGAGGTAACCCGTGTGCTTCTTCGAGATCTTATTCCTAGGTTTGGACTGCCTTTACGAATCGGCTCAGATAATGGGCTGGCATTTGTGGCTGACTTGGTACAGAAGACAGCAAGGGCATTAGGAATCACTTGGAAGCTACATGCTGCCTACCGACCTCAGAGTTCCGGAAAGGTGGAGCGAATGAATCAGACTGTCAAAAATAGTTTAGGGAAAGTATGTCAGGAAACAGGATTAAAGTGGATACAGGCCCTTCCTATGGTATTGTTTAAAATTAGATGCACTCCTTCTAAGAAAACAGGATACTCCCCTTATGAAATACTGTGTCATAGGCCTTCTCCTATACTACCGGAGCTTCCAGGCACTCCCTGAGAGTTAGGTGAAATTGAATTACAGCGACAGCTACAGGCTTTAGGAAAAATTACACAAACAATCTCAACTTGGGTAAATGAGAGGTGTCCCATCAGCTTATTCTCCCTAGTTCACCCTTTCTCTCCAGGTGATCGCATGTGGATCAAGGACTGGAACGTAGCCCCTTTGCGGCCACGGTGGAAAGGACCTCAGACCGTCATCCTGACCATTCCCATGGCTGTAAAGGTAGAAGGAATCCCAGCCTGGATCCACCACATCCATGTGAAACCTGCAGCCGCTGAAACCTGGGAGGCAAAACCGAGCCTGGACAACCCCTGCAAAGTGACTCTGAGGAGGATGACAAGCCCCGCTCCATTCACACCCGGAAGCTGACTAGTCTATGCATGGCCGAAGCATGAGAAGAATCATCATGGAACTCATTTTCCTTATAATTTGGACTTGCATAGTAAAAACTTCCACTGATTTTCCCCGCATGGAGGACTGTTCCCAGTGTAAACATCAAGTCACCGAGGTAGGACAAAAAGTTGCTCCAGTCCTATTATTTTATGGTTATTATAAGTGTACCAGAACTCTAAAAAGAACTTGTTTGTATAATGCTATTCTATGCAAGGTATGTAGCCCAGGAAATGACCAACCTGATGTGTGTTATGACCCATCTGAGCCTCCATGACCACAGTTTTTAAAATAAGATTAAGGACTGAGAACTGGTGGGGACTCATAAATGATACGAGTAAAGTTTCAGCCAAAGCAAAAGAAAAAGGGATGCCGAAACAAGTCACCTGCAAGTTTGATGCCTGTGCTGTCATTCATAGCCATAAGTTAGGAATGGGATGTGGCTCTTTTAGTTGGGAAAAAGGCTATATGGCTGAAAATGAGTACATTGTCATAAATTAAGACTGTGAAAATGAATATAGATACTGGTTTTGTGTTATTTAGATCACTTGGATAAAAAATGAAAACGATCCAGTCCACATTCAGAAAGGAAAAAACGGCCCTGCCTCAGCCTCCCGAGTAGCTGGGATTACAAGAGCCTGCCACCACACATGGCTAATTTTTTTGTATTTTTAGTAGAGATGGGGTTTCACCATGTTGGCCAGGCTGGTCTCAAACTCCTGACCTCAGGTGATCCGCCCACCTTGGCCTCCCAAAGTGCTGAGATTACAGGCGTGAGCCAACGCGCCTGGCCTAATTTTTGTATTTTTTTGTTTTTTGGTTTTTTTTTGAGACAGAGTCTCGCTGTGTCCCCCAGGCTGCAGTGCAGTGGCGCGATCTCGGCTCACTGCAAGCTCTGCCTCCAGGGCTCATGCCATTCTCCTGCCTCAACCTCCTGAGTAGCTGGCATTACAGGCGCCCACCACCAAGCTCGGCTCATTTTTTGTATTTTTAGTAGAGACGGGGTTTCACCGTGTTTGCCAGGATGGTCTCGATCTCCTGACCTTGTGATCCGCCCGCCTCGGCCTCCCAAAGTGCTGGGATTACAGGCGTGAGCCACCGCGCCCAGCCATTTTTGTATTTTTAATGGAGACGGGGTTTCACCATGTTGGCCAGGCTGGTCTCACACTTCTGACCTCAGGTGATCCGGCTGCCTCAGCCCGCCAAAGTGTTGGGATTACAGGCATGAGCCACTGTGCCCGGCTTCCTTTTTAATTTTGTAGGCAAAACTTTCCAAAATAATTTCTTACGAAGTTTCCATTAAAGAAAGAAAACAGTTACTAAATTCTCTGGTTTCTAAACAGCTAATAGATAGGAGCCTTAGGGCAAAATTCTTACTTTCCTTCTTTCTTATTTCACCATGCAAGCTGGTGCTGAGGGCAAAATTCTTATTTATTTATTTATTTATAAATACTTTAAGTTCTGGGGTACATGTGCAGAACATGCAGGTTTGTTACATAGGTATACACGTGCCCTGGTGGTTTGCTGCACGCATCAACATTAGTTATTTCTCCTAATGCTATCCCTCCCCAAAATTCTTTTTTTTTTTTTTTTTTTTTTTTTGAGACAAGGTCTCTCTGTGTTGCCCAGGCTGGAGTGCAGTGGCACAATTTTGTATTTTTTGTAGAGACAGCATCTCATGTTGCCGCCCATGCTGGTCTCAAACTCCTGGCCTCAAGTGCTGAGATTACAGGTGTGAGCCACCTCACCTGGTCACAATATTCTTTCACACACACACACACACATACACACGCACGCACACACACACCAATAAACACAACAGGAAAACTGCTTAGTTGGAAACAAATATCGATATTGGAAATTCCAAGAGATGTCCTTTCAGGGGTGTGTGTGTGTGTGTGCGTGTGTGTGTGTGTCTGTGCATTCTTGGTGTGTGTAGCCTGGCCAGCATCATCTTGGCGACCCACCCACCAGACTTTGAAAACTTAGTGTGAATAAAAAAAAAGGCTGGGCATGGTGGCTCACACCTGTAATCCCAGTACTCTGGGAGGCTGAGGCAGGTGGATTGCTTGAGTCCAGGAGCTCCAGACCAGCCTGGGCAGCATAGCAAAACCCTGTCTCTACTAAAAATACAAAAAATTAGCCAGGCATGGTGATGTGCGCCTGTAATCCTAGCTTCTTGGGAGGCTGAGGTGGGAGGATTGTTTGAGCCCAGGAGTTCAAGGCTGCAGTGAGCCATGATCCCCACCACAGTACTCCAGCCTGGGTGACAGAGTGAGAACCTGTCTCAAAAAAAAAAAAAAAAAAATGACCGCAGCAAAGTGACCTCTAAGGGGACAGGGCTCTTGAAGGCCTTTGTGGGCCAGAAGAGTTCCTTCCTGGTGGACTGCAGCAAAGCCAGCTCCAACATGCTGCTGCTCCAGGTCCATGGGCCCACCACCCCCTACGAGGAGGTCTCCATGAAGCATGTAGGCAACCAGCAGTACAACGTCACATACATCATCAAGAAGAGGGGCGATTACGTGCTGGCTGTGAAGTCGGGGGAGGAACACATCCCTGGCAGCCCTTTTCATGTCACAGTGCCTTAAAACAGGTTTCTCAAAACAAACAAACAAACAAACAAACAAACAAACAAACAAACAAAACGTAGCTCCTAGAAAATTTAAAATTACGGCCGGGCGCAGTGGAGCTCACACCTGTATTCCCAGCACTTTGGGAGGCTGAGGCGGGCAGATCACTAGGTCAGCAGTTCGAAACCAGCCTGGCCAACATCGTGAAATCCCATCTTTACTAAAAATACAAAATTAGCCGGGCATGGTGGCACAGGCCTGTAGTCCTACCTACTTGGGAAACTGAGGTAGAAGAATCGCTTGAACCCGGGAGGCAGAGGTTGCAGTGAACCAAGATCATGCTACTGCACTCCGACCTGGGCGACAGAGCAAGACTCCGTCTCAAAAAAAAAAAAAAAAAAAAAAAAAAAAAAATTAAAATTACATAAGTAGATCATGCTGCTCAAAATAGTTCCCTTGAGGCATCCATTTAAAACAAATTAGGCCGGGTGAGGTGGCTCATGCCTGTAATCCCAGCACTTTGGGAGGCTGAGGTGGGCGGATCACCTGAGGTCAGGAATTCCAGATCAGCCTGACCAACTTGATGAAACTCTGTCTCTACTAAAAACACAAAAATTAGCCGGACGTGGTGGCATGTGCCTGTAATCCCAGCTACTCGGGAGGCTGAGACAGGAGAGTCACTTGAACCCAGGAGGCAGAGGTTGCAGTGACCCAGGACTGCACCATTGCACTCTAGCCTGAGCAACAAGAGTGAAACTCCATCTTAAAGAAACAAACAAAAAATCCCACCAAAATTTAAAAAATATGCGTACGCCAGGTGCAGTGACTCACGCCTGTAATCCCAGCACTCTGGGAGGTCGAGACGGACAGATTGATTGCGTGAGCTTGAGAGTTCGAAACCAGCCTGGGCAACATGGCGAAACCTCATCTCTACTAAAAATACAAAAAATTAGCCGGGTGTGGTGGTGGGTACCTGTAATCCCAGCTACTCGGGAGGCTGAGGCAGGAGAATTGCTTGAACCAGGAGGTGGAGGGTGCAGTGAACCGAGATCACATCTTTGCTCTCCAGCCTGGCGACAGAGTAAGACTCTGTCTAAAAAAAAAATAAGGCCAGGCTCAGTGGCTCACACCTGTAATCCCAGCACTTTGGGAGGCCAAGGCGGGTGGATCACGGGGTTAGGGGATCGAGACCATCCTGGCTAACACGGTGAAACCCCGTCTCTACTAAAAATACAAAAAATTAGCTGGGTGTGGTGGCTGGCGCCTGTAGTCCTAGCAACTCGGAAGGCTGAGGCAGGAGAATGGCGTGAACCCGGGAGGCGGAGCTTGCAGTGAGCCGAGATCGTGCCACTGCACTCCAGCCTGGGCAACAAAGAGAGACTCTGTCTCGAAAAAAAATATATAAAATAAAAAATAAATATGTGTAATTTTTTTTTTTTTCGAGACGGAGTCTCACTCTGTCACCCAGGCTAGAGTGCAGTGGCATGATCTTGGCTCACTGCAACCTTCACCTCCCGTGTTCAAGTGATCTCCTGCCTCAGCCTCTTGAGTAGCTGGGATTACAGGCACCCACCACCACACCTGGCTAATTTTTGTATTTTTAGTAGAGACGGGTTTCACCATGTTGGTCAGGCTAGTCTTGAACTCCTGACCTCGTGATCTGCCTGCCTCGGCCTCCCAAAGTGCTGGGATTACAGGTGTGAGCCACCGTGCCTGGCCAAATGTGTGTAATTTTTGTTTTAGCTGTCCCACAGAGAAAGTCAGAACTCTTCTCAGTAGTTTTACATGTCTCTTCCTGGAAATATTTGCAAATTAATCTGAAAAAAAGTGTACATACATATTTGGCACGTTAGGGTTTAAATCTCCTTGCAGGGTCAAACATAAACAAGTTTCTTTCTTTTTTTTTTTCTTTGAAACGGAGTCTCTGTCTCCCAGGCTGAAGTGTGGTGGTGTAATCACGACTCACTGCAGCCTTGAACTCCTGGGCTCAAATGATCCTGCCTCTTCAGCCTCCCCAGTAGCTGGGACTACAGGCATGTACCACCACGCCCAGCTAATTTTTTTTTTTTTTTTTTTGAGATGGAGTTTCAGTCTTATTGCCCAGGATAGAGTGCAACGGCGCAATCTCAGCTCACCCCAACGTCTGTCTCCTGGGTTCAAGCAATCCTCTTGCCTCAGCTGCCCAAGTAGCTGGGATTATGGGCATGGGCCACCATGCCTGGTTAATTTTGTATTTTTTTAGTACAGACAGGGTTTCTCCATGTTGGTCAGGCTGGTCTCCAACTCCTGACCTCAGGTGATCCTCCCGCCTTGGCCTTCCAAAGTGCTGGGATTACAGGGGTATACCACTGTGCCCGGCCTATTTTTTTTTTTTTTTTTTTTTTGAGACGGAGTCTTGCTCTGTCGCCCAGGGTGGAGTGCAGTGGCCGGATCTCAGTTCACTGCAAGCTCTGCCTCCCAGGTTTATGCCATTCTCCTGCCTCAGCCTCCTGAGTAGCTGGGACTACAGGCGCCCGCCACTACGCCCGGCTAGTTTTTTTTTTTTTTGTATTTTTAGTAGAGACGGGGTTTCACCGTGTTAGCCAGGCTGGTCTCGATCTCCTGACCTCGTGATCCACCCATCTCGGCCTCCCAAAGTGCTGGGATTACAGGCTTGAGCCACCGCGCCCGGCCTTTCTGGCCTAATTTTTTAAAGTTTTTGTAGAGACTGGGTCTGGCTATGTTTCCCAGGCTGATCTTGAACTCCTGGGCTCAAGTGATCCTCCAACGCTGGCCTCCCAGAGTGCTGGGGTTACAGGTGTGAGCCACTGAGCTTAGCTTGAAGCATAAAGAAGTTTCTTCATTCTTTTACATATTTGTCCTGAAGCCCCTGTACTGATACGCTCTCTTGCTCTTCTCCCTTCTCCTATTTAGAGCTAGAAAATCTGTAGCCCTGAGTCCTTGAAAAAGGCAAACGATATGGAATTGTTAACAGATACTTTTACGTTACACTTTTTTTTTTTTTTTTGAGACAGAATTTCACTCTTGTTGCCAGGCTGGAGTGCAATGGCGCGATCTCGGCTCACTGCAACTTCCGCCTGCTGGGTTCAAGCGATTCTCCTGACTCAGCCTCCCGAGTAGCTAGGATTACAGGTGCCTGCCACCATGCACAGCTAACTTTTTGTATTTTTAGTAGAGACAGGATTTTACCATGTTGGCCAGGCTGGTCTCAAACTGCTGACCTCAGGTGATCCACCTGCCTCGGCCTCCCAAAGTGCTGGGAATACAGTGTGAGCCACCGCGCCCGGCCTAAGTCACACTTTTGTTTTGTTTGTTTGTTCGAGACAGTGTCTGTTGCCTAGGCTGGAATGCAGTGGCACCATCTTGGTTCACTGCAACCTCTGCCTCCTGGGTTCAAGTGATTCTCCCACCTCAGCCTCCTGAGTAGCTGGGACTACAGGCACGTGCCACCACACCTGGCTTATTTTTGTATTTTTAGTAGAGACAGGATTTCACCATGTTGATCAGGCTGGTCTCGAACTCCTGACCTCAGGTGATGCACCTGCCTCAGCCTCCCAAAGCACTGGGATTACAGGCGTGAGCCACGGCGCCCGGCACACTTTTGTTTTTGTCCTTGAGAAACAGAGTTTTCTTCTGTGGCCCAGGTTGGAGTACAGTGGTTCAATCATAGCTCACTACAGCCTTGACCTCCTGGGCTCAAGAGATATCCCCCACCATCTCAGCCTCCCAAAGCCCTGGGATGACAGGTGTCAGCCACTGTGCCTGACCACACTGTGTTTTTGCAAACCAGGTACCAGGATGCTTAATTTGTTTCACTGGGACTTTAACCTGTTTGGAAATGGACCTGGCACAATGACTGGTCAATTTCCCATCTATTGCTGTGACTATTGCATACCTTGCCCCAGGCCCTTTTCCTGCCTCCAGGGGGACTTTCTGCAGTTTTCCCTCAGACCCAGCACTGTGTTGCTCTTTTCTAGCTGGTCCAAGCAGGTCTTTTCTTAGCACAGGCCAATTATCTGCCCAGCATTTACTTTCCCAGTCTGTTTACCATGACAACCTCTCCTAGAGACACAAAATCTGAGTGGGCCCCATGCAGACAGGAGCACTTCCTGTCCTGGGCACTGCCCAAGGAGATAATAAAGCAATTATTTCTCGCTTGAAGCAGTACATCTTGAAGGACGAGTGAGAGAGAAAAGGTCATTTATTCATGCCTACTATGTTCTAGGCCCAGTTAAGGGTAATTTGCAGATGGAAATGTCATTTAATATTCCCAGTAGAAGTTGCTTTTTTTTTTGAGACAGTTCTTGCTCTGTTCTCCAGGCTTGAGTGCACTGGTGCAATCTCCACTTGTTGCAACCTCTGCCTCCGGGGCTCAAGAGATCCTCCTACCTCAGCCTCCCAAGTAGCTGGGACCACAGGCATGCACCACCAAGCCTGGCGAATTTTTGTATTTTTTGTAGAGCCTTGGTTTCGCCATGTTCAAGATCAACCTGGAGTCTTGAACTCCTGGACTCAAGAAATCCACATGCTTTTGCTTCCCAAAAAGCTGTGATTAGAGGTGTGGGCAACCCCACGCCTGTTGTTTTGAGTGATGTGAAATAGCAGGTTGTCTCATACCTCAGGGCCTCTGCTTAGGAGTGTGACCATTTCATCCTGCATGAAATCCTCTGTCCAGAGTTGAAATGGGGTGGAGTAAAATTCAGCTCCTGCTCTCCTTCCCAAGCCTTGGGTCCTGGGGGGCAGGGTAGGGGGTGGGTTTCTGCCTGGAGTAAGGGATGCCTCTTCCTAATTTGCACAAAGATATGCAGCAGGTTAGAGGTGGGGCCTGGGTCTGGTCCGAGCTGCACTCTTACCATCCCTCCACACTGCTCCCCAGGTCAGAGTGCTCCTGAGGGGAGGGCCTTGCCTGCTCTTCCTCCCTTGCCCTTCTATAGGGACCTAGGTAGGGCAGTGGCATACATCTGTGTTCCCAGCACTTTGGGAGGCTGAGGCGGGAGGACTGCTTGAGGCCAGGAGTTCAATGTTACAGTGAGCTATGATTGCACCACTGCACTCAAGAAGCCTGGGCAACAGAGCGAGATCCTGTCTCTAAAATATAAATAAATACATACAAGAACCCAGCTAAAGTGCCTGGCCAGGACGGGCTCTGGGTCAAGCTTACTCTCTTCTGTTCGTGCAGTTTTTGTACTGAGAAATGTTTCATTCGTTCAGTTGAAATGTCAACTCCTCGCTGGGCACAGTTGCGCATGCCTGTAATACCAGCATTGGGAGGGTGGGGCAGGAGGATTGCTTGAGCCCAGGAGTTTGAGACCAGCCTGGGCAATGTGATGAGACCCTGTCTCTACAAAAAACAAAAATTACTGGGGCATGGTGGTGTGAGCTGCTGGGGAGGCTGAGGTGGGATGATCTTCTGAACCCAAGAGATTGAGGCTACGGTGAGCAGAGATTGTGCCACTGTACTCCAGCTTGGCCGACAGGGTGAGACCCTATCTCAAAAAAAAAAAAAAAAAAAAAAGGTCAACTCCTCAGTGAAGGCTGACCCAGCCTACTCACTGTAAAACTAATCACTCTTCCCCTGTGACTAGTCTTACCCTGTATAGTACCCTCCTCACCTACTATGCTGTGGTGCTTTGTAGGAGTCAGTTTGCTTTTAAATTGGTCATTATAGGCACATGATGAAAAATTAAAATATAAAAGGATCTAGAAAAAGTGAATTTCCTTCAATCCTTGATCCCAAGTTCCCCAGATTCTTTCCTCAGAAATAGGCTATGAATTGTTTTTCTTCTTCCAGAGATATTTTATGCATAAGTAAACATACATATATTATCCCTAACTGTCCTCCTTTTCTTCTTCTTCTTTTTTTTTTTTGTTTTTTGTTTGCCACAGGGTCTCACTCTGTTCAGGCTGAAGTACAGTGGGGCAGTCATAGCTCACTGCAGCCTTGACTTTTTGGGTAGTACCCCCCACCCCACCCCCGACTCAGCCTCCCAAGTAGCTGGGACCACAGTCACACACCACCAAACCCAGCGAATTTTTAATTTTTTTGTAGAGATAGGGTCTCACTATGTTATTAAGTGATCCTCCTGCCTCAGCCTCCCAAAGTGCTGGCATTACAGGAATGAGCCACTGCCTGGCCCTCTTTCTTTTTTAGAAACCCAAATAGAGGCCGGGCATGGTGACTCACACCTGTAATCCCAGCACTTTGGGAGGCTGAGGCAGGCAGATCACGAGGTCAGGAGATTGAGACCATCCTGGCTAACATGGTGAAACCCCATCTTTTTTTTTTTTTTTTTTTTGAGACGGAGTCTCGCTCTGTCGCCCAGGCTGGAGTGCAGTGGCCGGATCTCAGCTCACAGCAAGCTCCGCCTCCCGGGTTTACGCCATTCTCCTGCCTCAGCCTCCCGAGTAGCTGGGACTACAGGCGCCCGCCACCACGCCCGGCTAGTTTTTTGTATTTTTTAGTAGAGACGGGGTTTCACCGTGTTAGCCAGGATGGTCTCGATCTCCTGACCTCGTGATCCACCCGTCTCGGCCTCCCAAAGTGCTGGGATTACAGGCTTGAGCCACCGCGCCCGGCCGAAACCCCATCTTTATGGGCCAAGTGCGGTGGTTCACGCCTGTAATCCCAGCACTTTGGTAGGCCGAGGCGGGTGGATCATGAGGTCAGAAGATCGAGACCATCCTGGCTAACACGGTGAAACCCTGTCTCTACTAAAAATACAAAAAATTAGCCGGGCCTTGTGGTGGGCGCCTGTAGTCCCAGCTACTCTAGAGGCTGAGGCAGGAGAAGGCGTGAACCCGGGAGGCGGAGCTTGCAGTGAGGCAAGATAGCACCACTGCACTCCAGCCTGGGCGACAGATCGAGACTCTGTCTCAAAAAAAAAAAAAAAAAAAAAAAAAAATAGAGGCTGGGTCTGGTGGTGCAGGCCTGTAGGCCCAGATGCTGGTGAGGCCAAGTTTGGAGGATTGCTTGAACCCAGGAATTTGAGGCTGCAGTGAGCTTTGATTGCGCCACTGCACTCCAGCCTGGGCGACAGATTGAGATCCTATCTCAAAAAAAAAACAAAAAACAAAAAAGAGGCCAGGCGTGGTGGCTCATGCCTGTAATCCCAGCACTTTGGGAAGCCTAGGCAGGCAGATCACGAGGTCAGGAGTTCGAGAGCAGCCTGGTCAACATGGTGAAACCCCATCTCTACTAAACATACAAAAATTAGCTGGGTGCGGTGGCACGCGCCTATAATCCTAGCTACTCAGGAGCCTGAGGCAGGAGAATCGCTTGAACCTGGGAGGCGGAGGTTGCAGTGAGCCGAGATCACGCTACTGCACTCCAGCCTGGGTGACAGAGCGAGACTCAATCTCAAAAAAAAAAAAAGGCCACTGTCGCCACCACCGAGACCAAGATGGCCACGAGACTCAGCATTTTCCTCAAGATTTCCTGGGCCAGGGAGCCAGTGCTGGTCGGGTCCTTTATCATCTGGAGCCTCGCTGTAATTCTACCCCCACTTAGCCCCTACACCAAGTACTCCACCATGATCAATGAGGCAATGGCCTACAACTACCCAGTGCCTGTCTGCGATGACGGGAACATGCCCAACGTGCCCAGCCACCCCCAGGACCCCCAAGGCCCCAGTTTGGAGTGGCTGAAGAAATTGTGAGCACCTCCACTGACAGAGGAGGGCCTTCCCATGGCTCCCACTAAAAACGTGAAAACCAACCTCTCCCCACCCAAAAAAAAAAAAGAAAGAGAAAGAAAAATTGCATTAAATATCTGATCTAGGCCAGGCACAGTGGCTCATGCCTGTAACTGTAACTCTAGTACTTTGGGAGGCCGAGGCAGGAAGACTGCTTGAGGCCAGGGGTTCAAGACAAAACTGGCCAACAAAATGAGACCTCGTCTTTAAAACATAAATTCCGGGGCCAGGCGTGGTGGCTCACAACTGTAACAGCACTTCGGGAGGCCAAGGCGGGTGGATCACGAGGTTAGGTGTTTGAGACCAGCCTGGCCAACATAGTAAAATCCCATCTCTACTAAAAAAAAAATACAAAAAATTAGCCAGGCGTGGTGGCGGGTGCCTGTAATCCCAGCTACTTGGGACGCTGAGGCAGAAGAATCGCTTGAACCTGGGAGGCGGAGGTTGTGGTGAGCTGAGATCGTGCCATTGCACTCCAGCCCAGGCAACAGTGCGAGACTCCATCTCAAAAAATATATATATAAATACAAATAAACAAATAAATAAATATAAATTTCTGGCACGGTGCACATACCTGTAATCCCAGAACTTTGGGAGGCCGAGGCGGGTGGATCACAAGGTCAGGAGTTCAAGACCAGCCTGGCCAAGACGGTGAAATCCTGTCTCTACTAAAAACACAAAAAATTAGCCAGGTGTAATGGCGGGCGCCTGTAATCCCAGCTACTCAGGAGGCTGAGGCAGCGAATTGCTTGAACTCGGGAGGTGGAGGTTGCAGTGAGTTGAGATCGTGCCACTGCACTCCAGCCTGGGTGACAGAGTGAGACTCCGTCTCAAAACAAAAAAAAAAATTAAATAAGTAAATTAAAAGTAACTAACTAACTAAATATCTGGATATCTAAGCCGGGTGCGGTGGCTCATGCCTCTAATCCCAGCACTTTGGGAGGCCAAAGCAGGCAGATCATGAGGTCAGGAGTTCGAGACCAGCCTGGCCAACATAGGGAAACCTTGTCTCTACTAAAAAAATTAGCCGGGTGTGGTGGTGCACATCTGTAATCCCAGTTACTCAGGAGGCTGTGGCAGGAAAATCGCTGGAACCTGGGAAGTAGAGGTTGCAGTAAGCCGAGATTGCACCACTGCTCTCCAGCCTAGGTGACAGAGACTCTATTTCAAAAAAAAAAAAAAAAAAAAAAAAGTATATCTGATATACACGTTCATTTATTTATTTACTGAGATGGAGTCTCACTCTGTTGCCCAGGCTGGAGTGCGATGGTGCAATCTTGGCTCACCGCAACCTCTGCCTCCCTGGCTCAAGCGATTCTCCTGCCTCAGCCTCCTGATTAGCTGGGACTACAGATGTGCACCACCACACTCGGCCAGTTTCTGTATCTCTAGTGGAGACAGGGTTTCACCATCTCGGTCAGGCTGGTCTCAAACTCCTGACCTCGTGATCTGCCCACCTCAGCCTCCCAAAGTGCTGGGATTACACGTGTGAGCCAACACATCCGGCCCAATATCTGATATACATGTTAATTGAAGCTGGGTGTGGTGGTCACACCTTTAATCACAGCATTTTGGGAGGATCACTTGAGCCCAGGAGTTCAAGACCAGCTTGGGCAACATAGCAAGACCCTGTCTCAAAAAAGAAAAATTTAACATTGACTTTCCTGTCAGAGATAGGAAGTAAGACATTTATGGTGAATTTAAAGCACATATGGCAGCTAATGGTGACAGCATCTCACTGCAGCTGACCCTTGGCCTATGGAAGTGGGCCTGGAATGGCCCACTATTCTTAGTGTTGGCAACTAGTTAAAAAAATTAAAACATTCGAGGTGGGCGGATCACTTGAGGTCAGGAGTTTGAGAACAGCCTGGGCAATATAGTAAAACCCTGTCTCTACTAAAAAATAGGAAAAGTAGCTGGGCATGGTGATGCATATGTGTAATCCCAGCTGCTCGGGAGGCTGCGGCACGAGAATCACTTGAACCTGGGAGGCAGAGGTTGCAGTGAGCTGAGATAATGTCGCTGCACTCCAGGCTGGGTGACAGAGTGAGACTCCATCTCAAAAAAAAAAAAAAAAAAAAGAAAGAAATGGCCACTTGATGTAGTCTTTCAGAGTCACAATTTTTTTTTTTTCTTTTTTTTGAGACCGAGTCTCATCTGCCACCACAACCGGCCCAGAGTCACAGTTGGAGCCTAAACTCTGCCTCAGCATCTTCACCACTTGTGCCTTTGTCTTTGCAGTTCTGCCTATTATAGCCTTTCTTCCCTTGCTGCTTGGCGAACTTCTACTTATCCAGTAAGGCCTGGCTTCAGTGTTACCATCTCTCTTTAGTGTTCTGTGGTTGTCCACCTGGTGGATGACTTACTCTCCTGGCAGGGTTTCCAGTCTGATTCCATGTGATGGCACTTACTACACTCAAGTATACTTTGTGGTCTGTGTGTCTCACCCACATTCACCCACTGGCTGGTCCTGTGGTTTAGGGACTGAGCTTTTCTTTATCCATATCCATCCAGTCGGCCCCATGATTGGAACATACTATGCAGTGCTCAGGCAATGTCTGCTGAAGCGCAGGGCTTAAGAGCAGGCTACCTGGCTTGGGAACCCAGCTTTACCACTTCCTGTGTAGCTTCCGCATAACTTTCCATCTTTCTTTCTTTTTTTTTTTTTTGAGATGGAGTCTTGCTCTGTCACCCACGCTGGAGTGCAGTGACGTGATCTCGGCTCACTGCAACCTCCGCCTCCCGGGTTCAAGCAATTCTCCTGCTTCAGCCTCTCGAGTAGCTGGGACTACAGGTGCCTGCCACCACGCCCGGGTAATGTTTGTATTTTTAGTAGAGACAGGGTTTCACCATGTTGCTCAGGCTGGTCTCGAACTCCTGACCTTGTGATCTGCCCTCCTTGGCCTCCCAAAGTGCTGGGATTACAGGGGTGAGCCACTGTGCCCAGTCAGCTTTCTATCTTTCTATGCTTATTTCCTCATCTGTAAAATGTCATCCTTAGCAGGGCGAGGTGGCTCACACCTGTAATTCCAGCAATTTGGGAGGCCGAGGTGGGTGGATCCTCTGAGGCCAGGAGTTCGAGACCAGCCTGGCCAACATGGTGAAACCCCGTCTCTACTAAAAATACAAACATTAGCCGGGTGTGGTGGCGCACACCTATACTCCCAGCTACTCGGGAGATTGAGGTGGTAGAATCGCTTGAACACGGGAGGTGGAGGTTGCAGTGAGCTGAGATGGCACCACTGCACTTCAGCCTGGGTGACAGAGTGAGACCATGTCTCAAAAAAAAAAAAGATAAAATGTCATCCTCACATCAGCCTTTTGTTGTGAAAAATAAAATCAAGAGTTTACTCAAAGCAGTCAGAACAGTGCCTGACAGTAAGTCTTGTTAAAGTGTTAGCTATCATGTATTATAGATGAGCACAATGTATATCATTATTAAATATCAGCTTTATTATTATTATTTGTTTTGAGACAGAGTCTTCCTCTGTCGTCCAGGCTGGAGTGCAATGGCACGTCTTGGCTCACTGCAACCTCTGCCTACTGGGTTTAAGCGATTCTCCCGTCTCAAAGCGATTCTCCCGTCTCATCCTCATGAGTAGTTGGGATTACAGGTGCGCGCCACCATGCCCGGCTAATTTTTGTGTTTTTAGTAGAGACAGAGTTTCACCACATTGACCAGGTTGGTCTCAAACTCCTGACCTCATGATCTGCCCGCCTCGGCCTCCCAAAGTGCTGGGATTACAGGCGTGAGCCACCGTGCCTGGTCAGCTTTATTATTAAATGTTAGCTTCATCTGCTTTGTACACTAATGCATACCCAGTGCCCAGAACAGTGCCTGGAACATACTAGGTGCTAAGTAAATATTTGTGACTTAATGCATGAATGAGGGTGGACTTCCTTTCTTTTGCTCTCACTGGAGAGTTGAACTCTCCTTCCAACGCGGGTGGGGTGGATATTGGCGTATTCAGGGCCATCAGGGCTGAAGTCAAGGGCTTAGTGGGGCTTAATTTGCTGGGGGGGCCCAGGACATGGCCCTCATTGTTTCTCTAGAAGGAAAGGTCCAACCCTCAAAAGACCTTCTGAAATCCCGCTGAAAGTTAAGTTGGGAAGGAAAACCTGCATGCGTATGTATCAGGAATTAACGTCTTTTGTCTTGCTTTGTTCAGTAGTTTCAAATTGCCTTCTCCAGGCAAGGCTGATGAAAGTGCTAGTTGCAAGTTAATTTGAATTTTTCTTTCTGCTTTTGCTCTCACAGGAAGTGGAAAGGCGACCAAACACTCTAGCATTCATGCCACCAAAAAGAGGTTTTGCAGTTACAAGACCTGGATTCCAATCACGACTCCTCTTAGTTGCCCTGTAATCAGGCACAATTACTTGGGTCTCTGAGTCTCAATTTTCTTATGTAGAAAACGGAGATATGTTTACCTCCTTCGTAAGACTGATGAGAAGGAAATTATCTGTGCATTTTGAAACCACTTAAGCCTTGTACACGTTTTATTTCTGGGATCGCCACTGGTTCCCTGGTAGGGCTTCAGAAAAATAAAAAGGAGGTCCCTGAGCAAAGGCTGGGGGGCCCTTCATCTGAGGCCAACCCTCTCTTGTCCCAAGGATGGCCTGGACTGCTCCACCCCGCGGCTCCCCAGGGGCAAAGCCGCGAGGGTCCGGGTGAGAGCCCAGTGCTGGACCAGCTCGGAGCTCAGGGGTCCCGGCCGAAATCCCTGCTGTCTTTCAGGTCAAACGTCATAATTCCCGAACCCCAGAAAGGCCAAAAAGCAAGGCAACCCCGAAAGACGACGAAGTCAACACCAGGGCGCAGGGCCAGTGTGCTGACGAGGGAGGCTGGAGCCGGGGGGACAAGGCGCCCCATACAGCGGCAAGAGGGCGGAGGGCAGGAGCTGGCCGTCCTGGGTGAAAGCGGGGCCCAGCGAAGAGGCCCGGCCACAGGAATCTCGGTTCCACCCCGCGACTCCCGGCGGTGACTCCAGTTTCGTCCCCAGCCGCCCGGCCCCGCCCCGCCCCCAGCGGGCACTCAGGCCGTACCACTGTGCCTTCATGGGGGTGGAGTTAGATCGTGGGCTAGTCCTGCCGAGGAGAGAGGGGTTCTTCCTCAAAAAATATCATTATGTATAGTATTTGCATGATTCTAGTTAACTCGTTTCCCATCTGCATGCTGGCAACCTCTACCTGCGCTAGGAAGGGGGCGGAGCGCTTTCCTGCCTCCCCCTGCTCTTCCACGTTTGGTGCGCGCCTGCGCGGTGCGTAGGCGGCGGGACGTACTTAAGCTTCGACGCAGGAGGCGGGGCTGCTCAGTCCTCCAGGCGTCGGTGCTCTGCGTTGTTGGAATCTTGTTGCTTGCTTGGCTGTGCGCGCGTGCGCCGACATGGCCTCAAACGGTAGGTAAGGGCGCGAGGCGGCGGCGGCGCACTGGGCCGAGGCCTCCCACCTGGGCTTTTCATTTTCGGTGGGACCGGGGTGGCGATCCTGTGTGGGATTCTTTCCCGCCCCTGTGGCGGGAAACCGCGGAGAGGGGTAACTGGAGGAGGCTGGTGTCGCCATTTTGTTTCGCTCCTCTGGCCCTGGCGCGCGGGGCGGTAAGTCTTCTCTTCGCAGTCCGTTTGCTTGGGGTGGTCGTTGGGAGGGACGCTTCTTAGGGGTTTGAAGCGTCAGGTGAGGGTGGAAAATGCCCGGTTTCCGTGGCCTCGCCTCCCCCAACTCCTGGCCCCGCACTCAGGCCCGCTTTGTCGCAGTGCTGCATCCGGGCACTCGCGGCGCGCACGCGCTCTGCGGGCCCCTCCCCCTTCGCGGCGCGGGTACCCCTTCCCCGCCTCGTGTCGGTTCAGCTTTTTGTCGCGAGACCCTTCGCGGAAGACTCGGCAGCGCGCGTCCGGTGTGAGCCTTGTTCCTCTGTGGTCTTTCGCGAAGGGGCGGGACCGCTCCATTCCCGCCTCGGTTGCCACGCGGCTGGGGGCGGAGGCTCGGTATCGGGGCCGCGCTCCCGCTTAACGGTTTGGAGGCGGTGGTCGTGGTTCCCCCAACGGACTCGGGGACCTGGCCCGAGAGTTTTTCCCGCCTAAATTTTTTTTTTTTTTTCTGAGTCAAGATCTCCCTTTGTCGCCCAGGCTGGAGTGCAGTGGTGCGATCTCAGCTTGCTGCAATATCCGCCTCCTGGGTTCAAGTGATTCTCCTGCCTCAGCCTCCTGAGTAGTTGGGATTACAGGCGCCTGCCACCACAGCCCGGCTAATTTTTGTGTTTTTTAGTAGAGACGGGGTTTCACCATGTTGGTCAGGCCCGTCTCGAATTGCTGGCCTCAGGTGATCCGCCCTCCTCGGCCTCCCAAAGTGTCGGGATTACAGGCGTGAGCTACCGCGCCTGGTCTAAATTTCTTTTTTCTGAGATTGGGACGGAGAATAACAGCCGTCGAGGCCACACCCTCTCCTGGTCCTTTCCCTTTTCCTGCGGGGGAAGCGCCGCGTTTCCTGCGCTGAGAGGATGAGTTGATCTTGTTGGTGTATCTAAAGTGGGGCGTTTCAAAAGGGCTTTCGTTGCTTTTGGTTCGCCCAGGGGGAAGGCAGGGTAGATGAGAAAACAGAACCATCTGGAGCCCCACGGCTGGGGACTCGAGTACCTGTTGACTTTGGCCTCTTAAGGCGAGCACTTGGATGATCTCTGTCATTTGGGGTCCAAGGGCTCTTGATTCTCTGGCTTTGCACTAAAAAGCCCACTTCATCTCCGGAATTGGTCAAAGAGTGAAGAATGGCCTTTTTTGAGACATTCTTGTTCTGTGGGTCTGGGCTGAGAGAGCAGAGGCCACAATCTGAACACTGCTCGAATTCAAACCTGTACCACTTGGTAGCTCTGCGACTTTGGGCGAGTTAGTCTGTTTTGACTCTTGGCAATAATGGCTTTGTCATAGAGTGGATGAAGCGAATGCGCGATGTTTTAGAGCAATCACTGACATGAATTGGTCTTGCAGAAAGTTGTGGCTGTCCACCAAGACCTTGGTTTTTCCAACGGTTAAGGCTTCTGGGACTCTGTAGAAACTTGCATTTTCTTCACTTTTTCTTTTTTGTAAGAACACTTGGCTGATAGGCCAATTTGCTACTCTTCTCAACCAGTGTCTCAATGGGAGAATTTTATGCCTTTTATTGAAACGTGATGCTATCTTTTTTTTTTTTTTTTATGAGACCGAGTCTCCCTCTGTCGCCCACGCTGGAGTGCAGTGGCGCGATCTGCAACCTCTGTCTCACGGGTTCAAGCGATTCTTCTGCTTCACCCTCTCAAATAGCTGGGATTACAGGCGTGCGCCACCATACCCGGTTAATTTTTTGTATTTTTATTAGAGATGGGGCTTCATGTTGGTCAGGCCGGTCTCGAATTCCTGACCCCAAGTGATCCATCCACCTCGGCCTCCCAAAGTGCTGGGATTATAGGCGTGAGCCACCGCACCTGGCCTGTGTGGTCCTATTTATTCATCAGTGCTTGAGTTAAGGAATTTAGCTTTAATTCAACTCTTTCAGAGTGGCGGCTGAAGATAATATGATTGTATTTTTTTTTTTTTGCAGATTATACCCAACAAGCAACCCAAAGGTGAGTGCTATTTTTGGGCTTCCAGAGTTTGTAGAGGGGAAGGGTGGTCAAGCTGTGTTTTCTGATCACGCTGGTTTTCCTTTCATCTAGCTATGGGGCCTACCCCACCCAGCCCGGGCAGGGCTATTCCCAGCAGAGCAGTCAGCCCTACGGACAGCAGAGTTATAGTGGTTACAGCCAGTCCACGGACACAGGCTATGGCCAGAGCAGCTATTCTTCTTACGGCCAGAGCCAGAACAGTGAGTCTCTCTCAGCAGGTCACCTCTTCCTGCTCTTTCTGAATATTGCTTTTCTTTTTTTTCTTTGGGAGACAGAGTCTCTTCCTGTTGCCTAGACTGGAGTGCAGTGGTGCTATCTCAGCTCACTGCAACATCCGCCTCCCGGGTTCAAACAATTCCCCTGCCTCAGCCTCCTGAGTAGCTGGGATTACAGGCACCTGCTACCACACCCTACTAATTTTTGTATTTTTAGTAGAGATGGGGTTTCACCATGTTGGATAGGCTGGTCTAGAACTCCTGACCTCGTGATCCACCTGCGTCGGTCTCCCAAAGTGCTGGGATTACAGGTGTGAGCCATCATGCCCTGAATGTTGCTTTTCTTAAACCTGAGCAGGACTGAAGTGTTGAAACTCTTCCATATTTCTTTTCCCTAAATGAGTGTATAATTCTTAAAACTCTTTGGGGTCTGAGTCCTTTACAGGGCATTGTGGCACACCTGTAGTCCCAGCTACTGAGGAGTCTGAGGCAGGAGAATCCCTTGAGTTCAGGAGTTTGGGGCTGCAGTGAGCTGTGATAGTGACTGAACAGCAACTGCATTCCAGCCTGGGCAGTGTATTGCGGCCCCATCTCAAAAAACAAAAATGTCTTTTGGTTTGTGATTCTGTTTACATTTGTTTTCTTTGGCTTTTAATTTTTATGACTCTTATTTCCCGTCTCAGCATGAAAGAGCATATTTTCTAAAGGGAGAACCAGTTTTAGGCCAATTCTTAAATGGAGAAAATGGTTTTGCTTGAAACAAATGTATGAAATCATGTGATACATAAGGAGGTGGGATGTGCCCCAAGGTCCTGAAGTGTAACTAAGAAAGGTGGTTGTCCTGTAGATACTGCATGCACAGCTGCATATCACAGTGCTGTTAACAGGAATCCTTGGGCTTGGGATTAGAGGGTGGTGCTGGAGATGGTGTTGGGGTTGGTGGGGTTAAATTGGAACTGTCTTAGAGAGATGATAGAAGTTGGAGCATTAACTTTGGGCTTTGAAAGGAGGGTAACTATCTTTATGAGTTGCAAGATTATGAACAGCTTCTGAAAGGCTGACTTTTTGAGTATAGGTGAGTATTAGGTTGTATATGTTTTAGCACATTTCTTACATTTTCTCTTTCCTGGTGACTTTTGTGACTTTTTTTTTCTTATTCTTGTAGCAGGCTATGGAACTCAGTCAGCTCCCCAGGGATATGGCTCGACTGGCGGCTATGGCAGTAGCCAGAGCTCCCAATCTTCTTATGGGCAGCAGTCCTCCTACCCTGGCTATGGCCAGCAGCCAACTCCCAGCAGCACCTCGGGAAGGTACGGTGGTGTCGATGTCGGGGAAGGCTTGAAAAAAGGGGTGAATTGATGAGGAATGATAAAAGGGACCAGCAGCAGTAGGAGCAGTTTAGAGGTGTAATTGGGGTAGGGGAGCCTGTGTTGAGTACAGAGAATGGAATCCACTAAAAGGAAATTGGGGGGGTATGCTGGGATTGTGATTGTGTTTTTTGTTTGTTTTCCTTAGTTACGGTAGCAGTTCTCAGACCAGCAGCTATGGGCAGCCCCCGAGTGGGGGCTACGGCCAGCAGCCTAGCTATGGTGGACAGCAGCAAAGCTATGGACAGCAGCAAAGCTATAATCCCCCTCAGGGCTATGGACAGCAGAACCAGTACAACAGCAGCAGCAGTGGTAGTGGAGGTGGAGGTGAGATGTCCTCAGCTTTGTCTGCAGCCCATTTTCTATAAGGATTTGTATTCTCCTGTTTTAGCCTAAAAGGGTTCCTGTTTTATTTCCTAGCTGTCTTTTTAATTTCTTTTGTACTTCATTGCCTGGCACTTGTCAAACCTTTTTGTGCTACTTTACAATTTTTTTTTTTTTAAAACCATCCTTTCTTTTCTCACAGGTAGCTATGGCCAAGATCAATCCTCCATGAGTGGTAGTGGTGGTGGCGGCGGCGGTGGCGGCGGCGGCGGCAGTGGTGGTGGTGGTGGTTATGGCAATCAAGACCAGAGTGGTGGAGGCGGCGGTGGCTACGGACAGCAGGACCGTGGAGGCCGTGGCAGGGGCGGCAGCAGTGGTGGCGGCGGTGGCAGTGGTGGTGGTTACAACCGCAGCAGTGGTGGCTATGAACCCAGAGGTCGTGGAGGTGGCCGTGGAGGCAGAGGTGGCATGGGGTAGGTGTCTCATGAGCCAGGGAGTATCTTTGGTGGGGAATGTGGAGGATTGCATGAATCTCCCTGAAGCCAGTCCCTAATGCATGGTTTAGTATTCTTGTTGTCTGGGGGATCTGTGAGGGCTTTGATTTGGGGGCAGTGATTTTCTTTTTACATCCCCATTTTATTTTTGTGAGAATTTGGGAGCCTGAACTCCCATCCATACCACCGAATAGAGATTTTGAGTATTGATACTTGTTTCCAAAAAAAAGAAATCATACATAGATTTCCAATACGTATGGATTGGAGTCATTGATATCTTAGGCAAGAAACATGGAAGTGAAGACTTCTTTCTCTGCAAGGGAAACCGATGAACCCACTCCTGGGAAATAGTAGGGAAACTTGGTATGTGTGTTCCCATGTGTCCTCTAGGGAGTTGGTAATGGTTAACCTGACTTCAGCTTCCAGGAATTGGTTACTCTTCCCGTTTTCTGTAGTCATTTGAATCCACGAACTTGATTTGCACCAATTTGACCGACATTGATTTTGGGTGTGACTTGGTTTATGGGACCAACTGACTGAAGTGTGCAGACCTTTTGGGCAAAAATATGCTTGACAGTGGTCTCCCACCTAGTTGTTCCACTGTCTGCCTTACCCTGGTTACTTAAAATTCATCAGCTTGTCCAACTGGACCTTCTTTCCTTCCTGCTGAAGTTGATTTGAAGTAAAACCTTAGATTTGATGTTAAAACCGTTGTCAAATCTGTCGGTAAATACGATTTGAAGGACCCTACTCTGTCTCCCTTGAAAAAGGGCAGGAATGTCAGTGTAACTGTTTTTGGAAAAAGTAGATTTTTAAACTGAGTTTGGATATGGTAAGTATGCAGAGGTGGGTGGGGGCAATCTCAAAAACG
The DNA here is from genome assembly GCF_047675955.1 of Chlorocebus sabaeus. NCBI lineage: Eukaryota > Metazoa > Chordata > Mammalia > Primates > Cercopithecidae > Chlorocebus > Chlorocebus sabaeus. Next base: position 28,190,641 of record NC_132908.1, read on the forward strand.
TACAAAAATGAGGAAAACTCTGTTGTGTGTGTGTGTTTAATGCAAAACTTTAAAAAGAAAAACAACTGTTATGTGACTGTTAACTTGCTCTGCATTTTATGTGCCACAGGTATGAAAGGTGACATTGCAAAATACTCCGCTCTTCTCGCAGTGTAGAAGGGGTGACCCCGGGGGTTGGGGGAGATTAAAAACAGCTCAGTAGTTAGGACAGAGCTTAGCTAAGTTTGTCTTGCTTTAAGGGGAAGTTGCCTTTGGTTTTGACTTTTTATGGAATGGGGTTGGGTCTGCTTGCTGCTTTCAAAGCAAAAACCACAAAAGTGTGTTCAAGGCTACCCCAGCCTGGTGTGAAATGTCTTCTGGGTAAATTGGGGTAGGGTTTTTAAACCAACTACTTGGTTGTCAACCACTTGCGACAAGAGGAAAAAAAAACATCTGCTCCATCGGAAGAACGACCAAGGAAAATGGGTCATTTTTTTCCAGAGGAAATAGATACATAACCTTTTAAAGCAAAATCTTTATAAACTGTGTCTGAGAAATTGCACACGTGTGTGTGACATGCTCGAAGGTCAGACAAGGGGTGGTCAGGAAGGGATGTATTTTAGTAGCCACTTGTATCTTTTTCCAAAAACACCTACCCGTGTTTGGGAAATGTTAAACAAAATCAAAAAAACACCCTTTTGTAGCCGTTGGAAGCTTCATGTCCTTTCTTCTAACTTGTCTTCTCCAGCGGAAGTGACCGTGGTGGCTTCAATAAATTTGGTGGTAAGTGAACAGAGTTTCCAAAATTCCCAACTCCCAGCAATGCTTTGTCTGATTGTTCATTTGCAGATGTCTTAGCGTGTTAATTTAAATGTCAAAGGTTTTGAGGTGTCCAGAACCACCTCCATAAAGGGGTAGGGTAGAATGCCACCTGTTGCCTGGTGTGTGCTAACCTGGAGCAGGCAGGGGTAAGATTCAGTAGTCGTCTTTTACCAAATGGGTTTGCCCCAGGTTAATAAGAGGGGTTTAGTAGGCCTTGGACAGGGCTGTTGCCACACCTGGCACTTAGTGACCATCATCATGAGAAACTGGAGAGTGCGTGCTGGAACACGTGGTGCCATCTTGACTTTAGGATCCTTTTGATCATTGTGTCCAAGGCTTGTGTGTGTGTGAGAGTGGGAGACAACCTCCAAATGTTTTAATTCTGGAAGAGGGATGTAACATTGCCCTAAGAATGGTGAAGTTGGTATACCTTTATAAAGTACGGAATGGTGTCAATGAATGCAATTCTATGTATATGGACTTAACTCAGATGGGCAAATAGAAACTAGCTCTGGGAAGGAACATGTGCACTACTTCAAGAAAGATTGGAAGCATGTGTGGCTCATGGGAAATAACCAGGTCTTAAACAGCACAAACTGAATTCATGGACCAGGAAGGTCTTAAACAGCACAAACTGAATTCATGGAAAAATGACAAATTTGAGAAGTCTCCCAGTAAGCTGGAACTTTTCTGGTTTGGTTAACTAACAAAAGGTTTCTTGATTTGTCTCAACATTTAAAGCCAAAGGCTTGGGTTCATGACTTAGGTGTCATTGCGTGTGGGTACAATATTTATATATGGCGAATTCAGATAAACATTGGTCAAAGATGGTCTCTGGAAAAACAAAATAGAGGCTGCATTACGAAAGTAAGATTTCTGGTCTGTTCCCTGGGACATGCTTAAAAAATACAATAGCTATTATGTATGGTTTTTATTTTCGTGTGGTTTTGGGGAAACATAACACGGTTTTAAGGATGGTTTCTAAAGATGAAATTAAAAATCGTTCCACAAGGGATAAGTGTCTTTGGTAAAGTTGGGAGAAACTGGATGGATGCACATCTTATGGCTGGTGGCGAGCCCATCTCTCTTCTCTCGGGTGAGAGAACTGGGCCAAGCTGAGTTGGTTTGTTCACTTTAATGGGTCTCCCTTTCCCCTGCCATCTGTGCTGAGGACATTTCCCAGCTTGAGCTGGGGGAGGCAGCATTTTCTGAAGTGTGGAGTTGTCTCTGTGGAGACTCAAGTTACAGATCTTAAGGGGCCTGCCTAGAATTTTCTCCGGGCAGGCGACCCAGGAAAGGGTTTGGAGTGAGGCTGTGAGCACTTACATGATATTTTACAAGTTTGGATTTGGTGTTAATTTTTTTCCTTGTCCATTTTTTCCGGTTGACTAACGGCTCCTCTTCCTTGTTTTTGTTTTTTTTTTGTTCTTTTTTTCCATGTCACTTAAGGCCCTCGGGACCAAGGATCACGTCATGACTCCGGTGAGTTCACAGGTGGTGGCATGAAGAGTGGCTAAAGTGGTATCAAGACTTTGCCTGGATATTCTTTGAAACTATTATGAAAAGGAAACTGAAAAAAAGGGGATAGAGAAGAAAGGGAGTTAGGTGTATCCTTAGCTAGCAGTGAGAAGTATTCATTATTAAGTATTTCTCAGAAATACCTGGCTTGTGGGTTCCACCCCCAGCGATTTAGAAGGTCTGAGATGACCCTGACAATCTACCTTTCTAACAAGTCCCTAGTGATGTTGATGTGTCTGCACCACACTCAGATGGTTTTTACAGCAGTGGTTTTTTAAAAATGTGGATCATGTCCAAGCTGGTAAATAAAAACCAGTGAACAAAAGACCGGACCACTTGAAGTAAAGCATTGAACTCTTGTTTAGATTGTATTGATGTTTGTGTACTAGATTTGAATGTAAAATGGGTCTCTTAATTCGGGACCTTCAACTGGAAGTTGATAAATACTGATGGGCTTTTTTGTGTGGTCTTGGGCATTTCACTCCTGAGCCCTGGTGTCCATACTGTATACTGTGTGTTAACATGTTTCAAAGGATAATTTTCAAACTAAATTTGAAATTTATCAGCATGGGTGGCATATAGGGACTCAAAAGGGATGTGGATTTTTCAGTTGTCTTCATAAACCAAATAATACGAGTTGCTTGATGGATACTAGGTGCTTTAGGTTTTTTCCTATGTCATTTATTTTACCTTTTCACATTTGCATTTTCTTCTGTGTTCAACAAGCAGAACAGGATAATTCAGACAACAACACCATCTTTGTGCAAGGCCTGGGTGAGAATGTTACAATTGAGTCTGTGGCTGATTACTTCAAGCAGATTGGTATTATTAAGGTACTTGTGGAGTGGAGTGGGTGCTTTCTGTCAGTGTTGCAGGCTTTTGGATTTCACACATTAGTGAAAGCAAGTCTTTAATGGTTGCCAGCAGTAAAAACAAATCTTAATGGTTGTTGCCAGCTTAATTTGTTGAGGAAAGAGCCTTAGTTACTGTTTTCTAAAAGAAGTTCTATCTTAACACGAAAAGTATAACTGATAAGAATGCGCTAAACTCTGAAATTTGTACTTCATAGTAACTTTTAGTTTTATCCTTCAATATTGGAGGGAAAGACAGTTTTCCTCAATGGAGGTTTACATGTGAGGTAGGATGAAGTAACTAGGAAGAGGGGAGCTGAAGTTTGGGAATGATAAACCTCATGTTCTAGAGGAAGAAGATGGAAAGGGAGTACTGTAGCCTTTAAAATTGATGTCACCTCATTTTGCTTTCTTCAGACAAACAAGAAAACGGGACAGCCCATGATTAATTTGTACACAGACAGGGAGACTGGCAAGCTGAAGGGAGAGGCAACGGTCTCTTTTGATGACCCACCTTCCGCTAAAGCAGCTATTGACTGGTTTGATGGTATGTATGAGAAGGCTGGCAGAGTTGGGGCTGGGGATATAGGGCAGCAAGTCATAGTTTGAGGGTTAATTTGAGTCTTCCGACACTTTAGCTGCGGTTTTAAGTCTCATTTTTGCTTATGAGTCAGTAGATTATAAACTGAGAAAGGCACGCTTATCTTGTATTTTTGGATTAATGTATCTTGCATTTAAAGTCTTTTGGTACTTTTTTATTTCTCTAGGTAAAGAATTCTCTGGAAATCCTATCAAGGTCTCATTTGCTACTCGCCGGGCAGACTTTAATCGGGGTGGTGGCAATGGTCGTGGAGGCCGAGGGCGAGGAGGTGAGGAGCTACCTGCTGTTGGTGCAAAGGGGGGTGATGAGGAGAGTAGAGAAGATGGTAAAAGCTTGCGTGGAATGGGTTAGGTTTACCAAACTTGGAGGGGGAGCAGACCCATACTTGTTTTATCTGCATTAGGACCCATGGGCCGTGGAGGCTATGGAGGTGGTGGCAGTGGTGGTGGTGGCCGGGGAGGATTTCCTAGTGGAGGTGGTGGCGGTGGAGGACAGCAGCGAGCTGGTGACTGGAAGTGTCCTAATCCGTGAGTGAAACTTAAATTCTTTTCTTAGTTCTCTCACATGCCTGCTCTTTGATATTATGGTAATGAGGTGTGTGCGTGTTTTCCAAAGAAGTAAATGTCAAGGCCGCACTGTTGGGGTCAGATTTAGCCAAAAGCTTACCTAGGTAAGGTTGATGTAATGGGAAAGGTAATGGATTGGGTTCAGTAATGATTTTTGTTCCTGGCTTTGAGAAGCAAGCCTTTTTGTCTTTCTGAAGCCTCAGTTTCCTCACTGTATCTCTAAAGTCATGGTAGTTTCTTCCTACTCCTAGGTCTCGTCTATTCCCCATCCCTCTAGACTAATTGTCTTCCTTCTCCTTAGCACCTGTGAGAATATGAACTTCTCTTGGAGGAATGAATGCAACCAGTGTAAGGCCCCTAAACCAGATGGCCCAGGAGGGGGACCAGGTGGCTCTCACATGGGTAAGAAAGGCAGACCTGGTGCTAAGGAGCTGGGTCCAAAGAATCCTTAATTTTTTAGCAGGGAGGTTCGCGGAAGGTAGGGGAATGGGAATATGATAGATCTTATTTCTTTTGTCCTAGGGGGAAACTACGGGGATGATCGTCGTGGTGGCAGAGGAGGCTATGATCGAGGCGGCTACCGGGGCCGCGGAGGGGACCGTGGAGGCTTCCGAGGGGGCCGGGGTGGTGGGGACAGAGGCGGCTTTGGCCCTGGCAAGATGGATTCCAGGTGAGACTTTAAATCAGAATAAAAAAGAGCAGGTGAACAGAGGCCATAGGATAACAGGGTTTTGTTGAGAAAGTGGTTTCATTTTGAGGGCTAGGTGGAAGGACCTGAGATTGTAACCAGTAGTGGAGAGGGAAGGAAAATTAACTCAGGAGGAATGAATCTAGACCCACTTGAGATAAGATACTCGCTGATTTAGGTAGGAGGGGCAGATAGGATATCTAGGCTTGGAGAGACTGGTAACTCAAATACAATGGATACTTAATTTTTTTTTTTTTTTTTTTGCAGGGGTGAGCACAGACAGGATCGCAGGGAGAGGCCGTATTAATTAGCCTGGCTTCCCAGATTCTGGAACAGCTTTTTGTCCTGTACCCAGTGTTACCCTCGTTATTTTGTAACCTTCCAATTCCTGATCACCCAAGGGTTTTTTGTGTCGGACTATGTAATTGTAACTATACCTCTGGTTCCCATTAAAAATGACCATTTTAGTTAAATTTTGTTCCTCTTCCCCCTCTTCAGTTTCCTGGAAGGTTGATGATGTCCCGATCAGGAAGGTGGGGAGTTTTCTTGTTCAGATTACCCTGCCCAGCAGGAACTGGAATACAGTGTTTAATCCAGGGGAGAAGGCCAAATGATACCCCTTGAGAGCAGATATGAAACTTTTCTGTCATGGACAAAGTTGGATGTATAAATGAGAAATGAAGAACATGGGATGTCATGAGTGTTGGCCTAAATTTGCCCAGCTATGGGGAATTTTTTTTCCTTTATTTGCATATTGGTCTTAATTTATTTGCAGCAGTTTAAGAACTTTTTAAGAACTCTTGCATCTTTTGGCACATTTAATGGTGAGGCTCAAACAAATTAGATTTAAATGGGGCAGTATTCACATCTGACCATGGTGGAGAGTGCTTAGCCACTCTGGGTCTTTCACAGGGAGAGTAACTTAGTTCCTGCTGAGTGCTGCAGAGTTTGTGGAGTCAGGATCTAATCGTCAACCCTGGGAGACCAGACAGTTAACGGCTGAGAAGGAAGTACATGAATTACATGGCGCTCAGAACCAGAAAATGGGAAAGCTGGAAGTGAGTCCTACTCAAGATTCCTTAACTCCATTTCCGTTTTATGGCATTTTGACTTGAAACCATCATGCAGGAGATCCTGAAGAGGCCAAATTCCTATCCCAGACTGGTTTACTTAGGTCTTAAGAGGACGCTACAATAAGAGACTTGGGAAATGGAGATGAAGAGGGGGAAGGTTTTCTGCGAAAGGAAGGTAGAGGTAGTTGCTTGTATTTAGAGGCGGCGAGTGACTCCCTTCGTAGCTACCCTGGTGAATGGGGTTTGGGTAGATACTTGCTGTAAGGAGACTGGTCTGGCTGGGTCACTTTCACATCCTGCCTGTACTCGGAGGGCTTGAGGTCATTGACATTTTGAGATTTTAGGCTTGATCGTTTTTGATTGGAGGGTGGAAGGCCCTCCTGAGGGAATGAGTGATAGAGCGGAGAAGGGGTTGCAGGCAGTGAGTTAAAACCTTGGAGCAGTGCCCCTCAGCCTCTTACTATGTGGCTGAAAACTTGCACATACCTGGCAAGCAGTTACTTTAAAGCGTGCTTTTTATTTTAATTACACAGAGCGTAAAATTAACCCAAGAGCAAAAAGGTTTTAGTTAACGGGGTTTTCAAACTTGGTTTATAAGACAGCTGCCATCACAAGCATAGCTTATAAATGTGCTGGGGACCCCTAATTGGGAAGTGCTTTCATCTCAAATTTTTATTTTATTTTTGAGATTTTTATTTTTGAGACTTCCTCTGTCATGCAGGCTAGAGTGCACTCTTGGCTCACTGTAACCTCCGCCTCCCGAGTTCAAGCGGTTCTGCCTCAGCCTTCCAAGTAGCTGGGACTACAGGCCCACCTAATTTTTGTGTTTTTAGTAGAGATGTGGTTTCACCATGTTGACCAGGCTGGTCTCTCAATTCCTGACCTCAGGTGATCCACCTGCCTTGGCCTCCCAAAGTGCTGGGATTACAGGCATGAGCCGCTGCACCCGGCCGTCCTCTCAAATTTTCAAGTGTGTTCCTGAAGTATGCTCTTTACAGAAGAGTTGCTGCAACCTTGAATCTTGGTGATTTGAGGCACAGAAGTTAGGACTTTATTTTTTGAGATGGAGTTTTGCTCTTGTTGCCCAGGCTGGAGTGCAGTGGCGCATTCTCGGCTCACTGCAACCTCTGCCTCCTGGGTTCAAGCGATAGCTGGGATTACAGGCATGCGCCACTATGCCCAGCTAGTTTATTTGTATTTGTAGTAGAGACAGGGTTTCTCCATGTTGGTCAGGCTGGTCTTGAACTCACCGCTGGTGATGCGCCCACCTTGGCCTCCCAAGAAACTGACTTTTAAAAGGAATGGCAGGTTTACCTTCCCTGCCAGCATTGGGGTCCTCTGTAAGCAACAGTAGGCTAAGAGTAGTCTGGCATGTTGAAGGATTGTCAGGTGGGCCTTCTAAGGCGTTGCTTTGACTTGGTACATGTAGAGAAGTTCTCTGAGAACAAGGATGTGGCAGTTCTCTCCCTGTCCCTGCTGCTGTTGCTTTCTTTGTTAAATGTTTAGTTGAAATGGCCCGATAGGATTATTTCTGAGTAGTTCACTGTTGATGCTTTGCCTATCAGGATTCTAGCTTTGGTTGTGGTCCCCTGATCCCCTTCTTCCCTTCTTCCAGGAGTGGAGGAGGTTGAAGCTCCTTGTAAGACCTGATTATTGGGACCGTTAGTGTCAAGTTCCTGTGCCCTTCAAATGGCTTATGTGATTGGCCTTGGCCTTAAAAGGAAATAGGGTCCCAAGTGACTGTTTAGTGGGTAGGTCCAGTTTGGGGGGATTTTCCAGGAGAACGGATAGAGACACCTAGCAGCAGAGAGAACATTGGTGCCTCTGAAGCCAACCTCCCACCTCAGCCTCCCGAGTAGCTGGGACTACAGGTGTTCCCTCGCTACCACACCTGGGTAATTTTTTTTTTTTTTTTTTAATTAGGAAGGTTTCGCTGGGTTGCCCAGGCTGGTCTTGAACTGGACTCAAGTGACCTGCCTGCCCCAGCCTCTCAAAGTGCTGGGATTACAGGTGTGACCCACCGTGCTTGGCCAGAATACTCTTTTTTTTTTTTTTTTTTTTTTCTTTTTTTGAGATGGTCTCACTCTGTTGCACAGGCTGGAGTGCAGTGGCGCAATCTCGGCTCACTGCAAGCTCAACCTCCTGAGTAGCTGGGACTACAGGCACCCACCATTGCGCCCGGCAAGTTGTTTTTTTTTTTTTTTTTTTTTTTTTTAAGTAGAGATGGGGTTTCACCGTGGTCTCGATCTTCTGACCTTGTGATCCACCTGCCTCGGCCTCCCAGAGTGCTGGGATTACAGGCGTGAGCCACCGTGCCCAGCCCAGAATACTCTTAACTGAATGATTGAAATCTGTCTTGAAGCATTAGGTGCCCCATTTTTGTGAGTTGGAATTGGGACAGGCTAACTAGGAAGTGAGGAGGGTGGGGAGAGGTGTGCTGTAGGTCTGTTTGCCCCTTCCTTGATGTAGTCTTCAGTTAGCCCTATCAGCTTTTTTTCCCCATCTCGTGCCAGGCGTTCCTGGGTTTCAGTACTTGGATGTTGGGCTGCAGTTAAGTCAGTGGTGGGTAGATTAAGGTCTAGGGTCCAGCTCGTGTGAGACTTGACTCATTGATCACCTTTAGGCATGTCTTCCTACTTCCAGTCTTCCTACTTCCAGTCTCATCCTTTTTAAAGAAAAAAAAAAAAATTTTTTTTTTTTTGAGACAGTGTGTCACTCTGTCGATCTTGACCAACTGCAACCTCTGCCTTCCACCCCCAAGCAATCTACCCACCTCAGCCTCTGGAGTAGCTGGGACGGGACTACAGGCACCTGCCACCATGACTGGCTAATTTTTTTTGTATTTTCTGTAGAGATGGGATCTTGCCATGTTGCTCAGGGTTGTCTCAAAACTGCTCTGGGCTCAAGTGATTTTCCTACTTTGGCCTCCCAGAGTGCTGGGATTAGAGATAGGAGACACTGCATCTGGCTATGAAAATTTTATTTTCAGTTGACTTGCATATATTTATGGGGGTCCAATGTCCTATTTCTGTACACGTACATTTTGTGGAATCAAATCGGGCTAGTTAACATATCTGTAACTTTATATCATTAGCACGAATGAGAACATATAAAACCACTCTTAGCAAATTTTAAAATTTATGTTACTTCAGCCCTTTTATGCTGGAGGTTGCAAATTTTGTGTGTGTGAATTATCAGACCAAAATAAAAACAAGAAATGATTGAAGACAGACTTCAATCATTCAGGAATAGTGTATTCTGGGCAAGCGTGGTGGGTCACACCTGTAATGGAACACTCAGCATGGCATAAATGGGTCGAGACAGGTCTCCTTATGTTGCTCAGGCTGGACTCGAACTCCTGGGCTTAAGTGATCTTGCCCTCAGCCTCTTAGCTGGGACGATGGATGCATGCCACTGTGTCTGGTATTTTTATGAACTGTAGTCACCATGCTGTGCAGTGGCTTACCAGAACTCATTTCTTGTACCTGAAGTGTTGTACCCTTTGTCTCCCTGCTTACCCATACCTCCAAGCCTCTGGTAACCCCCATTCTACTTTCAGCTTCCGAGTTTGACTTTCTAGATTCCATGTACATGAATTCAGGCGGTCTTTCTGTGGCTTACTTCATTTAGCATAATGTCTTCTAGATTTATTGATTCACCCATGTTGTTACAAATAACAGTTTCCTTTTAAAAAGCTGAATAGTGTTCTGTTGTGTCAACATACCACATTTAAAAATCCATCCGTTAATTGGGCACTTGGGTTGCTTGCATATCTTGGCTAGTGTGAATAACATTGCATTGGGTGGGAGTGCAGATGTCTCTGACGTACGGATTTTTTTTTTTGATCAGACAGATCAGTCTTCGTCTGTCACCCAGGCTGGAGTGCAGTGGTACAGTCTTAGCTCACTGCAACCTCTACCTCCCAGGTTCAAGCGATTCTCCTGCCTCAGCCTCCCAAGTGGCTGGGATTACAGGTGTGCACCACCACGCCCAGCTAACTTTTGTGTTTTTAGTAGAGATGGGGTTTCTCCATGTTGGCCAGGCTGGTCTCAAACTCCTGACCTCAGGTGATCCACCTGGCTCCATCTTCCAAAGTGTTGGGATTAGAGGTGTGAGCCACCATGCCCAGCCGACGTAGATTTCAGTTCCCTTCAGTGTACACGCAGAAGTGGTATTGCTAGGTCATAGGGTACTTCTATTAGCTATTTGAGGAGACTTCCTACTATTTTCCATAATGGCTGTATTAGTCCACATTTCCACCAACAGCGTACAGGGGTTCCATTCCTCCACGTCTTTGCTAATTATCTTTCATCTTTTTGATACAGCCATTCTAACAGGTGTGAGGTGACATTTCTTGTCCTTTTTAACCGTCCACCATGGAGTCTGTAACCAGGTCTCACTTTCTATCGTAGCCTGCAAGAGAGACTAAACTTAGTATGGAATGTGGGGTCCTATCTGCAGTCATTCCTCCCTAGTACTCTGACTCCATTTTTACCTTTGGATCCTCAGTTCTGACCAACCCTCTTTTTTTTTTCCATCTTTAACTATATTTTGAAATTTTAAAGACACGGGGTCTCACTTTTGGCCTGGCTGGTCTCAGTGGGCCCCAGCGATCCTTCCACCTTAGGCTCCTGAACGACTGGGACTACAGGTGTGGTACTGCACCTGGCTATTTTGGAATAATTTGACTTAGAAGAATATGTCTACAATTGCGGTGTTCACCTTCTTAATGCAAATGTCTTCAATGGCGCTGGCATATACAAGCTGAGAAAATATTGTCAAGTGGGTTGTGCCAGCACATCTGACCAGGATTTTTTGTTGTAGAAATATTGGATCCTCACCTGAGGCCAGGAGTTCGAGATCAGCCTGGCCAACATGGTGAAACTCCGACTCTACTAAAAATACAAAAATTAGCTGCGCGTGGTGGCAGGTACCTGCAGTCCCAGCGACTTGGGAGGTTGAGGCAGGACAATCGCTTGTTGAACCCAGGAGGTGGAGGTTGCAGTGAGTGGAGATCGCGCCACTGCACTCCAGCCTGGGCGATGGAGTGAGACTCTGTCTCAAAAAACAAAAAGAAGTATTAGATCCTCAATCTCAAGGTATTCTAAGAGCTTTTGGAGACCATTGAGTCTAAAATTCCCAGTATCCTTGAGGCAGTAACAGACTTGGAGAATGTAGTTTATGAGCAGGAGTTTGGAGCTGGAAGAATGTAGTTTATGAGCAGGAGTTTGGAGCTGGAAGTGCTTTCTGTTCGTGGTTAATGCTGTCAGCTCCTTGGATTGTGGCTTTAGCTCTAAATATTGGGGCAGTAGAGACTCTTAACTGGAAAACAATTAAGGGCCACCGGTGTAGGGGCAAGAGGCAGAGGAAAGCTTGGGTACTTGGGTTGAAGATGGTGGATGTGCTGTCCCTGGGAGAGTGCTGGTGCTGGACCCTGGAGCCAACCGCGAAGCGTTTCAGCGAGCAGGGTCCAAGCAAGGGCAGTAGAGGGCTGGATGAAGTGGGCAGGAACCGTTTCCCAGGTGACATCCTGCCTGTGCTCATCACGCCGAGGGGTGGCAGTGTTGCACAATCACACAGATTCCTTGTCACTGTTGAGTGCAGTGTTCTTAAGAACGGACCTGTTCTTAAGAACGCGATGGCTCACGCCTGTAATCCCAACACTTTGAGAGGCTGAAGTAGGCAGATTACGAGGTCAGGAGTTCGAGACCAGCCTGGCCAACATGGTGAACCCTGTCTCTACTAAAAATACAAAAAATTAGCCAGGTGTGGTGGCAGGCATCTGCAATCACAGCTACTTGAGAGGCTGAGGCAGGAGAATCGGTTGAAACCGGGAGGTGGAGGTTGTAGTGAGCCAAGATTGTGCCATTACTCTCTGGCCTGGGTGACAGTGCAAGACTCTATCTAAAAAAAAAGAAAAAAAATAGGTGGGGGGAACCTAGGTTTGTTGTGCTTGTTTTTTGGTTTTGATTTTCCAGACTTTGAGGGAAAGTTGACCCATCCTGTTTATTGTGCCCTTGAGGAGGAAACAAGGCAAATCTCCATCCTTGTAAGCAGGGGTGCGCAAACCTGTCAGTCTGAGATGGCTAGAACCACATCCTCTATAACTTGGGGTGGGGGGGGGAATATGTATGTACACACACACATAGATTAAAAAGATAAAAATATATATATACACACACACAGGAATCCTCCCTTATCTATGGTTTTGCCTTATACAGTTTCAGTACAGTATAATCTGTGCTTAATTTATAAATTGAACTTTATCATTGGTCGGCATATGGATTCTAGCTCAGTAGGTCCAGGTGGGGCCCTAGATGTGCATTTCAGGCCAGGTGCGGTGGCTCATTCCTGTAATCCCAGCACTTTGGGAGGCTGAGGTGGGAGGGTCACTTGAGCCCAGGAGTTGAGACTAGCCTGGGTAGCAGCGACATTTTGTCTCTACCAAAATTTTAAAACATTGACTGGGTGCAGTGGCTAACACCTGTAATCCCAGCACTTTGGGAGGCCAAGGTGGGCGGCTTAGCCAACATGGTGAAACCCTACCTCTACTAGAAGTACAAAATTTAGCTAGGTGTGGTGGCATGCACCTGTAATCCCAGCTACTTGGGAGGCTTAGGCACAAAAATCGCGTGAGCCTAGGAGGTGGAGGTTGCAGTGAGCCGAGATCATGCCACTGCACTCAAGCCTGGGCGATAGAAATGAGACTCCGTCTCAAAAAAAAAAAAGGGTGGCATGTACCTGTGGTCCCAGCCGGGGAGGTTGAAGCTGCAGTGAGCTGTGTTCCCACCACTGCACTCCAGCCTGCAGGCCTGGGTGACAGAATAAGACTGTCCCCCTGCCCTCCCCCCAAAGAAAGCATGACAGGCTTTCTGGTGATAATGATGCTGTTGGTTCAACGCTTCTCTTAGAGTAACGTTCTAGAGTTTGGCAGAGTCATATTGTTTCTGAAAGGGAACTTGACTTTGTACAAAACTTTGATCTTTCTCCCTCCCCCACCCCACTGCTTTATTTTTTTGAGACAAGTCTTGCTCTGTGGCCCAAGCTGGAGTGCAGTAGCATGATCACAGCTCACTGCAACCTCCAAGTGCTGGGTTCAAGTAATTCTCCCACCTCAGCCACCTGAGTGGCTCGGACTACAGGCATGAACCACCATATCCAGCTAATTTAAAAAATTATTTTGTGGAGATGAGGTCTCCCTGGGTTGTTCAGGCTGGTCTTGAACTCTTGAGCTCAAGCAATCCTCTCTGCTCGGCCTCCCTAAGTGCTAGGATTATATTTCTGTATAAACTGTGCTGGCTGGGAGCTAAGGAAAAGGAAGACAGGGTCCTGCATGTGGGTTTTTGTAATTAGCACAAGCCCAGCCAACACTGGCTTCTGTTAATTTTTTTTTTTAAGTCTTGTGAAGCTTAGATGGGAGGTTTGAGCAAAAAAGAGGATGCTGTCCTCTTTGTGGGATTTTTGCTGGTATGCAGAGATCTGGACCATCATGGAGGGAGTCCTCAGCACAGGGATGGGATTTGGTTCCTGCAGGGCCTCAGAGAAGCATGGGAGAGCCCTTCAGGTGTTAGGGGAAGATGATTTTGAGTTGCTCCTTCACTTTGTTGAATGTCTCTGAAATCCAGCTCTGGGGCTTGGCAGGAATGTTGCCTTTTGCAGTGGTTGCCCTTCAGCTTATCTGGGATGTGTCCCAAGATGCTGGAGTTGTCTGGGGCCATCTGGACTGGGGCTGGGCTTTCCACATCCATGGAGCCACTACTAGGACTGGGAGCAACAGAATGAGTCTGGGGGTGCTGCCAGAGAGGCACTCTAGATTGTTTTTGGGATAGCACAGGTACCCACCTACAGTTCTCAGCCACTGAGGGGCTAGGAGCAGAACCGTCCTAGTGGAGGTGATTGCTAACTCTGAGGTGTACTTAACATGAGCCAGCTGCTGTTAGGGGATGAGCTACGTCCTGTCACTCCCACTTTACAGAGGGGATGCTGACACAGCTAGTGAGAGGTGGGGCTGGGACTTGAACCTCTATTCTTTAGCTATAGAACTGTCGTTAACCACTATGCTATGCCTAAAATCTGAGGAGATTTCTGGTAGGGCTCTTTCTCCTGCAGCCCAAAGGAAAAGGGAAACCCCAAGAAATGTTTTTTCTTAGGGAAACCTTATTGGAACCACTTCCTTCCCTCAGGCCTGCCCTGGTTTTTGTAGTGACTCTAAGGATGTCTGTCATGAAAGGATGTGTTACCTATATGGCCCCATGCCATGAGAATGATTAGGTTCCTGTGAAGTTTAAAAAAATCCTGTTAGATACTAGAGATACACAGTAACTGCCATATATTGATTACTTTCTACATGCAAGGCACTTGTACAGAGGTTGAAAAGATGTCTCCATTTAAGCATCCATTTAAGCGGGGGAGTGGTGGAGTCTTCTGTGAAGGTAGACCAGCACATGGTTTGCATTGCCACAGAGACACTGGGAAAAGCCTCTAAAATCCAGAGGAATGCATGCGTGTGGGCAGTCTGGGGCACGTAGAAGATGTCAACGTGTCCAGAGATAAAGGGGTCAGCATGTGCTAGGGCACTGGGTGTGAGCAGATAGTGGTGGGATCCTGGGTATGTGAGGAGAGGAGACGTTGCATGGGGTTAAGCGCCAGGTTAGGAGGAGATTTTAGGTGTCCTGTTAAAAATGACAGCTGGGCATGGTGGTGTGCACCTGTAGTCCCAGCTATTCAGGAGGCTGAGGCTGGAGGATTGCTTGAGCCCAGGGATTTGAGGCTGCAGTGAACCATGATCACACCACTGCACTCCAGCCAGAGCAACAGATGAGATCCTGTCTCAAAAAAAGTGAGAGTCTGTTCCCATGATCAGTTTGGATTTCTCAGGCTCTTGGAGCTGGAGGCAGGGAGGACAAGGTAGGAAGTGTTACAGATAAGATATAATTAGAGAGAAGGCTGGTGCGGCAGTGAGGTTGGAAAGTGGTTGTCTGGTGATTCCTAAGGATAGGATCCAGGGCCTCCTTGGTATCTGCCCATTGCTTTGCGAATCTTCCCTCTTCAAGGCCAGAAAGGATTGCTTGTAAAGTGTACTCAGAAGTAGCCCTAGATTCCTGCTTTCCCAAACAGCCTCTGGAAAGACCAAATTTCCTGGAGAGACTCATATTTCCCTTTGTAGGCAAAAATTGCATCAAGAAGGCGGGTGCGGTGGCTCGCACATGTAATCCCAGCACTTTGCGTGGCTGAGGTGGATGGATCACTTGAGGGAGGCCAGGTGTTTGAGACCAGTCTGGGCAACGTGGCAAAATCACGTTTCTAGTAAAAATGCAAAAATTAACCGGGTGTGGTGGCAAGCACCTGTAATCCCAGTTACTTGACTGGCTGAGGCACTAGAATAGCTTGAACCTGAGAGGTGGAGGTTGCAGTGAGCTGAGGTCGCACCACTGTACTCCAATCTAGGTGACACAGCGAGATTCCATCTCAAAAAAATTTTTTTTTAAAAAATGTTCCTTTCAAATGAATGAATAAATAATAACCCTCCAAAAAATTGCATCAAGAAAAGAGGCAGCTACCACAACTCATTTCCTGAAAATTTGCTTTGGTGGTTGGCATGTTTTTTGAGCAAAGTGTAACCTATGAGCCTTACCCCCATGGGATGGGGTGGGGCAGAGGGGGCATTTAAGCCTGTTAGAGCCAGGGCCAGAAGGAGCCCTCGAGTAATTTGGTGACTTGTGCTCTTCTATCCTATGGTTAGATAATGCTCTAATGTGTCTGCCCCTGAAAATGTCTCTAATTTTGCATTTTTCTCCTGTGAAAAATGTGGAATGTAGGGGAACTATGAAGACTAGTGTGTTTCTAAATGCCTCGGACAGAGCTGCCCACCACAGTTCGTGCCCTTTGGTACATGCCTCTTTTAACCTTTGGAACTGGGCCACAGGCTGTTATCTATAATGGCAAGGTTAGACCCTTTAGGGGAGCATTGAAGGAGCACCACCTGGTGAATGAGGAGGGATAGTCCATGGCCATACCAGGAAGGATGGAGGAAGCATTTGGGGTGCAGGAGGCATAAGGTACATGGAGCTGGAGGCTGGGCGGCCTCTGAAGCATAGCTGAGCTCTGCACATGCCAGCGGGCTAGAAGCACGAAAACACACAAGTTCAAGCTGGCTTTTCATGTATTGTGTACAAAAACATCAGATGCAGGATGAGTTTGTTTGGTTTGCCGGGGGCTGACTGGAGTGTTGCTGGGAAAGAGCCTCAGCTCCGCTCCAGGTCCTCCACCAGGTAGGACTGGGTCTCCCTTAGGGCCTGGAGGAGCAAGTCCTTGCAGGTCCAGTTCCAGGCTGGCGTGAAGCTGAAGAGCTTCCGCATCTTGCTTGGGTTGGTGGACTCGGCCCGCACTTCCTGGTACTGCTCATCCTTCAGGACCTTCCCGTACAAGGCATCCAGCAGCCCCTCAACGTCTGTGACCCTCGCGATAAGCGCAGCCCGGTGCTGGTCTATAAAGTGCAGGCCTGGGGGTGGGAGGAGAACATGAGCCAGCAGCCAGGGTGTGGGGCCTGTCCCTGCTGAACTTGAGTTCTTCAGGAATTCCTCTGCAAGCCTAGGGGCGGGGGCTTTACGGGGCGGCCCAAGAGGACCCCACATGCAGTGGAATAAGGGTAATATTGTCTCCCTTCCCCGGCAGGGTGTAGGCTGGTGGGTGGGGTGCGCAGGGTTGCCAAGCCGTGCCGTGCCCTGCCCTGCCCTGGTTGCAGGAGCACAGATGCAGGCTGTGCGGGAGTGCAGTGGGGCCGGGCTGGGTGTGGAGGCCTCACCTGGCTTGGCTGCCGACTGAGGAGGGGCCTGGATCCCAGCTGGCGCAGCTCCAGAGCCTGAAAGGATATGAGCCAAGTGGTCCCCTTCCCTTCCCGCTGTGGGGCGGGGTCGTCTCGTTTGGGAGGCCAAGCGCGGGGAGCCTCCTTTCCGGTAGAGTAGCTTTGTTTAGGGGTAGGAGGAACAGAAAGCGGAAGAGCCCAAGGGGTAAGTGCTGGTGTGGGTGGAGGGGAAGACCGGGTGGAGGGGAACGGGGGCGGCTTACCCTGGTGTGTGGCCGCCTGCAGCTGCCCGGCCGTCTCCTGCAGACCCATGTCGCGCAGCACGTTAGCGGTGAGCTCGGCGCCGTAGGCCTCCAGGTAGAAGCTGACCAGCTTGTCGGTGAGGTCCAAGGCGTCCATGGACAGCAGCGCGCCCCTTGGGATGCGCCCGTAGCCCTCGCGCAGCGGCACCGACAGCAGCTTCAGCTTGAACTTCTTGAGCTCCTCGGCTGTCAGGTTCTCCAACGCATCCAGGATGGCATCGCGCGCGCGCCCCATGGCTCCGGGATCCCCGGCCGCTGCCGCCGCTCACCCGGCTGCTGCAGCCGACCAGGAGGAAGTCAGCTCCGGGGCGGAACCTGGACTCCCCGCCTTCCTCCCACTCTGGTCTCCCGACTCCCCGCCCCGGTCCGTTGCCCTCCAGCAAAAGGCACTCCCTGACTACACCCTTGGTCCCTGCCCACCCAGGCCTCTGGATTGGGGTCCCAGGCCGTCGGGGGACGCCACGATCGCGCCCTCCAGCTGGCCTGTGAGGTGGGACCTGGGAGGGGACCCGCAGACGGGCTCATTGGTGGCGCCTGCTTGTCTCTGGGCTTGCATCAGCGGGTACAGACCAGAAACCTGGGCTTGCTCTCACTGGGTTTATTGGAGCACCTAGGCTTAGGATCTCGTATTTCTAGAACCCCTGAAACCTCTGCGGCTCCCCTAACCTTAGGATTCTCTCCCACATGTCATAGAATCTTGGAATCATGACAGCTAGATGCATGAAGCTCCCTCAATTCCACATACTGGAGAAAAATGAGGTGTAAAAAAGGGTAGGGAGTGCAAAGCTCTCTTGAGCTTCAGTTTCATTTTCTACCACATGGGGATGATAACCCTCAGGTGCTTATAAATATTCCGGCATAACATGGCCGACCCGATGGCTCCCGAAACCTTGCCAGATGCTTCCTAGGGGAGCCAGAATTTGATCCCAAGAGCTGAATTTCTTGGGAAGTGATGACAACAGCTATTGGTTGAGAACATTCTCAACTGGAGGGAGCATCCTGGGTAGGGAGTCAGCCACTCTGGGCCCAGGGGCTTGGGATAGCATTGGAACCTGTGCTGTGCCAAAAATTCTTCCTTTTTTTTTCTCTTTTCTTTTAGAGACAGGGTCTCACTCTGTTGCCCAGGCTGGAATGCAGTGGCCCGACCATTGCTCCCTGCAGCTTTGAACTCCTGGGCTCAAGCGATCCTCCTGCTTCACCTCCCAAAATACTGAGATTATGGGCACCAGGCACTGTGGCTCGCCCTCAATTTGTTCCTAACATGGCCGGGGAGGTCTGCTGGTCTGACCTCTCTGAGCCTTCCTGGCCTTGTCTTACGCCACGCCCTGCTTTCCCTCCATCTCCGAGCTGTAGCCACGCTGATTTCTCAGTTTCTTAAGCGTGCCAGCCTCCTTTTACGTCTCCAAGCCTTTGCACGTGCTGTTCCCTCAGTCTTGAAATCGCTTCCCTCTTTGCCTGAGAAACTTTAGGCCCCAAGTTAAATGTTACTTCCTCTGGGAGACCAGGCTTAGAGCTTTTCCCAGGCTAGTTCATAACATGTGCTATGTATCTTTAGCTCTCATGGCAAGTGTAATGAATCCTGTGCACTTGTTTAAAACCACTTCTCCCTGCCAGTCTGTAAATCATGCCTGTCCAGATCATTGTTATCTCCTCAGCATCCAGAACAGGGCTTGACAAATAGTAGGTGCCCAATAAATGGTTCCAGAATGAATAGTGAATGAATGGACCTTGTGGGTCAAGGAAGGATACCAGTAACTGCAAGTTATGCCTTATGCACAAGCTCTTCAAAGAGAGGCAGCCTCCAGGAGACTAAAGACCATGAACTTGAAGCCATACAGTTCTTTGTTTGAATCCTGACTCTACTTCCCAGGGTGGGGTATTTGGAATCCTTTATTTTTCCTTCTCATCTGGGTTGTACCAATCACTGTTCCTTATAGTCATACGACCCTGACATATTATACATTTATTTACTTATTGGATATTAATCCCTCTCTAAAATGTGAGCCCTGTGAGCATCAGAAACCTTAACTGTCTTGTTCTTTGCTGAATCCCTAGCGTCAAGAATGTACCTGGAAATAGCTGGGTGTGGTGGAGGGCGCCTGTAATCCTAGCTAATAGGGAGGCTGGGGCATGAGAATCTCTTGAACCCAGGAGGCAGAGGCTACAGTGAGCTGAGATTGCACCACTGCACTCCAGCCTGGGTGACAGAGCTAGATCCCATCTAAAAAAAAAATGTATCTAGAACACAGTAGGTGCTGAGTAAAGATTTGCTGAGTGAAGGAATGAAGGAGGCTGTGATACCTGCAGCATGTTGTATTCAAAAGCTTCCAGCATGGCTGGGTGCGGTGACTCATCATGCCTGTAATCTCAGTGGTTTGGGAGGCTGAGGCTGGAGAGTCACTTGAGCCCAGGAGGTTGAGGGTGCAGTGAGCTATGATTGTGCCACTCGGCAACAGAGACCTTGTCTCAAAAAGAAACAAGACAAAAAACCAGGATGGGCTGGGCACAGTGACTTATGCCTGTAATCCCAGCATTTTGGGAGGGCGAGGTGGGTGGAGGTCAGGAGTTCGAGACCAGCCCGGCCAACAGGGTGAAACCCCATCTCTACTAAAAATACAAAAATTAGCCGGGCGTGGTGGCAGGTGCCTGTAATCCCAGTTACTGGGGAGACTGAGGCAGGAGAATCGCCTGAACCCAGGAGGTGGAGGTTGCAGTGAGCCAAGATCACACCATTGCACTCCAGCTCAGGCAATGAGAGCGAAACTCCATCTCAAAATAAACAAACAACAACAAAAAAACAAAAAAAAAACAGGATGGGGAGCAGTGCTCTGCTACCCTGCTGAAAGCCTTTTTGTTGTTGTTGTTTTTTCTTTTGAAGACAGGGCCTCACTCTTTTGCCCAGGCTGGAGTACACTGGAGGGATTGTGGCTCACTGCAACCTCGAACTCCTGGGCTCAAGCAATTCTCTCATCTCGGCCTCCCGAGTACCTGGGACTACAGGTGTGCCACCATGCCTGGCTAGTTTTTTAAATTTTTATGGAGAATGGGTCTCCCTATGTTGTTCAGGCTGGTCTCGAACTCCTGGGCTCAGCAATCCCCCTGCCTTGGCCTCCCAACATGCTAGGATTACAGGTGTGAGCCACCATGTTCGACCTTGCTCCCCATCCTTGTACCGTGTAGGCTGGGGTAAGCTGTGTGCCAACATCCTCACCATGGGTGGCACTTGTGGTCCAACAGCCAGTGTCCCTTGGCTCATGGATGTTTATCATGCCTTCTCACTGGCCTTTATTCTTCCAGAATCTCCATCTTCTTTTGTGCACTGTGGCCAGAAGGATACATCTTCCTAACCCACACATATGCTCCTGCTCCTGCCTGGCTCAGAGACCCCCCCATGACTCCCCAGTGCCCTCGGAGTCAAGTCCCAAGACCTTGGCTTGGCCTTCAAGGTCCTCGCTAACCTCTTCAGCTGCCCCTTCCACCCTGTGATCTGTGAACCTCTCCCCCTGTGGGGGCTGCTCTCTGCTTGGCCTCTTTTTCCTTCTGGTCTACTTGGTGAGTTCCCACCTGTCTTCTGACATTCATCAGGCATCACTTTTTTCTTTTCTGCTTTTCTTTTTCAGAGATGAGATCTCACTCTGTTGCCCAGGCTGGAGTGCAGTGTGCAATCATAGCTCACTGTAGCGTCGAACTCCTGGGTTCAAGCGATCCTCCCACCTCAGCTTCCTGTGTAGCTGGAACTACAGGCGCATGCCACCACGCTCAGCTAATTTTTTAATTTTTTTGTAGAGATGAGGTCTTTCTATGTTGCCCAGGCTGATCTCCAACACCTGGGCTCAGCGATCCTCCTGCCTAGGCCTCCCAAAGCACTGGGATTACAGGTGTGAGCCAACACACCCAATCTAGGAGTCACCTCTTCTAATAAATAATAGAAATAAGACTTTAGTCTGCAGTCTTTCACATGCCTCCTTCCTTCCCTCCCTTCCTTCTTTCCTTCTTTTTTTCCCCCTTTCTCTCTCCCTCTCTCTTTTTTTTTTTTGAGACAGAGTCTCGCTCTGTTGCCAGGCTGGAGTGCAGTAGCGTGATCTCGGCTCACTGTAACCTCCACCTCCCAGGTTCAAGCAATTCTCCTGCCTCAGCCTCCCGAGTAGCTGGGACTACAGGCACGTGCGCTACCATGCCTAGCTAATTTTTGTATTTTTATTAGAGACGAGGTTTCACCATGCTGGCCAGGATGGTCTTGATCTCTTGACCTTGTGATCCTCCTGCCTCTGCCTCCCAAAGTGGTGGGATTACAGGCATGAGCCACCGCGCCCAGCCTCTTTCACTCCTTCCTTCCTTCCTTCTTTCCTTCCTTCCTTCCTTCCTTCCTTCCTTCCTTCCTTCCTTCCTTCCTTCCTTCCTTTTTCTTTCTTTCTTTCTTTTTCTTTCTTTCCTTTCCATCTTTTCCTCCCGCCCTTCCTCCCTCCTTCCTTCCCTCCCTCCCTCTCTTCCTTCCTTCCTTCCTTCCTTCCTTCCTTCCTTCCTTTTTCTTTCTTTCTTTTTCTTTCTTTTCTTTCCATCTTTTCCTCCCGCCCTTCCTCCCTCCTTACCTCCCTCCCTCCCTCTCTTCCTTCCTTCCTTCTTTCTTTCTTTCTCTCTTTCTTTCCTTCCTTCCTTCTCTCACTCCCTCCCCCTCTCCCTTACTTCCTTCCTCCTTCCTTCCTTTTCTTTTTTTCTCTTTTTTTTTTTTTTTGAGACAGGTTCTCAGTCTGTTGCCCAGGCTGGAATGCAATGGCATGATCATAGCTCACTACAGCCTTGACCTCCTGGGCTTAAATGATCCTCCCATCTCAGCCTCTCAAATAGCTGATACTACAGGTGCATGCCATGATGCCCAGCCAATTTTTGTAATATATATATATTTAGACAGAATCTTGCTCTGTCACCCAGGCTGGAGTGCAGTAGTGCAATGTCCCCTTACTGTAACCTCTGCCTCATGGGTTCAAGCGATTCTTGTGCTTCAGCCTCCTGAGTAACTAGGATGACAGGCGTGAGCCATCTTGCCCAACTACCTTTTGTATTTTTAGTAGAGACGGGGTTTTGGCATGTTGCCCAGACTGGTCTTGAACCCCTTGGCTCAAGTAATCTTGCCTGCCTTGGCCCCCCCAGGTACTGGAATTACCGGCGTGAGCCACCATGCCCAGCCCACATGCATTATTTCTAAGCCTTATAGCAATCCCTCTGAGATAGGGAATTGTGGCCCCACTTTGTAAATGAGAAGATAGGTTCAGAGAGGTGGAAGGGCTTGTCCAAAGTCACATTCCAGCACAGAGCTTGGCACAGACCCAACCTTGATAAGCCGTTGTAGAATGACACAAGAATCCTAGAATCTAGAATCATCGAAACCTGCTCTTTTCACTTTGGTAGAATTGGAAGAGCTTTGGGTGTTTGATACATTAAAAAATGATTGCCTGATTCAATCCCTACAACGCAGAGCAGGGGGCCCCTTTGCCATGTGGCCTCTTGCCTGCATCTCTGGAGCCCTTGTTTGGATGGGGTGGCCTTTGCTTTAGGTAAAACAAATGTGATGCCTTTCAATGGAACCTTTGGGGCTGCAGGAAAATGCATCTACAGGAGTGTGTGTGTGTGCGCGCGTGTGTGAGTGATGCCTCTCTCCTCCTCACACCCAGCTTCTTAGTAGAGAGGGAGGTGAGCATGTGAGTCCCCGTGGGGTGAAGCTCCCCCTGTTTCTGAGCATCACCACCCAGGGTCCTTCCTTTGGGGCCCAGCTTGGCCCTGGGATCTGACCCCTGTTACGTCCTACTGACACACACATTCACATGGAGACGGGGAAGCTCCTGGCTGTGACCATCACCTGACATCACCTCAGAGCAAGTGTTAGCACTTCGGTGAGATGTCACAGGGAGGCAAGGGACAAGGCACTGGGGAAATGCAGCCGTTTCTCTCGGATAACTGGAAGCGTCCCTCCTGCAACAGTTTCAGGTCGGAGCTCGGTGAGAACAAGTGGCATCTTTTGGCAGGTGCATGTGCTCTGTGAGCTGACTGCAAATCCTTTTGTTGCTTTTGTTTTTGAGACAGGGTCAGGCTCTGTTGCCCAGCCTGGAGTGTAATGGCACCCTCTTGGCTCACTGTAGCCTCATCGTCCCAAGCCCAAGCGATCCTCCCATTTCTGCCTCCCAAGCAGCTGGGACCATAAGCATGTGCCACCATGCCTGGCTAATTTTTGTATTTTTTTTTAGAGATGGGATTTCACCATGTTGCCCAGGCTGGTCTCGAACTCCTGGGCTCAAGCAATCTTCCCGCCTCAGCCTCCGAAAGTGCCGGGATTACATGCGTGAACCGCCATGCCCGGTCTGACCCTCCCCCCCGGCAGGAAAGAGCCTCCAGTTCTCAGCCCAGGCTCACCCTTGCCCCCCTGGACAGGAGCCAGAGCAGTTGGTGGAATTAGGATGCCTGCTTCCTGGGTGTGACCCCCACCCCCACAACAAAGTAATTCCTTGACTGCTGGAGTCAGATTGCTTCTCCTGGGGCGAGAAGGACCACAGACTGCCAGGGCATTGGGCAAGTCACTTAGCCCCTGTGCCCCATGGCCTCCCTGTAGGATAGTGAAAGCATTGTTATGAGGCTGCAATGAGTTCAGAATTGTGAAGAGCTTGTGCAGTGGCTCACGCCTGCAATCCCAGCACTTTGGGAGGCTGAGGCGGGTGGATCACCTGAGGTCAGGAGTTTGAGACCAGCCTGGCCAATAGGGTGAAACCTTGTATCTACTAAAAACACAAAAATTAGCTGGGTGTGTTGGCGGGTGCCAACTACTCAGGAGGCTGAGGCAGGAGAATTGCTTGAACCCAGGAGGTGGTTCAAGCACTGTTCTCCAGCCTGTGAGACAAGAGTGAGACTCTGTTTCAAAACAAAATAAAATAGCTGGGTGTGGTGGCTCACACCTGCAATCCTAGCACTTTGGGAGGCCAAGGTGGGTGGATTGCCTGAGCTTGGGATTTTGAGACCAGCCTGGGCAATATGGTGAAACCCCATCTCTACTAAAACACAAAAATTAGCTGGGTGTGGTGGTGTATGCCTGTAATCCTAGCACTTTGGGAGGCTGAGGTGGAATAATCGCTTGAACTTGGGAGGCAGAGATTGCAGTGAGCTGAGGTGACAGAGTGACTCCATCTCAAAAAACAAACAAACAAGAAACAAAACAATTTACTTGTTGCATCTTTACAGAAATCAATAGTCTTGATACTAATCCTTACATGATTCTCATTTTATAGGTGAGAAAATCAGGTTAAGCGACTTGCCCAAGGTCACACAACAAGGAAATTCTAGTCAGGATTGGAACCTGGTAGTGGCAGTCACTGCACCCTTGGGTGCCAGCACACTGTCCCTGTTTATGTGGCATATACATTTTTTCTTTTTCTTTCTTTCTTTCTTCTGGTTTTTGTTGTTGTTGTTGTTGTTTTGAGACTGAGTTTCATTCTTGTTGCCCAGGCTAGAGTGCAATGGCTCGATCTCAGCTCACTGCAACCTCTGCCTCCTGAGTTCAAGCAATTCTCCTGCCTCAGCCTCCCAAGTAGCTGGGATTACAGGCACCAGCCACCATGTCCAGCTAGTTTTGTAATTTTAGTAGAGACAGGGTTTCTGTCTGACCATGTTGGTCAGGCTGGTCTTGAACTCCTGACCTCAAGTGATCCACCCACCTTGGCCTCCCAAAGAGCTGGGATTACAGGTGTGAGCCACTGCACCCAGCCTATGTGGCATATTTTTTAGTTTAATCCTCATGACAACTCTACAGGTTGGTTTTTTTTTTCTTTTCTTTTTGAGACAGGGTTCAAGCAATTCTCCTGGCTCAGCCTTTGGAGTAGCTGGGATTATGGGACTACAGGCATGAACCACCATACTGTTTTGTTTGTTTGTTTTTGGTAGAGACAGGGGTCTCGCTGTGTTGCCCAGGTTGGTCTCGAATTTCTGGACTCAAGTGATCCTCCCACCTTGGCCTCCGAAAGTGCTGGGATTACAGGTGTGAGCCAGCACACCTGGCCAGAATGGTGTTATTTATCCTTATATTGTAACTGAAGGTGCTGAGGCCCAGAGAGACAGGTGGTTTTCCCTGGGAGTGCCCAGCATGAGCTCGTGAAGTCAGCATTCAGGACTTGCTTCTGTAGTAGCCCTGACAGGGGCTTTCTGGCCTCTCTCTGCATGTATCCAATAACCAGGAGCTCTCACCTTCCAAGGCACTCATTGCTTGAGCTGTTGGGAAGATTTCCCTTAGCACAAGCTGAAATCTGTCCCTAGCGAGCTCTTTAGGTCTGAGTGACCTTGTAGGGCCAGCCACACTGGTTCACCACTCCCTCCTTCGTTGCACATGGCTTCTTGCCTCTTCTTGTTCTCAGTCTGCTTAGGACAATCAATGTTCTTTCCATGGATCAGAGGCCAGTCCTTGCCCATCTGCAGGGAGGGATTGAGTTGACTATCACCCACCTGTCTTGGACACCTGCTCCTATAGATGATAGCAGGACCTTCAGCCCCAACTTGGCCATGATGGAAACTCTGGATGAGATTTACGTTCTGGAAGTTGAGTTTTTGAGCCTGAGCAGCTTGTGGTTTCAGAGACCAGCTCCAGATATACCCTCTTTCAAACCCTCTTCCTATTGCTAATACAAGGCTGAGTCTGAGCCATCAAGAATAGAAGAAATCAGGGGCTTTTAGCCAGGCATGGCAGCGAACGCCTGTGGTCCCCGTTACTTGGGAGGCTGAGGTGGGAGGATCACTTGAGCCTGGGAGATCGAGGCTGTAGTGAGCCATGATTGCGCCATTGCACTCCAGCCTGGGCCACACCGTGAGACCTCAGAGACTTAAGGACAAAGAAGGTGGGGACACAAAACTCCCCTGGATTTCTCAGTGTGCTGGTAAAGAGCGCCAGTTTTGGCTGGGCACGGTGGCTCATGCCTGTAATCCCAGCACTTTGGGAAGCCGAGGCAGGCGGATCACGAAGTCAGGACATCAAGACCATCCTGGCCAACATGATGAAACCCTGTCTCTACTAAAAATACAGAAAATTAGCTGGGTGTGGTGGCGGGCGCCTGTAGTCCCAGCTACTCGGGAGGCAGAGGTGGGAGAATGGTGTGCATCCGGGAGGCGGAGCTTGCAGTGAGCCGAGATCTTGCCACTGCACTCCAGCCTGGGCCACAAAGCGAGACTCCATCTCAAAAAAAAAAAAAAAAAAGCGCCAGCTTCCTGAGACTTTTCACATACCCCGAGAATCTGCAGTCATTTACACAGGTAATTGCTCTTATCCGGAAGAATAATAGAACTTTTCTGCTCCTAAAAGAACCAAATGGTTACAACCTGAATGAGGGCCTAGGTTAAACAAGGTGTCAGGCAGCCTGAAGTAGCTACCTTCCTAAGCAGACCAGCAGAAGTTTGTGCTGTCACCATGCAACATGCAAGAAGGAATGAGCAGCTGGGTGCAGTGGCTCATGCCTGGAATCCCAGCACTTTGGGAGGCTGAGGTGGGTGGATCACCTGAGGTCAGAAGTTTGAGACCAGCCTGGGCAACATGGTGAAACCCCGTCTCTACTAAAAATACAAAAACTAGCTGGGCGTGATGGAGCGTGCCTATAATCCCAGCTACTTGGGAGGCTGAGGCAGGAGAATCGCTTGAACCTGGGAAGTGGAGGTTGCAGTGAGCTGAGATCATGCCACTGCATTCCAGCCTGGGTAACAGAGTGAGACTCCATCTCAAAAAAAAAAAAAAAAAAAAGAAAAAGAAAAAATTAAGAACCTAAGAGAGAAGGCAAAGGGAGAGTCCAAAGGGGAGATTAAGAGACTGAAACAGAAACAAAAATTCATTCTGAGAGAGATAGCAGTTGAGATAAGAAAGAAGAAAACCAGGGAAAGGTTTGAGGGAAGCTAAGAGAAAGATGGAGAGACCAAATGCGAGGGACTGAGTTTGTTCATTCACCTAGTGTCTGTAGAGCGCCTAATGTGTGTCACACACTTTAAGCTGGAGACAAGCAGTAAACACAATTTCTATTCTGTAGGAAGAGACAGAGAAGAAACCAGCAAACAAGTAGAATGGTGATAAATGTTACAGGGAAAAAGAAAGCCAGGCAGTGAGATGTTGAGGAGATAGGAGATTTAAAATCAGGGAGCTGGGAGAGGCCTTGCTGGAAAGGTGATATTGAGCAAAGTCTGAGGGAGGAAACAGAGGAAGCCATGCAGTACTTGGGTTGGAGAGTGTTCCAGGCAGAGGGGACCTTAATTGAAAAGTCCCTGATGCGAGTGATCAACAGGGAAAGGGGTGATAAATGGGTCAGAGTGATTAATGCGGTCATAGCAGATAGGGCTTTGTGGGCCACAGTTAGCACTTTGGCTTTTATTCTAGATGAAATTTCTTTTCTTTCTTTCTTTCTTTTTTTTTTTTTTTTTTATATTTATTGATTTTTTTTTTGAGACGGAGTTTTGCTCTTGTTGCCCATGCTGGAGTGCAATGGCGTGATCTTGGCTCACTGCAACCTCTGCGAGACAGAATTTCGCTCTTGTCACCCAGGCTGGAGTGCAATGGTGTGATCTCTGTTCACTGCAACCTCTGCCTCCTGGGTTCAAGCGATTCTCCTGCCTCAGCCTCCCAAGTAGCTGGGATTACAGGCACCTGTCACCACACCTGGCTAAGTTTTGTATTTTTCATAGAGACGAGGTTTCACCATGTTGGCCAGACTGGTCTCAAACTCCTGACCTCAAGTGTTCCACCCGCCTGGACCCCCCAAAATGCTCGGATTACAGGTGTGAGCCACCACACCTGGCCCTTGCCAACTTTTTAATGGAGTTGTTTTCTGCTTGTTGAAATGTTTAGTTTCCTTATATATTCTGGATGGTAGATCTTTGTTGGATGCATAGTTTGTGAATATTTTCTTCCATTCTTCAGTTATCTGTTTGTTGATAGTTGCTTTTGCTTTTGCTGTGAAGAAGCTCTTTAGTTTAATGAGGTCCCACTTAACAATTTTTGTTTTTGTTGCTTTCGAGGACTTAGTCACGAATGCTTTACCAAGGCTGATATCCAGAATGGTATTTCTCCTGGGGTTTCTTCTACAATTTTTATGGTTTGAAGTCTTACATTTAAGTCTTTAACCCATCTGGAGTTAATTTTTTTATATGGTGAAAGGCAGGGGTCCACTTTCATTCTCTTGCATATGTCTAGCCAGTTATCCCAGCACCACTTAAATGAAATTTCAGCTGAGATTTGAAAGATACACATACAGGAACCAGGGCAGAATTGAGTTCTGGGCTGCAGGCTCTGGATTCAGTTCATTCGTTTATTCAATCTCTCTCTGTCATTAATTCTCCAAGCATTTAGAGAGGCCTACTTTGCCCCAAGGCTTGTCCTGGGTGTACTAGAGAGACCAACTTGGAAAAGACCCTCCCCTCAGCTCTGGAGGAAGAAAACATTTCAGAGTGGGGTGAGGTCCTGCCCTCCTGCAGGTGGGATAATCCTGCCAGGGTGACCTTGGTCAGCCATAAGCTTGGGGAATGAATGGGCGACAGGCTGGGGAGGGGCTGCCAGCAAGGAGGAAGGAGCTGGAGAGTGTGGACGTGGGAGTTGAGGGAGAAAGGGGAGATCCCCCCTCAATTTTCTGTCTTTTCTGTGGTGAGAAAGGTCCTGTCTCCCCGCTGGCTCTGAGCTCTGGCTACAGGCTGGCTGGGGAGAGAACAGTGGATGGGCCAAGACAGGTGGCCCTGGCATGTGATGCGTGCACGGGGACTACTCAGCTCTCACTTTTAGAACGGTTTCCGGAAGTGATGGGAGGGATTGGGCAGGGCAGCTAAATATAGTCCTGGAGCCATGGCTCAGTCTGGGAGGGTCTTCCACTGAGCACTGTGTGCCCATCACGCGTGGTGTCCACTGCCAGCTTCCCCTGTGAGTCCCTGTCCTTGCTTGGAGCCTGCTGCTTGTCTCAGATCTTTGGACACAGCCCTGACCCCAGTCCAGCTAGGCTCGACCCTGACCGGTCCTCCTTCCAGTCTCTTTCAGCCTAAGATCTCCAACCCAGACCTGTGAGTCCCGTGGGCTGGAGGCGGGGGAGGGGAGGGCTGGAGATCTTGGTAAAGTGGGGGAGGGGAGTCTCGAAGTTGGGGCTCTGGAGAATTTGGGGCCGGGGCTGAGGTCAGAGGCTGAAGCCTGGGGCTAAGGCGAGGGCAAGGACAGTGGGCTAGGACCTGGGCTTGTGTTCAGGAACTGGGGTTGACCGATAGCGCATATTTTTGGAGCTGGAGCTGAGAATTGCAGTGGAGGTTGCTTTTGGGCCTGAGACCGAGTTCCTCTTTCCCCTTGGCCGTCAGAGCCCCATCCAGTGTATGATGTGAGGTCTTCACAGGCCGCGGCTTCTCCCTGCGGCGCGGCGGGCCGGGCCTGGGCTAGGGCTGGGCCGGGAGCGCGGCGCAGCGGGTCCCCCTAACCGACTCCTCCTCCACCCAGGCCCGCCATGTCGGCTGCGCCCGGCCTCCTGCACCAGGAGCTGTCCTGCCCGCTGTGCCTGCAACTGTTCGACGCGCCCGTGACAGCCGAGTGTGGCCACAGTTTCTGTCGCGCCTGCCTGGGCCGCGTGGCCGGGGAGCCGGCGGCGGATGGCACCGTTCTCTGCCCCTGCTGTCAGGCCCCTACGCGGCCGCAGGCACTCAGCACCAACCTGCAGCTGGCGCGCTTGGTGGAGGGGCTGGCCCAGGTGCCGCAGGGCCACTGTGAGGAGCACCTGGACCCGCTGAGCATCTACTGTGAGCAGGACCGCGCGCTGGTGTGCGGAGTGTGCGCCTCACTCGGCTCGCACCGCGGTCATCGCCTCCTGCCCGCCGCCGAGGCCCACGCACGCCTCAAGGTGCGGGATCCGAGCGCATCGGGGTCGGAGGGGTTGTTCGGCGGCGCGGGGCCTGGCCGCTGGGGAGGTCGCTGTACTGATTTGGATTCTGAGTCTCTAAAGAGGCTCACGAGCACCTGGAGTTGCAGGGGTCGGGGGCGGGGCGAAGCAGCCAGGAAAGAGTGTCTGAGGAGCTGAAGGCGGGGCTGACAGAGGAAAGCCGCGCAGGGACGGAGACTGGCGAGAAGGGCGCTGAGCAAACCTAGGTTCCCGGCCTTAGCCTCTAGAGGGACCTGGAGATGGGCGGGCGGAGCCCCAGGGCTGGTCTGATGGGCGGGGCGGAACCAGGCGGAGCAGAGACCGACCGGCCCCTACGGCTCACGCGCTCATTCCCGCACCAGGTGGGCCGGTCGGGCAGGCTCCCTGCGCGGCGCTGGCCCACTTTGGACTGGAGGCGCGGCGTTCCGGGCCGAGCCAGGCGGCCGGGGCAGGGCTGTACTGTTGTGCTCAGCGGAGGCCCACGCACCCCTGAAACTTTGGAACTTTGGCTGGCCCCAGGCGGGTCCCCTCACCAAAAGGGAAACTGGAACGGCCAGGCAGCCGGGATCTGCACTTGCGTGCGTGGACCCAGGGTGGCAGCGAGAGCCCGGTCCAGGATGTTTTTCTGGGTGGAGCTGGAAGTACCGAACGCCTTGGGAGCCCACACGTGGTTGTGTGCGTCTCGAGGTACTCAGCAGACACCCAGACAGAGGCAAATAGAGACCCACACACACTGGCTAGTGCGTGCCATACGTGTGGCAAAAGCACACGCGTGTAGCTGCCGGCGGGCACGTGCGCGCGCAGCCCCTGGAAAGTCTGTCATGAATATTTATTGGGCAGTGGAAGAAGAAATGACAGGCGCAGGGGCTGGAGGAGGCGGGGTCTGGAGGCACGGAGGCGTCCTCGGTCCCCGAGGTGGAGACATTGCCGTCGTCTTTCGCTACAGGTGCGCGCGCGGGGCTGGCTTCACAGGCGTTGCACTACTCCTTTCCTTGGCCCGCCTCCTAGAGGGGGTAGACCACCGTCCTTTCGTTGGTATTCGAGGCCCCCGGACTTCCCAAGGACCCAGCCTCTCAGTCCCGCCAGCTCCTGCCTGGCCCAGTTCAGCCCAGTCCTAGCTGGTGGTCTCCTAGCTCAGGGCAGGAGCCTCCTCCCGGGAGCCCTCCCATCCCTGCACACCTGTGCTTAAGAAAGAAAAGAAATTCAAGATGAAGCTGGGGACTGTGCCACTGCGCGAGGGCTTTGAGCGCATCCCAACCTCGCCCAACCTTGCCTGTCTTTATCTGCGAAGAGAGCACAGAACCCATGAAACGGAACAGGGCACAGGCAGCCCAGGAGCCTGGAAGGCGGCAGTGGGGCAAGATGCAGCCCACCGGGGTTCGCGGCAGCCCAGCCCTTCGCCACCGGGAGGGGCTGGCCGGAGGTCTGAGGAAGGACCCCAGGAGGGACCCTGAAGGAGGAGGGGAACAGGAAGGCTCTGGGCGGGACCCGACGCCTCGGTCCTTGGCGAAGAAGCGGGGTTGGGTCCCTAAGTCACGTACCAGCTCAGAGTGGCCCTCGCGCGGCCCGCGGCAGCTGTGCCACCTCCTCCAGCATGCCCATGTCCAGCAGCACGGCCACGACGAGCTCGGCTGCGTAGTCCTCCTAGTAGGAGGCGACCAGCTTGTCGGTGAGGTCCACGATGTCTAGCTGCCCGAGTGCGCCCCGCGGGATACGCTCAAAGCCCTCGCGCAGCGGCACAGTCCCCAGCTTCACCTTAAATTTTTCTTTCTTTTCTTTTCTTTTTTTTTTTTTTTTTGAGACTGAGTCTTGCTCTGTAGCCCAGGCTGGAGTGCAGTGGCGCAATCTCCGCTCACTGCAAGCTCCGCCGCCTCCCGTGTTCACGCCATTCTCCTGCCTCATCCTCCCGAGTAGCTGGGACTACAGGCGCCCGCGACCACGCCTGGCTAATTTTTTTTGTATTTTTAATAGAGACAGGATTTCACCGTGTTAGCTAGGATGGTCTCGATCTTCTGACCTCGTGATCCGCCCGCCTCGGCCTCACCTCCCAAAGTACTGGGATTACAGGCGTGAGCCACCCCGCCCGGCCCATCTTGAACTTCTTGAGCTCCTCCGGGGTCAGGTTCTCCAGCACCTTCAGGATGGCCTCGCGCTTCCTTCCTATGGCTCAGCCCTGAGCCTCTGAGCCTCCGAGGGCCTGGAGCCATCAGGTCCTACCTTTCCTGTAGCAGGTGGAGCCGCCGCCCCCGGGGATGAACCGGGGAGGAGACTGATCTGGCAGCTCATATTCAACCCTGTGGCTCCTGCTGGGAGGGCACTCTGCAAACACCTACTAGAGGGTCCCCCAGTTTCCCCTGGGAAAGTGGGGGCGCCAAATTGTTGAGGTGGGGATTGCTGTTCCCAATCTGCAGAGGAGGAAACAGGTTGGAAGTCATGGAGGCAGGAGTGGAACTCATTCCATGGCCAGGCACCTTCCAGCAAAGAAGTGGCTTTGTAGCCTGGCATGGTTGCTCATGCTTGTAGTGCCAGCTATTCAGGAGGCTGAAGCAAAAGGATTGCTTGAGCCTAGGAGTTCAAGGACGCAGAGCTGTGATTGTGCCACTGCATTCCAGCCTAGGCAATCCTGTCTCAAAAAAAAAAAAAAAAAAAAAAAAAAAAATTTCTTTGGCAGGAGTATTGGGAGCTCTCCTATATTTGCGTATTTGCATTTGAGGTCTTGGGTAAGATCTAGACCACAGAGTGTTTGGTTCGTCTATGCAAGGGACTTTTTTTTTTTTTTTTTTTGAAACGGAGTCTTGCTCTGTCTCCCAGGCTGGAGTACAGTGGCACATTCTTGGCTCACTGCAACCTCTGCCTCCCTAGTTCAAACCATTCTCCTGCCTCAGCCTTCCGAGTAGCTGGGATTACAGGCACCTGCCACTGTGCCCGGCTAATTTTTGTATTTTTAGTAGAGATGGGGTTTCACCATCTTGGCCTGGCTGACCTCGAACTCATGACCTTGTGATCCACCCACCTCGGCCTCCCAAAGTGCCAGGATTATAGGCGTGAGCCACCACGCCTGGCCAGCAGGGGACATTTTAATTAAATTCCGTGCCCCCTACTCCAAGCCCATGCATGTACAGGCTGGCTGACGTGGGAGTTAGGCTGACAGTCTGACTGAGGCTGATGTTCTGCTTTTAGGTAAGAGAGGAAGCCCAGGCGTAGGGGGAGTTTGCCTTTCTTCTTTCACATATCCTTCACATACCCCCTGAGGTCTGTTGTGTGCCAAGCTCTGTGCCTGCCTGTCTGGTGGGAGAGACCAAACCACTTTGGCATTTGCCATCCTCACAAAGACCTGTGCTATGGGGCTGACTGCTGAGCAGAGGGGATCAGGGAAGGCAAGGCCAGGGAGGGGTCAACAAAACAGACAAGGGGCTGGGGGTGTGCTGGTTCACACCTGTAATCCCAGCATGCTGGGAGGCTGAGGTGGGAGGATTGCTTGAGGCCAGGAGTTGGAGACTAGTCTGGGCAATATAGTGAGATTGTCTCTACAAAAACATTTTAAAAAATCATGGCCAGGCGTGGTGGCTCATGTCTATAACTCCAGCACTTTGGGAGGCTGAGGTGGGTGGATCACCTGAGGTCAGAAGTTTGAGAGCAGCCTGGCCAACATGGTGAAATCCTGCCTCTATTAAAAATATCACAATTAAGCCAGGCATGGTGGTGCACCAAAATTAGTCCCAGCTACTTGGGAGGCTGAGGCAGGAGAATCACTTGAACCCAGGAGGTGGAGGTTGCAGTGAGCCGAGATTGTGCCACTGCATTGCAGCCTGGGCGACAGAGTGAGACCCCATCTCAAAAAAAAAAAAAAAAAAAAATCAAAAAATTTGCTGGGCATGGTGGTGTGTGCCTATAGTTCCAGCTACTTGGGACTTGGGAGACTGAGGTGATAGGGTCAATTAAGCCTGGGAGGTTGGGGCTGTAGTTAGCTGTGATCATGACACTGCACTCCAGGGTCACTCCAGAGCGAGACCCTGTCTCAAAACAAAACATCAAAATAAATAAATAAAAAAACCGCACCAAAATAGGCAAGGGGCAGGGGAAGCATTCGGACTTCAGGAAGGAGTAGCAATGGCTGGGGCTGGTAGGCATGTAAGTGGGTTTGAGGATGGGAAGATGGCTGGAGGAGGAAGTGGCATTGAGGTTGAGACACAGAGGGCAGGTTTAGGTTGGGAGGTGTGGGTTTGGGGTGAGTGGCATCCCCATCACGTCTCCATGCCTCGCCCCCCAGACGCAGCTACCACAGCAGAAACTGCAGCTGCAGGAAGCATGCATGCGCAAGGAGAAGAGTGTAGCTGTGCTGGAGCATCAGCTGGTGGAAGTGGAGGTGAGGACTTCATAGGGCCATGTCTCGGGGGCTGGGGGCCAGGCTAGGGGTCTCCAGCCAAGAGCCTTTAGTCCGTCAATCACTGCCCCTTCCCGCAGGAGACAGTGCGTCAGTTCCGGGGGGCTGTGGGGGAGCAGCTGGGCAAGATGCGGGTGTTCCTGGCTGCACTGGAGGGCTCCTTGGACCGAGAGGCAGAGCGTGTGCGGGGTGAGGCAGGGGTCGCCTTGCGCCGGGAGCTGGGGAGCCTGAACTCTTACCTGGAGCAGCTGCGGCAGATGGAGAAGGTGCTGGACGAGGTGGCTGACAAGCCGCAAACTGAGTTCCTAATGGTGAGCACTGGGTGACCCCCCCCGTCCCCTCCCTGCCTCAGCTCCCTCACTGCTCAGGCCCCAGAGACCTCATCCCATTGTCAGATAGGCCCAGAGAGGGGCAGGGATGAGCCAGCATCACATGTCCGGGAGGGGCAGGCCTCAGGACTGCTGTATGGTTGTTTAGGCTGAGCACTGCATAAGGACATTGTATTAAGTGAGCACTATTCATATCACAGACCTTGTCGGTTTATATATTTATTAGGACCCTTTTTTTTTTTTTTTTTTTTTTTAAGGCAGGGTCTCACTCTGTCACCCAGACTGGAGTGCAGTGGCATGACCATAGCTCACTGCAGCCTTGACTTTGTAGGCTCAGGCAGTCCTCCAATCTCAGCCTCCCATAGCTGGGACTATAGGCACTTACCACCATGCCTGGCTAATTTTTGTATTTTTAGTAGAGATAGGGTCTCACTATGTTGCCCAGACTGGTCTCAAATGCCTGGACTCAAGCAATCTGCCTGCCTTGGCCTCCAAAAGTGCTGGGATTACAGGTGTGAGCCACTGCACCTGGCCTATTAGGACAGTTTTCTGTCAGGTGGAATCAGAGTTGCTTGGAGGCGAAGATACCTTTTTGTAATCCACATAAAAGTGAAGGGCTAGGGGTGGCCTTGAGTTCTAGGTCTCTTTTGGCTTTTTTGTTTTTTTGTTTTTTTTGAGAGAGGACTTTGCTCTGTTGCCCAGGCTGGAGTGCAGTGGTGTGATCTCAGCTCACTGCAACCTCCTCCTCCCAGGTTCAAGTAATTTTCCTGGCTCAGCCTCCCAAGTAGCTGGGATTACAGGTGCCTGTCACCACACCCAGCTAATTTTTTTGTAATTTTGGTAGAGATGGGTTTCACCATGTTGACCAGGCTGGTCTCGAACTCCTGGCCTCAAGCAATCCATCCGCCTTGGCCTCCCAAAATGTTGAGATTGTAGGCATGAGCCACCTCACCTGGCCTCTTTGAGCTTTTCTGATTCTTCCTGACCTTGCACTCAGCATTCCTAGTTGTCTACCCCATCCTCAAAAGTCTCCAGTGTCCCCAACATCGGCTTCACCACCATTCTCTTTTTCTCTCTCTCCAGAAATACTGCCTGGTGACCAGCAGGTGAGAGCAACCTGGCCCTGCCCCTTTGCCTGACTTGTCCCAGTCTTCTGGGGACACCAGCTGGCTTACTCTCCACTCACTACTGTGCCTGCACACGTGCAATTCAGTCTGCTGCCCCACCCCTGCCTGAACACATGGTTGTAGACAGAAATGATCTGGACGGATCCTTTTGCTCAGGGACCTCCTAGACTGGTGCCATGAGACACATGTGGGTGGGGACAAAGGCGTCACTGTGTGCTCAGTGTGGCTGTGGAGGGAAAGGGGTGGCCAGGCATGGAGTGAATGTTTGAGATGGGCCCTGGAGGGATGAACAGGAGTTGGCTAGGCAAAGTGCTGGGAGAAGAAGGGCATTGCGAGGAGAAGGGCATTGTGGGGAGAAGGGCATTGCTGAGAGAAGAAGGGCATTGCTGGGAGAAGAAGGACATTGCTGGGAGAAGGGCATTGCTGGGAGAAGAAGGGCATTGCTGGGAGAAGGACATTGCTGGAAGGAGAAGGGCATTGTGAGGAGAAGGGCATTGCTGGGAGGAGGGCATTATGGGGAGAAGAGCATTGCGAGGAGAAGGGCATTGCTAGGAGAAGGGCTTTGCTGGGAGAAGGGCGTTACTGGGAGAAGAAGGGCATTGCTGGGAGAAGGGCATTGCGGGGAGAAGGACATTACTGGGAGGAGAAGCGCATTGCGGGGAGAAGGGCATTGCTGGGAGAAGGGCATTGTGGGGAGAAGGGCATTGCGGGGAGAAGGGCATTGCGGGGAGAAGGGTATTGCTAGAAGAAGAAGGGCATTGCAGGGAGAAGGGCATTGCTAGAAGAAGAAGGGCATTGCAGGGAGAAGGGCATTGCAGGGAGAAGGGCATTGCAGGGAGAAGGGTGTTGCTGGGAGAAGGGCATTGCTGGGAGAAGGGCATTGCGGGGAGAAGGGCATTGCGGGGAGAAGGGCATTGCGGGGAGAAGGGTATTGCTGGAAGAAGAACATTGCTGGGAGAAGAAGGGCATTGTGAGGAGAAGGGCATTGCTGGGAGAAGGGCATTATGGGGAGAAGGGCATTGCAGGGAGAAGGGCATCGCGGGGAGAAGGGTATTGCTGGAAGAAGAACACTGCTGGGAAAAGAAGGGCATTGTGAGGAGAAGGGCATTGCTGGGAGAAGGGCATTGCTGGGAGAAGGGCATTGTGGGGAGAAGGGCATTGCTGGGAGAAGGACATTGTGGGGAGAATGGTATTGCTGGAAGAAGAAGGGCGTTGCAGGGAGAAGGGCACTGCGCGGAGAAGGGCGTTGCAGGGAGAAGGGCATTGTGGGGAGAAGGGCGCTGCTGGGAGAAGGGCATTGCTGGAAGAAGGGTGTGGGAGAAGGGCATTGTTGGGAGAAGGGTGTTTCTGGGAGAAGGGCATTGCTGGGAGACGGGACAGCCAGCTAGAGGGCTGGTGAGTGGGAGGGAAGAGGAATTGGGGTAGTAGGTGTGTGTACACTGGCAAAGCCGAGAAGCTTGGACCTTATCCCAAAAGAAGGATGAAAAAAAATGTAGTTGGGCCGGGTGCGGTGGCTCACGCCTGTCATCCAAGCACTTTGGGAGGCTGCGGCGGGTGGATCATCTGAGGTCAGGAGTTCGAGACCAGCCTGGCCAACATGGCAAAACCTCTCTACTAAAAACACAAAAATTAGCCAGGCATGGTGGCAGACACCTATAATCCCAGCTACTTGGGTGGCTGAGGCAGGAGAATTGCTTGAACTTGGGAGGCAGAGGCTGCAGTGAGCCAAGATCATGCCACTACACCCCAGCCTGGGTGATAGAGCCAGACTCAATCTCAAAAAAAAAAAAAGACCAATAAACAGTGGTAAAATATATGTAACATAAAATTGACAATTTTAAGCTTCTTCTTCTTTTTTTTTTTTTTAAAGACAGGATCTTGCTATGTTGCCCAGACTGGACTCAAATTTCTGAGCTCCAGTGAGCCTCCTGAGTCAGCCTCCCTGTGCAGCTGGGACTACGCTCTACCTGGCTCATTTTAAGCATTTTTAAGTGTGCATTTAAAATTCAGTGGTGCTAAGTACATTCACATTGTACAACCATCACCAGTGCTTACCTCCAGAATTTTCTCATCTTCCCAAATCAAAACTCCAAAGGAAGAGTTTTAAGCAGGGGTGTGATGTGGGGAGATCCTGGAATTCCCCCAGCTCTTGTCCTCCCCGCTCACAGACGTCTCCCCTTACCCTCCCCACCCCCAGGCTGCAGAAGATCCTGGCAGAGTCTCCCCCACCTGCCCGTCTGGACATCCAGCTGCCAATCATCTCAGATGACTTCAAATTCCAGGTGTGGAGGAAGATGTTCCGGGCTCTGATGCCAGGTACCGGGAGGGACTGGCTCAGGTTTGTGTGTGACTAGGCAGTTGATGGGAGGCCCTACCCACCCTGGAGAGGCCTCCCAGTCCCAACTGGGGAGGCCACTGAAGGAAGTACCCAATGCCCCTTTGCCTCTGGGGTTCCCCCCTGCAGTCCCCTAACCTGTGTTGGGAGGAGGGCCTTTGAGAGCATGGGGTTTGCAGTGGGTGACTGACACGAAGATGCTGCTGCTGTTGGCGGCACGGAACGCTGGGGCCTAGGACTGAGCCACTGACTTGCTGTGTGATCCTTGGTCAGTCTCTGCCGCTCTCTGGACAGTGGAGATGATAAATCCTGCCAATTGGGGACTGAGGCTCTGCAGAGCTCCTGGAACCCTGGGGACTGGCCCGGGTTAGACAGTGACTGGCAGCCTGTGGCTGGGGAGGCCCAAGGGCTCAGTTCCTCCCTGCAAGAGCTGGATGATGCAGGTTACAGAGCTCTGGGGCATACACATTGCTGGGGCAGCCATTCCTTGCCTCAGCGGAGGTGGGAATGCAGACAGCCTCATTTTATTCAAGAGAAAACTAAGGCTCAGAGACTGGGTCTAGGCTGATGTAAAGATCAGGCTCCTCGACCTTGGGCCTTGGGCCTTGTCTGGGCCTCAGATGGTGAGGCCTTGTATCAATTTGGTTCTGTTGGCTGGGCTCGGTGGCTCACGCTTGTAATCCCAAAACTTTGGGAGGCCGAGGTGGGAGGATCACTTGAGCCCAGGAGCTCGAGACCAGCCTGGGCAACATAGTGAGACCCCCTGTCTCTACAAAAACTTAAAAAAATTAGCCAGGTGTGGTGGCACATGCCTGTAGTACCAGCTACTTGGCAGATGGGAGGATTGCTTGAGCCTGGGAGTTGGAGATTGCAGTGAGCCAAGGTTGCACCACTGTACACCAGCCTGGGCCACAGAGTGAGACCTTGCCTCAAAAAAAAAAAAAAAAAAAAGAAAGAAATTGCAGGCCTGCCTGCCACCCTAGAGGGAAGCAAAAGCAAAAGCAATCATGGCCTCATCTCACAGCTGAGCAAACTGAAGTTGAGCCAGGTGTGGTCTTGTGGCCTAAGCCGGTGAGCAGAGATGCCAAGAGGATTAGGGGAGACAAAGCTGGCCTGTAAGTGGTTGGGAGAAGGCCCCAGCGAGGCAGAAACCTAGGGTTTTCTGATCGTGGTCTCTCTGGCAGCGCTGGAGGAGCTGACCTTTGACCCGAGCTCTGCGCACCCGAGCCTGGTGGTGTCTTCCTCCGGCCGCCGAGTGGAGTGCTCGGAGCAGAAGGCGCCGCCGGCGGGGGAGGACCCGCGCCAGTTCGACAAGGCGGTGGCGGTGGTGGCGCACCAGCAGCTCTCCGAGGGCGAACACTACTGGGAGGTGGAGGTGGGCGACAAGCCGCGCTGGGCGCTGGGCGTGATCGCGGCCGAGGGCCCCCGCCGCGGGCGCCTGCACGCGGTGCCCTCGCAGGGCCTATGGCTGCTGGGGCTGCGTGAGGGCAAGATCCTGGAGGCTCACGTGGAGGCCAAGGAGCCGCGCGCTCTGCGCAGCCCGGAGCGGCGGCCCACGCGCATCGGCCTCTACCTGAGCTTCGGCGACGGCGTCCTCTCCTTCTACGATGCCAGCGACGCCGACGCGCTCGTGCCGCTTTTTGCCTTCCATGAGCGCCTGCCTGGGCCCGTGTACCCCTTCTTCGACGTGTGCTGGCACGACAAGGGCAAGAACTCCCAGCCGCTGCTGCTCGTGGGGTCCGAAAGCGCCGAGGCCTGAGCCGCCGGACGGGTCGGGGAGGGGCGCAGGGACCTGGGTTGGAGCTTAGGTCTCCTTGGTAGGGTCTGAAGGGAGAAGGGTGGGGAGCGGGTTGCCAGGGCCCAGGGAGCTGGGAACTGGGGGGGTCTCCCAGAATACTGACGTGGGGGTAGGACTGGCTTGGTGGCTCATGCCTGTAATCTCAGCACTTTGGGAGACGGAGTCGGGTGGATCACCTTAAGTAAGGAGTTCAAGACCAGTCTGGGCAACATGGTGAAACCCGTCTCTACTAAAAATACAAAAATTAGCTGGGCGCAGTGATGTAGCCTGTAATCCTAGCTACTTAGGAGGCTGAGGCAAGAGAATTGCTTGAACCCAGGAGTTGGAAGTTGCAGTGAGCAGACATTGCGCCACTGCACTCTAGCCTGGGCGACAAGAGTGAGACTTTGTCTCAAAAAAGAAAGAAAGAAAAAAAAAAAGCGTGGGGGTTGGCATGGCCTGGGGACTGCTGGTGAGGGGTTGGGGTGATGCTGGGGACAAGACCCAGTGGGGTAGGGAGATCTGGAGTCAGGTCGGTGGGGAAATCAGAATTTGGGAACCAGGAGCCCTGAGAATTCCAGGAAGAAACTAAGGTTGAGTGAGGGAGGGCCAGGGCCAGGTAGGGGGATTGACAGGAGGAGCTTGAGAACCTGTAGAGTAAGGGGCTCCTTCAGCCTCACACTCCCCTCCTCCTTAGGCCTTGGGTCCCCCACTCCAGACTCACCTTACCCAAAGGCCTTCCCCTTAGTTCTCCACCTTAGGCATGCATTCAAATAACCTTTTTAAAGCCCTTAACCATGACTTGTTAAAGCATAGGGTGCTAAGTTTCTGATTTAGTAGGTCGGACAGGTCAAAAATGCTCATTTCTTTCTTTCTTTCTTTTTTTTTTTGAGACGGAGTCTTGCTCTTTCACCCAAAGCTAGAGTGCAGTGGTGCCATCTCAGCTCACTGTAACCTCTGCCTCCAGGGTTCAAGCAATTCTCATGCCTCAGTCTCCCAAGTAGCTGGGACTACAGACGCCCGCCACCACACCTGGCTATTTATTTTTATTTTTAATTTTTAGTAGGGGTTTCACCATGTTGGCCAAGCTGATCTCGAACTTCTGACCTCAAGTGATTCACCCACCTTGGCCTCCCAAAGTGCTGGGATTACAAGCGTGAGCCACTGCGCCTGGCCGAAAATGCTCATTTTTTTTTTTTTTTTTAAATTTAGTTTTTGTAGAAATGGTGTCTCATTATGTTGCCCAGGCTGATCTTGAACTCTTGGCCTCAAGTGATTCTCCTGCCTTGGCCTTCCAAGTGCTGGGATTACAGGTGTGAGGCACCATGCCCTGCCAAAAATGTGCATTTCTGGCAGGTTCCCAGGTGACGCTGCTGGCCACAGGGGCTGACGCTGGGGGAAGCCCTGACCTAGTGCACATCCCACTGGGCTCTTCACTCTCAGTGTAGATCGAGGAGAGGCATAGGTCCAAAAATATGTTTCCCCAGTCAAAAACATGTAAGGTTTGCACCAGGAGTGAAAGGAAACAAATAAACATAAACCAACGCAGAGACATTTAGGGGCTGGGCACTCATGCCTGTAATCCCAACACTTTGGGAGATTGAGGCAAGAGGATCATTTGAGGCCTGGAGTTTGAGACCAGCCTGGGCAACACAGCGAGACCCTGTTGCAACAAAAACCAGAAAAACAACAAAAAGAAGACATTGGAAAATTGCCAGAGCTGATTCTAGGCAAATAAACAACCCTCGACTTAACTTGCTTTGCCTCTGGGATATATTTATTGAGAGTCTTGAACGTTGAGGAAGCCAGCCAAGAGAAAGAGCCTGACGCCAAGGTCACACTGGTCCGTGCTGCTCATGGGGAAGAGAAGGGCCCCCACTAGATGTCCCAGAACTGGCCACTCCCCACTTACTTGCTGGTTCACACACTCTTTGGTTTTAGCGCACAGGCATTTCTCGGGCTCTGGCGTAACCACTGAGGCCAGAGTGAGAGTCCCTCTTCCCTGGAGGGAGAGGCCTTTGGGGAGCCAGACAGTCTTCTCTCCTGAGGGAAGATGCTGGCCTGGGGTCACTCATTCTCACGGGGAGGGTGTGCTGGCGGGATGGGTGGAAGAGCCTGGGGCCTGGGCAGCCCATTGTGGGAGTTTTCTCAGGAGATGGTGGGTATGGGACTAAGGGTGAAAGGGAGGTTGTGAGTTGGGTAAGAAAGGCCTGAGGATCTGGCAGGGGAAGGCGGCACACCTGGGTGTGTCTCCCAGAGGAAGGCCTGTGGAGCCCTGGCTTCAGGAGACAGAAGAGAGGATTAATGGTAGAAGCTCTTTCATGTTAGAAAATAAAACAATATGGTAAAGGGATTATTTGGTTGTGAAATTCAACACCATTAATAAAACTATTATATTCTGACTCCTTCCTCATTAAATCTGCGTGAAAAGACAAATGACCTACTGCAAGGCCTCCTAATTGCCCTCTAGCCTTCAATCTTGACTTGGTAATGTTTCTAAAAATGCAAATGTGGTCACGACTCAGTTGCTCAAAACTTTCAACAACTCCCTCTTGCCTATAGGATAAAGCCCCCAGTCTTTGGCTTAGCATTTGAGCTGTTCTGCCATGTTTTTTTGTTTGTTTGTTTTGTTTTTTGAGACGGCGTCTCGCTCTGTTGCCCAGGCTGGAGTGCAATGGCGTGATCTCGGCTCACTGCAACCTCTGCCTCCCGGGTTCAGGCGATTCTCCTGCCTCAGCCTCCCGAATAGCTGGGACTACAGGCGCCCGCCACTATGCCCAGCTAATTTTTATATTTTTAATAGAGATGGGGTTTCACCATGTTGGTCAGGATGGTCTCGATCTCTTGACCTCATGATCTGCCCGCCTCGGCCTCCCAAAGTGCTGGGATTACAGGCGTGAACCACCGCGCCCGGCCGCCATGTTTTTGTTTGTTTGTTTGTTTGTTTTGTTTGAGACAGGGTCTTGTTCTGTTGCCCAGGCTGGAGTACAGTGGTGTGATCACTGCAACCTCCGCCTCCTAGGTTCAAGGGATTCTCCTACCTCAGCCTCCGGAGTATTTTTAGTAGAGATGGGGGTTCCACCATGTTGGCCAGGCTGGTCTCGAACTGCTGACCTCAGGTGATCCACCCATCTTGGCCTCCCAAAGTGCTAGGATTACAGGCTGGTCTTCCAGCCTCATCAGTTTTTAATTAAAAAACAAGATTTTTTTTTTTTTTTTTTTTTTTTTTTGAGACAGGGTCTTGCTCTGTCGCACAGGCTGGAGTGCAATGGTGTGATCGTGGCTCACTGCAGCCTTGATCTCCTGGACTCACATGATCCTCCCACTCCAGCCTCCTGAGTAGCTAGGATGGCAGGCACCCACCACCATGCCTGACTATTTTTTATTTTTTGTATTTTGGTAGAGATGAGGTCTCACTGTGTTGCCCATGCTGGTCTCGAGCTCCTGGCCTCAAGTGATCCTCCCATCTCAGCTTCCCAAAGTGTTGGGATTACAGGTGTGAGCCACTGAGCCCAGTCCAGCTTCATCTTTTATTTTATTATTATTTTTTGAGATGGAGTCTCGCTGTGTCACCCAGGCTGGAGTGCAGTGGCGTGATCTCGGCTCACCACAACTTCTGCCTCCCAGGTTCAAGTGATTCTCCTGCCTCAGCCTCCCGAGTAACTGGGACTATAGGTGGGTGCCACTATGCCTGGCTGATTTTTGAATTTCTAGTAGGGATGGGGGTTTCACTATGTTGGCCAGCCTGGTTTCGAACTCCTGACCTCAGGTGATCCGCCCGCCTTGGCCTCCCAGAGTACTAGGATTACAGATGTGAACTGCTGCGCCTGGCCCCAGCTTCATCTTAAAAAGAAAAACTCTCTGTTTTAATATCTAACAGGGCAAATATTGAAAGATAAACCCCACATAACAAAAGCTCTTTGGGATCCTAGTGTTGGGGAAAGGCTGTCCATTGACTGTCATTGAACTCTGTCACTGCCCAGGCTAAGGACTGTGAGGGAGGGACCTGTGGTCTCCCATGTTGCTCCTCACACTGTGGACTGTGGGCTGTGGGCTGTGTCCAGCCTCACCTTGGACCACCACCCTATGCATGTGTACACTCTGGCCATGCTGAACTGCTGGGGTCTCTGTACCTCCTTTTTTTTTTTTTTTTTTTGAGATAGAGTCTTGCTCCGTTGCCCAGGCTGGAGTGCAATGGTGCTATCTCAGCTCACTGCAACCTCCGCCTTCCAGGTTCAAGTGATTCTCCTGCCTCAGACTCTTCAGTAGCTAGGGTTACAGGCACCCACCACCACGCCAGGTTACTTTTTTCACTTTTATTTTCATTTTTAGTAGAGGCAGGGTTTTGCCATGTTGACCAGGCTGGTCTCGAACTCCTGACCTCAAATGATCTGCCCGCCTCAGCCTCCCAAAGTGCTGGGATTACAGGTGTGAGCTGCCGGGCCTGGCCCCTGCACTTCTTTTTTAGGAATGTCGGTTCCATCCCACTTATCCTTTATGGCTCTCCCACAACACCACCATTTCCTGTCTTCTCTTGACCTTCTAGGCCTCCAGGAAGAATCAGTTACTCTCTTCTCTGGATCTCCCAGCAGCTTCTCCAGCATGTGTGGCCCATGGCATTGAATCGTCTACACACAGGCCATGGGTGTCTGGGGAGGGATGATGGTATCTGAGACCCCAAAGCCTCCTTCTGAGGAAATGGGTACTCTGA
The DNA here is from genome assembly GCF_047675955.1 of Chlorocebus sabaeus. Taxonomy (NCBI): domain Eukaryota; kingdom Metazoa; phylum Chordata; class Mammalia; order Primates; family Cercopithecidae; genus Chlorocebus; species Chlorocebus sabaeus. Next base: position 28,235,395 of record NC_132908.1, read on the forward strand.
GAAGCAGATGCCAAGATAGGATTAAATGGGCAGAGATTTTAGGAGGGAAGATGCCCATGTGAGGGAAGATGGGGAAGGTCATCAGACTGTGTTGCAAGGCTGCTGTTGTGTGTGGGAGGGAGGGAGGGAAGGCTGTTGTGGCTTCTCCTGCGGCCAAAGCCACCATCCAAACACTCCTGTGCTTTCCGGGACCCCTGCAGAGCTGAGTAATGTATGCTCCCTTTTGTTGGAATTATATCAGGAAACTTTCTTTTGAAGCCGCCACAGGTTGTTTCTGCATATAGTTGCCCCAGCTTGAGCCGTGTGCATAGAAGGAAATGGCCCGTGGCTGACTGTGTGAGGTGGGCTTTGTGGGAAACGTTGCCTAATCCAGGTGGTCCTTGTCAGGTGGGGCTGCCTGACCCAGGCAGGGTCTCCCGGGGGATGCAGGGTGGTGAAATGTGAACAGAGAAGGGAGTTCCTGCAGCACATGTGTTCTAAAGCACCAGCATCCCCTCTGCGAGTCCCTCCTCTCCACGGGAATGCTGGAAACCCCCAGTAACTGACTGCCAAGACGTTTCTTGTGCTTCCTGACATCTTTAGGTAGCATAATAGCAAACTTGAACCTGCCAAGGCCATGATAAAACTGCAAGCAAGAACATTTATTGTTGCTGGGCGCAGTGGCTCATGCCTGTAATCCCAGCACTTCCGGAGGTTGAAGCAGGTGGATCACCTGAGGTCAGGAGTTCGAGACCAGTCTGGCCAACATGGTGAAACCCCGTCTCTACTGAAAGTTCAAAAATTAGCCAGGCGTGGTGGCACATGCCTGTAATCCCAGTTACTCAGGAGGCTGAGGTAGGAGAATCACTTGAACCCGGGAGGTGGAGGTCGTGATGAGCTGAGATCGGGCCACTGCATTTCAGTCTGGGTGACAGAGTTGTAACAGAAGTTAAAAGAAATTAAAGAATGTGTGAGCAAAAACTCAGTTGTATGTAAGAAAACCCAATTCCCCCTGAGGAAGAGAAAGAGCTGGAGTCCTTTAAAAATTAACTGCCTATTTTTCTGTGACTGGTGAGCCTTATCTCTCCCTTTCCCCAGCATTGTGAAGACCCTGTTTCTCTAGCTGTGCAGCTGCAAGGTCACTACGCAGATAAACTCAAGTCGTAAAACATGTTTTTCCTTGAAAAGTAAGAAATGATGTAATGCATGTCTCAATTGAATAACTGTCTTTGTTTCTTGCTTCTGTAATATGCTTCCCCCTGCACAGATCTCCCCCTGCCCCACAAAATGCTTAAAAGGTAATCGGACTCTTTGTTCAGGGCTCAGTCTTTTTGGATGTTAATCTGACTGGGCCGGTGCACTAAGTAATAAATAATAAGTATCCTCTTCAATCCCTCAGTCTCTCTGATTCCTAAATTATCCTGCTGCAGAATAAGACCCTGTCTCAAAGGAAAAAAAAGAAAGAAAGAAAATTTATTGAGACCTTATTATGTATCAATAGCTCTCTATTCAGAATCTCACTGATCTTCACAACCCTAGATCTCACAACAATGAGAGCCCCACTAGGTTGCCTCTCATACTGGGTTCACGCATCCCCTGGGTGCATGACAGTCTGACCACAAAGGACCCCGGTCCACAGAAGCATGATGCATCTTGGAGTATCGACTTTATGCCAAGATTCTTCTTCTTGATACTGGTGGTGGTGAGAAAGTTGTGTAATTTAACCAAAAGTAAAAATCAAGATGTCATGTTCCTATTAAAACAAACATAGAGTACAGAATCTGCATGAATTTTCAAGCTGAAATAAGAGATGTCCACAAAGTTTTACATTGGTGCTGGCCATTTGTATAGGCCTTCAGGCCCTCAAAAATGTGAGTTCTTCAAATTATTATTATTTATTTTTGAGACAGGGTTTCACTGCATCACCCAGGCTAGAGTACAGTGGTGTGATTTCTGCAGCCTCGACCTCCCAGTTTCTGGTGATCCTCCCACCTCAGCCTCCCAAGTAGCTGGAATTACAGGCACACGCCACCATGTCGGGCTAATTTTTTTGTAAGTTTAGCAGAGATGGGATTTCACCATGTTGCCCAGTCTGGTCTCAAATGCCTGAGTCAAAGTGATTCACCTGCCTCAGCCTCTCAAAGTGTTGAGATTACAGGTGTGAGCCAAAAAATCTTTATTGCTAAAAATGCTAAGGATCATCTGAGCCTTCAATGAGTCATAGTATTTTTGCTGGTGGAGGGTCTTGCCTCAATGTTGATGGCTACTGACTGATGAGGATGGTGGCTGCTGAAGGTCGGGGTGGCAGTGGCAATTTCTTAAAAGAATTTCTTAGGCCAGGTACTGTGGTTCACGTCTGTAGTCCCAGCACTTTGGGAGGCCAAGGTATGTGGATCACCTGAGGTCAGGAGTTCAAGACAAGCTTGGCCAACATGGCAAAACCCATGTCTACTAAAAGTACAAAAATTAACTGGGCATGGTGGTGGGCATCTCTAATCCCAGCTACTTGGGAGGCTGAGGCAGGAGAATCACTTGAAACCAGGAGGCGGAGGTTGCAGTGAGCTGAGATCATGCCATTGCACTCCAGCCTGGGTGACAGAATGAGACTCTATCTCAAATAAATAAATAAATAAATAAATAAATAAATAAATAAATAAGAATTTATTAAAAGAAGACAACAATGAGGCTGGGTGCAGAGGCTTATGCCTGTAATCCCAGCACACTGGGAGGCTGAGGCAGATGGATCACCTGAGCTCAGGAGTTTGAGACCAGCCTGGCTAACACGGTGAAACCCCGTCTCTACTAAAGATACAAAAATTAGCTGGGCATGGTGGCTGGTGCCTCTAATCCTGGCTACTCAGGAGGCTGAGGGAAAAGAATTGCTTGAACTCAGGAGGCGGTTCAGTGAGTTGAGACTGCACCATTGCATGCCAGCCTGGGTGACAAGAACAAAAGTCCGTCTCAAAAAAAAAAAAAAAAAAATGACTTGAAAGGCAAAATGACTCCTTGATCCATGGGCTGCAGAATAGATGTTGTGTTATTAGTCCATTCTCACACTACTGTGAAGACCTACCTCAGAACGGGTAATTTATAAAGAAAAGAGATTTAATAGTGGACTGTACAGGCTTCTGCTTCTGGGAAGGCCTCAGGAAAGTAACAATCATGGTGGAACGTAAAGGGGAAGCAGGCACATCTTCACATAGCTGGCAGGAGGTGGGAGAAGTGCTACACATTTTTAAACAAGGGGGACGATGCTAAACCATTAGAAACTGCCCCCATGATCCAATCACCTCCCACCAGGCCCCTCCTCCAACACTGAGGGTCACAACCTGACATGAGATTTGGGTGGGAACACAGAGCCAAACCACATCAGCAGGCATTAAACCAACATTCATCTCTTGGTACATCTCCATCAGAGCTCTTGGATAACCAGGTAGCTTGTCAATTAGCAGTAATATTTTGAAAGGAATCTTTTTGACCAGATGTGGTGACTTGCATCTGTAATCTCAGCACTTCAGGAGGCTGAGGAGGGAGGATCACTTGAGCCTAGGAGTTTGAGAGCAGCCTGGGTAACATAGCAAGACCCTGTCTCTACAAAAATAAAAAAAAGTTAGTCAGGTATGGTGGCACAAACCTGTAGTTCCAGTTACTCGGGAAGCTGAAGCAGGAGGATTGCTTGAGCCTAGGAGGTTGAGGCTTCAGTGGGCCATGATCATGCCACTGCACTCTGCCTGGGCAATGGAGAAAGAAAGAAAGAAAAAAAGAAAGAAATTTCCTTTTGAGCAGTAGTTCTCAACAGTGGGCTTAAAATATTCAGTCAACTATGTTATAAACAGATATGTTGTCATCCAGGCTTTGTTGTTCCATTTATAAAGACAGGCATAGTACATTTAGCATAATTCTTAAGGGGTCTAGGATTTCTGGAATGGTAAATGAGCATTAGCTACAACTTTAAAGTCACCGGTAGCATGAGTCCCTAACAAAAGAGTCAGCCTGCCCTTTAAAGCTTTGAAGCCAGGCATTGACTTCTCCTCTCTAGCTATGAAAGTCCTAGATGGCATCTTCTTCCAATAGAAGGCTGTTTTGTCTACATCGGAAATCTGTTGTAAGGTGTAGCCACCTTCATCAATGATCTTAGCTAGATTTTCTGAATAACTTGCAAGTTATCCAGAAAAGGTTTTTAATTGACTTTGCTTAGATCCATCAGAGGAATCACTATCTATGGCAGCTATAGCCTTATGAAATGCCTGCCTTCCTTCCTTCCTTCCTTCCTTCCTTCCTTCCTTCCTTCCTTCCTTCCTTCCTTCCTTCCTTCCTTCCTTCCTTCCTTTCTTTTTCTTTCTTTCTTTCTTTCTTGACACAGAGTCTTGCTCTGTCACCCAGACTGGAGTGCAGTGGTGTGATCTCAGCTCACTGCAACGTTGACTTCTCAGGTTCAAGCAATTCTCCTGCCTCAGTCTCCCAAGTAGTTGGGATTACAGGCGTCCACCACCACGCTTGGCTAATTTTTTGTATTTTTAATAGAGATAGGGTTTCACCATGTTGGCCAGGTTGATCTTGAACTCCTTACCTCAGGTGATCCACCTGCCTCGGCCTCCCAAAGTGCTGGGATTACAGGCGTGAGCCACCATGCCCGGCCATGAAATGTATTTCTGAAATCATAAGACTTGAAAGTTGAAATTACTCCTTGGAGGCCAGGCGCGGTGGCTCAAGCCTGTAATCCTAGCACTTTGGGAGGCCGAGACGGGTGGATCACGAGGTCAGGAGATCGAGATCATCCTGGCTAACACAGTGAAACCCCGTCTCTACTAAAATAATACAAAAAAAACTAGCCGGGCGTGGTGGCGGGCACCTCTAGTCCCAGCTACTCGGGAGGCTGAGGCAGGAGAATGGCATAAACCCGGGAGGCAGAGCTTGCAGTGAGCTGAGATCCGGCCACTGCACTCCAGCCTGGGCGACAGAGCGAGACTCCGTCTTAAAAAAAAAAAAAAAAAAAAAAAAAAAAAGGAATTACTCCTTGGTCCATGGACTGCAGAATGGATGTTGTGTTTGCAGGCGTGGAAGCAACACTAATCTCCGTGAACATCTCCATCAGAGCTCTTGGGTAACCAGGTGGATTGTTAATGAGCAGCAAACTTTGGAAATAAATCTATTTTTTTGAGCAGTAGGTCTCCAGAGTGGGCTTAAAACACTCAGTCTTTGGCCGGGCATGGTGGCTCACGCCTGTAATCCCAGCACTTTGGGAGGCCGAGGCGGGTGGATCACCTGAGGTCAGGAGTTCGAGACCAACCTGGCCAACATGTCGAAACCCCATCTCTATTAAAAATACAAAAATAATTAGCCAAGCATGGTGGTGGGTGCCTGTAATTCCAGCTACTTGGGAGGCTGAAGCAGGAGGATCACTTGTATATGGGAGGCAGAGGTTGCAATGAACCAAGATTGCGCCGCTGTACTCCAGCGTGGAACAGAGCGAGATTCCGTCTCAAAAAACAAACAAACAAAAAAACCACTTAGTCAACCATGCTGTAAACAGATGTGCTGTCTCCCCAGCTTTGCTCCATTTCTAGAGCACAGAAGGGTGGATTTAGCATCATCCTTCAGGGCCCTGGGATTTTCTGGATGGTAAATGAGCACTGACTACAACTTGAAGTCCTACCAGCGGCATTAGCCTCTAACAAGAGAGTCAGCCTGTCCTTTGAAGCTTTGAAGCCAGGCATTGACTTCTCTGAAAGTCCTAGATGGCATCTTCTTCCATCGAAGGCCGTCTCATCTACATTGAAAACCTGTTGTTGAATGTAGCCACCCTCATCAGAGATCTTCTGGAGAACTTGTTGCGCCTTCTCCATCTGTACTTGCTGCTTCACCTCGTACTTTTATGTGGTGGAGATTGCTTCTTTCCTTAAACCTCATGAACCCTGCTGACTTCCACCTCTGCTCCCTTCCAGCTTTTCTGCTGTAGCTTCCTCACCTCTCTCAGCCTTCATAGAACTGAAGAGCGTTTGGACCTTGCTCTGGATTAGGCTTTGGCTTAAGGGAATGTTGTAGCTGGTTTGATCTATTCAGAGAACTTAAAACTTAGCAGTTAGGCTGTTTCACTTTCTTATTATTCATGTTCACTGGAGTAACACCTTTTTTTTTTTTTTTGAGACAAGATTTCATTCTGTTGTCCAGGCTGGAGTGTAGTGGTGCGATCATGGCTCGTTGCAGCCTGGACATCCTGGGCTCGAATATCCTCCCACCTCAGCCACCTGAGTACTGGACTGCAGGTGTGCACCACCATGCCACCTAATTTTTAAATTTTTAAAATGTTTTTTAGAGACAGGGTCTCGCTATGTTGTTTAGGCTGGTCTCAAACTCCTGGACTCAAGTGATACTCCCACCTTGGCCTCCCAAAGTACTGAAATTACTGGCTGAGCCACCATGCCAAGCCTTGGAGTAGCACTTTAAACTTCCTTCAATAACTTTTCCTTTGCATTCACAATTTGGCTAACTGTTGCAAAAGGACTAACCTTCAGTCTATCTGTGAGCTTTTTTTTTTTTTTTTTTGTGAGACGGAGTCTCGCTCTGTCACCCAGGCTGGAGTACAGTGGCTGGATCTCAGCTCACTGCAAGCTCCGCCTCCCGGGTTCACGCCATTCTCCTGCCTCAGCCTCCCGAGTAGCTGGGACTACTGGCGCCCGCCACCTCGCCTGGCTAGTTTTTTGTATTTTTTAGTAGAGACGGGGTTTCACCATGTTAGCCAGGATGGTCGCAATCTCCTGACCTTGTGATCCGCCCATCTCGGCCTCCCAAAGTGCTGGGATTACAGGCTTGAGCCACCGAGCCCGGCCAGCTTTTTTGTTTTTTTTGAGACGGAGTCTCGCTCTGTCACCCAGGCTGGAGTGCAGTGGTACGATCTTGGCTCACTTCTACCTCCACTTCCTGGGTTCAAGCAATACTCCTGCCTCAGCCTCCTGAGTAGCTGGGATTACAGGCACCCACCACCACACCCTGCTAATTTTTGTATTTTTAGTAAAGACAGTGTTTCACCATGTTGGCCAGGATGGTCTTTAACTTCTGACCTCAGGTGATCCACCTGACTCGGCCTCCCAAGGTGTTGGGATTACAGGCGTGAGCCACCATGCCCAGCCTCTATCTCAGCTTCTGCCACACCTTCCTCACTAAACTTAATAATTTGTAGCCTTTGATTTAACATGACTCTTCCTTTCACTTAAACACTTAGAGGACATTGTAGAGTTACTCATTGTACTAATTTCAATATTAAGAGAATAAAGAGGCACAAGAACTGGGAGACAGAACAGGAACCACCGATTGGTGGAGCAGTCAGAACACACACACTTATCCATTATGTTCGCCATCTTTTATGGTTGAGGTTTGGTACCCCAAAACAATTAAAATAGTAACTTCAAAGATCACTGATCACAGATCACCATCACAGATAGAAAAACTTGAAATATCGTGAGAATTACCAAAATCTGACAAAGAGAAGTACAGTGAGCATGTGCTGTTGAAAAAATGGCACCGATAGATTTGTTTGACGGAGGGTTGCCACAGACCTTCAATTTGTAGAAAATGCAGTATCTTTGAAAAGCAATAAAGTGAACTAGGCGCATCTGTACTTAATCATATCTTACAGATAAGGGGAAGGTTTCCTTTGACCCCACCCCCAATGCTGATTATTTCTTTTTCTTCTTCATCAGAAGTAATATTGTCAGTTTAGTGAGTAGTTTTTTTTTTTTTTTTTTTTTTTTTTGAGACAGTCTTGCTCTGTCATCCAGGCTGGAGTGCAGTGGTATAATCTCAGCTCACTGCAACCTCTGCCTCCCAGGTTCAAGTGATTCTCCTGCCTCAGCCTGGTGAGTAGCTGGGATTATAGGCACGTGCCACCACACTTGGCTCATTTTTGTATTTTTAGTATAGACGGAATTTCGCCATGTTGGCCAGACTAGTCTCGAACTCCTGACCTCAGGTGATCCGCCCACCTCGACTTGCCAAAGTGCTGGGATTACAGGTGTGAGCCACCACACCCTGCCGTGAGTAGTTTTCCAAGGCTTCCTGTATATAGGTATATCCCACAGAAAATATATAATATTTTTTTTCTGTACAAATCATGTCATACTCTGCATAAGTATCACATGCTATCCCAGATTGCAACATGCTTTTTCATTCAGCTGTGCCGTCAGGAGAGCCCTGCATGTTACTACACAGAGTGTATCTTGTCCTTTTATTTTTATTTTTTTAAAATAACAGCTTTATTGAGATATAATTCTTTTTTTTTATTATACTTTAAGTTGGGGTACATGTACAGAATGTGCAGATTTGTTACATAGGTATGCATGTGCCATGGTGGTGTGCTGCACCCATCAACCCGTCATTTACATTAGGTATGTTTCCTAATGCTATCCCTCCCCTATGCCCCACACCCCACAACAGGCCCTGGTGTGTGATGTTCCCCTCCCTGTGTCCGTGTGTCCTCATTGTTCAACTCCGATTTATAAGTGAGAACATGCAGTGTTTGGTTTTCTGTTCTTGTGTTTGCTGAGAATGATGGTTTCCAGCTTCATCCATGTCCCTGCAAAGGATATGAACTTATTTTTATTTTTAAAATTTAATTAAAAAAATTTTTTTGGCCAGGCACGATGAGTCATGCCTGTAATCTCAGCACTTTGGGAGGCCGAGGCAGGCGGATCACCCGAGGTCAGGAGGTCGAGACCAGCCTGGTCAACATGGTGAAACCCCATCTCTACTAAAAGTACAACAATTACCTGGGCGTGGTGATGGGCACCTATAATCCCAGCTCCTCAGGAGGCTGAGGCAGGAGAATCACTTGAACCAGGAGGCAGAGGCTGCAGTGAGCAGAGATTGTGTCACTGCACTCCAGCCTGGGTGACAGAGCAAGACTCCATCTCAAAAAAAATTAGCCAGGCATGGTGGTTCATGCCTGTAGTCCCAGCTACTTGGGAGGCTGAGGTGGGAGGATAGCTTTGCACTTTGAGAGTCCCATTTTCAGATATGAAGAAAAGCCCAGCATGGTTCCAAAGTTAATATCACATCCAATTTAAAGAGACCTGGTGGAGCACGGTGGCTCACGCCTGCAATCCCAGCACTTTGGGAGGCCGAGATGGGAGGAGCATTTGAGCCCAGGGGTTTGTGACCAGTCATAGTGAGACCCCCATCTCACTAGGAAAAAAAAATAGCTAGATGTGGTGGTGCATGCCTGGGATCCCAGCTACTCAGGAGGCTGAGGCAGGAGGATTGCTTGAGTCCAGTAGTTGGAGGCTGCAGTGAGCTATGATTGTGCCACTACACGACAGCCTGGGCAATAGAAGGAGACCCAGTATTAAAAAAAAAAAAGTAAATAAAAAAAAAGTGACCTAAAGTGGTGAAGGAACCCTCCCCACTCCTCTCTGCTGGCTCCTTCAAGGTCAAGGTTAATCAGAGGAAAAGGGTGACACATGATTGGTGTGTCTACGATCTGTGACACCTGTCATGTGCTCTCCTGGGAGGTGCTGGCTTCTTCTGAGGTGGTGTAGGCAGACGCTTTCTGGCTGGCCTCTTATGACAACCCCTCAGTCTTTCCTCCCCACCCCTGCCCCAGGGGGTTCCACTCTCGGCAACCTCTCACTGCCCATCCCTTTGCCAAGGTAGGCAGGTGTTTAGGGCAGGGACCGCCACAACACTAGAGCCTGCTTATTTTGTTGGCATTCACTAGGCCTAGGGGTCTCATTTTTCTCACCTATCCAAAAGGACATACCCTCCTCTCTCTCCCTGTCTGGCCCCTTCGAGCTGCTCTGGACCTTCTCTTCCCTCTTCCGGAATCCTCTGGGTTGGATGACAGCACTGGTGGCTGCCACACTCAGGGGCCTGCATTGGGTTCTCCTAAGAACCTCTTGCCAGGCTTCATCTGAGCCTTCCAGTTCCTGCAGCCCAGGAGAGCTGCCTCCAGTCTCCACAAGGGCTTCTTCTTCTTTTATTAATTGTTGTTGTTGTTGTATTGTTTGTTTGTTTTTGAGACAAGGTCTTTGTCACTCAGGCTGGAGTTCAGAGGCACAATCGCAGCTCACTGCAGCCTCGAACTCCTGGGCTCAAGCGGTCCTCCCGCCTCAGCCTTCCAAGTAGCTGGGACTATAGGTGTGTACTACCACGCCTGGCTAATTTTCACTTTTAAATTTTAGTAGAAATGGGGTCTCAGTATGTTACCCAGGCTGGTCAGGGCTTCTTTTGAAGCAATGTCCTCACTTGCTTTGAGGTGTGGGGCGCCCCCGTGGGAGTAGGTGAGGAACCACCACAGTTTTCTGTTTCATTGAGGAGGGTGAGGAGGGTGGAAATTAGCAGGATGGACCTGCTCTCTCACTAGGAATCCTAAAGGGTGTGTCTGCGACTCGCTTTAGAATGTAGGGCTTTGTATTAATCAGTTTTGTCCTCAGCTTTGGGGCTGTAAACAAAAGTTCCATGAATTTGCACTCTAAACAGCACTATATGAGAATACAGTTTCTCCAAATCTTCTCCAGCAATCTTTAAAAAAATTTTTTTTTTGAGACAGAATCTCATTCCGTTGCCCAGGCTGCCAGGCTGGAGTGCAGTGGCGCAATCTTGGTCGCAATCTTGCAACCTCCAACTCCTGGGTTCAAGAGATTTTCCTGTCTTAGCCTCCCGAGTAGCTGGAATTTCAGCTGTGCACCATCATGCCTGGGTAATTTTTGTAGTTTTAGTAGAGACTGGGTTTCACCATGTTGGCTGCGCTGGAGCACTCAATATTATCAAGCTCAAATTCTTATTTCTTTTTGCCAACATGATGGGAAATAAATAAATGGTATCACATGGCTTTTTAAAATTTTAATTTACATTTTTCTCATTGTATGTATTTATTGACTAGTTATAATTCATCTTCTAAAAATAATCTGTTCCTATGACTTGCCTTTTCTTTTTCTTTTTTTTTTTTTTGAGATGGAGTCTCGCTCTGTCGCCCAGGCTGGAGTGCAGTGGCACGATCTCAGCTCACTGCAACCTCTGCCTCCTGGGATCAAACGATTCTCCTACCTTAGCCTCTTGAGTAACTGGGACTACAGGCGCATGCCACCACACCCGGCTTTTTGTATTTTTAGTAGAGAAGGAGTTTCACTATGTTGGCCAAGCTGATTACGAATTCCTGACCTCAAGTGACCCACTTGCCTCGGCCTCCCAAAGTTCTGGAATTGCATCGTGAGCCACTGTGCACCCGGCTGCTTATTTTCCTTCATGAGTTATTGTGGTTCTTTATATATCTGCATACTTTTTTTTTCTGCTACATACATGTGTTTTCTCCTAATCGGACAGCTTGTCCCTTAACTCTGTTTATGGAGTTCTTCTCCTTGTGGTACAGAGGAAATGTTTGGACAGCTTTGGCTTAAGTGGCATCTGCACAAGGCATTTTTTGTGCCTTCACAGTGCCTGAGTGATGGCAACACACACTTCTCTTGGCACTGCAAGCTCCTTCCAGCAGGGTGGGACCTGGGTCCTGAGCATGGGCTCTTGGGGTCAACATCCCTGCTGCTCTACCTGGTAGGAAAATCTCTTGTCCCTAAAAGATTTATTTTATTTGTTTTTTTGAAATGGAGTCTTGCTCTGTCACCCAGGCTGGAGTACAGTGGTGTAATCTTGCTCGCTGCAACCTCCGCCTCTTGGGTTCAAGCGATTCTCCTGTCTCAGCCTCCCAAGTAGCTGGGATTACAGGCTCACGCTACCACTCCTGGCTATTTTTGTATTTTTAGTAGAGATGGGGTTTCACGCATGTTGGCCAGGCTGGTCTTGAACTGCTGACCTCAGGTGATCTGCCTGCCTCGGCCTCCCAAACTGCTGGGATTATAGGCGTGAGCCATCATGCCCAGCCTCAGTCCCTAAAAGATTTCTAACTAGAGCTTGAAACCTGAACCGTAACTCATAACATCCCAATTCAGATGCAATCACGTGGGTTGCGCTTTCAGATTTTACAAAGTGCTTTTATATCCTTGATCTTAATTGACCCTCTTAGGGAATGAAGGGAGGATTGGAATCAGGTCTCCAGTTTATTGGAGGAAACAGTCTCTCAGCAGTTCCCAGTGGCAACAGTAATGGTGTTGGGCCGGGAGCCTGATCTGTCTCTCAATCTTGGCTTCTCTTCCCCATGTAGTTATTAGTTAATCCCCATCTTGAAAGAAGTCTGAAGCATTTGCCAGGGGTTGTGGATGGGGGTAGAATGTGACTCTAAGATCCTCAGAAGGGAGGCTTGTATTAGTAAAGCTGAAAGTCATCATGGCCAATCTAAACTGCTGCTACCGTTTTTCTGGCTTTTGTCCCGGAGTTGAGACAGAGCAGATAATTTAGCAAGGCTGGGGTGGAGCTGGGTGTTTCAGGAAAGGACTCAAGAGCTAGGAAATGCTCACTGTTCAGTTGCCCAGGGCTTGGACGAATGGGTAGAAATGACTTTCGCTGTGTGAATGAACGCTTTTCCTTCTCCCTTAAACCATCATGCAACTTTGCGAATCAAATAGTGTGAGATCTAATATCAAAGAGTTTTTTAATGAAATAAGCAATACTCAGACAACAATCACATCAAACGATAAATCCACTATGGTTGCAATGATGAGAAACAAATTCTCTGAAAGAAAAAAAGACAAGCGAGGCCGGGTGTGATGGCTCATGCCTGTAATCCCAGAACTTTGGGAGGCTGAGGAGGGAGGAATGCTTGAGGCCAGGAGTTTGAGACCAGCCTGGGCAACACAGTGAGGCCCCGTTTCTACGAGAAATAAAAAAAAATTAAGCAGGCATAGTGGTGTGTGCCTGTAATCCCAGCTACTTGGGAGTCTGAGGCATGAGAATCATTTGAGCCCAGGAGGTGGAGGTTGCAGTGAGCTGAGATTGCGCCACAGCACTCCAGCTTGGGTGACAGAGCGAGACTCTGCCTCGGAAAAAAAAAAAAGAAGAAAGAAAGAGAGAAAAGGAAGAAAAGAAAGAAAGAAAGAGAAAGAAAGGAAGAAAGAAAGAAAGATTTGTGTTTGGGCCCGTCACTGTGGCTTATGCCTGTAATCCCAGCACTCTCAGAGGCTGAGGCACTTAAGGCCAGGAGTTCAAGACTAGCCTGAGCAACCTAGTGAGACCCACCTCTACTAAAAAGTAAAGAAAGAAAGAAAGAAAGAAAGAAAGAAAGAAAGAAAGAAAGAAAGAAAGAAAGAAAGAAAGAAAGAAAGAAAATCAGCTCTGTGAGGGAAGGGACCTTGTGTGTTTTGCTTATTTGTAGGTCCTTGATGCCTGGTACATACTTGTTTCTCTCTCACTCTCTATGTATATACACACATACACATTATATATACATACACATTTTATATATATAGATATATATACACACACACATTTTCTCTCTATATATATCTATACATATATAGATATACATATATGGAGAGAGAGAGAAAGACAGATAGAGCAAGCTGGGCGTGGTGGCTCATGCCTGTAATCTCAGCATTTTGGGAGGCCGAGGTGGGCAGATCACTTGAGGTCAGGAGTTCAAGACCAGCTTGGCCAACATGGTGAAATCCTGTCTCTACTAAAAATACAAAAATTAGTCAGGCATGGTGACAGGCACCTGTAATCCCAGCTACTTGGGAGACTGAGGCAGGAGAATCGCTTGAACCTGGGAGGCAGCGGTGCAGTGAGCTGAGACCTCGCCATTGCACTCCAACCTGGGCAACAAGAGTGAAATTCCATCTCAAGAGGAGAGAAAAAAAAAAAAAAAAAAGACAGAGAGATACTTTTTTTTTTCTTTAAAGAGACAGGGTCTTACCCTGTTACCAGAGTGCAGTGCAGTAGTGCGATCGTAGCTCAGGAGGCATTGACCTCCTGGGCGCAAGAGATCCTCTTGCCTCAGCCTCTCAAGTTTATCTGGAGTTTATATATTTTAATGAGTAAATGAATAAGTGAGGAATTTATTGCTTCAATTGTAAGAGTCCAGCAGGAAGTCCAACAAATTGTAGTTGTAGATACCAGGGAAGTGAAACACATTAGGTAAGGGTGCCTCACTCCTCACTGGGAAAAGGGGAAGTGAGGAGAAGCTTCAGAGCAGCAAAGAGGAACCTGACAATAGTTCAGTTCAGCCTTGCGGGAATCCAGTGATATGAGACAAAATCACTCAGTCTTTAACCATGCGGCTGACCTTCTGATTACCCTGCCCTGAAGCCCCTGTCTGGCCTCTTTCTGTGATAGGATTCATGGGCTATTGTTTAAGTTGTGATCTCTATTATTTGTAGCTCAAAGCATCCCAACAGACATAGTCTCTGTTGTAAATACCCTCGACCCTCCAAGTAGCTGGCACTACAGGCATGACATACATCTATTAATGCTACCTTATTAGCTGTGTCGTTCAGATCAACCAGTTAATTTGCATGTCTATTGGTATATAATCACATAACTTTTTTTTTTTTTTTTTTTTTTTTGGGACAGGGTCTCGCTTTGCTGCCCAGGCTGGAGTGCAGCAGCGTAACTGCAGCCTCGACCAGGTCCTGGGCTCAAGTGATCCCCCTGCCTTAGCCTCCTGAGTAGCTGAAAGTACAGGTGTGTACCACCCTAGACAACTAAAAATGCTTAATGGTTTTTGTGGAATGTATTTTAGTGTTTAAAAAGCTATATTCTATTCTCTTCTTCTTTTTTTTTTTTTGAGACGGAGTTTCGCTCTTGTTGCCCAGGCTGGAGTGCAATGGCGTGATCTCAGCTTACCGCAGCCTCCACCTCCCAGGTTCAAGCTATTCTCCTGCCTCAGCCTCAGCCTCCTGAGTAGCTGGGATTACAGGCATGTGCCACCATGCCCGGCTAAAAACTATTTTTATTAGAGATGGGGTTTCTCCATGTTGGTCAAGCTGGTCTTGAACTCCTGACCTCAGGTGATCTGCTCGCCTCGGCCTCTCAAAGTGCTGGGGTTACAGGCGTGAGACTTTTTTTTTTTTTAAATACAGAGTCTTGTTCTGTTACCCAGGCTGGAGTGCAGTGGTGTGAATTTTAAATTTTTTTGTAGAGATGAGGTCTTGCTATATTGCTGGTCTTGAACTCCTAGCTTCAAGTGATCCTCCCACCTCAGCCCCACAAAGTGCTGGGAATATAGACATGAGCCACTGCACCCAGCCTGGTTACATAACTTCCATGTGCCTCAGTTTCTTCATCTGCAAAATGGGGCTAGAATACTTTCTTCATAGGATTTCTTTGAAGAGTCAGTGAGTGAACACATGCTAATCACTTAGAACCATGTCTAGCCCAGAGTAAATTCTCAATCAGTGTCAGTTTTTATTATGTATTATTATTATTACTGTAAAATACAGTATGTCATTATACTATGTATTGATTATTTGTTGTACATTTTCAATTTTTAAGAATTAGGCACTTTTAGTTATATTTTCAGTATTTTCTGTTTTTACCTTAATCTATCATTTCTGATTTTACCTTAATCAGGGATGTGGTATGCATCATTTCTGCCTTTTTGTGGCATGAAACTGGAATGGTATTTGTGAAATGTGTTTTAGTGCTTAAAAAGCTATGTTTCATTCTTTTTTTTTTTTGAGACAGAGTGTCGCTCTTTGCCCAGGCTGGAGTGCAGTGGTGCAATCTCGGCTCACTGCAACCTCTGCCTCCCAAGCTCAAGCCATTCTAGTGCCTCAGCCTCCCAAGTAGCTGGGATTACTTACAGGCATGTGCCACCACGCCTGGCTAACTTTTGTATTTTTAGTGGAGACGGGGATTCACCGTGTTGAGCTGGTCTCAAACTCCTAGCCTCAAGTGATCCATCCGCCTTGACCTCCCAAAGTGCTGGGATTACAGGCGTGAGCCACCACACACAGCCTATTCATCTTTTTTTTTTTAAAGACAGGATCTTGCTCTGTTGCCCAGGCTGGAGTGCAGGAGTGCAGTACATCATAGCTCACTGCAGTCTTGAACTCCTGGGCTCAAGCCATCCTCCTGCCCTCGACCCTCCAAGTAGCTGGCACTACAGGCATGACATACATCTATTTTTTATTTATTTAATTAATTTATTATTATTAAACTTCAAGTTGTAGGGTACATGTGCACAACGTGCAGGTTTGCTACATATGTATACTTGTGCCATGTTGGTGTGCTGCACCCATCAACTCGTCATTTACATCAGGTATAACTCCCAATGCAATCCCTCCCCCCTCCCCCCTCCCCATGATAGGCCCCAGTGTGTGATGTTCCCCTTCCCGAGTCCAAGTGATCTCATTGTTCAGTTCCCACCTACGAGTGAGAACATGCGGTGTTTGGTTTTCTGTTCTTGTGATAGTTTGCTAAGAATGATGGTTTCCAGCTGCATCCATGTCCCTACAAAGGACACAAACTCATCCTTTTTTATGGCTGCATAGTATTCCATGGTGTATATGTGCCACATTTTCTTAATCCAATCTGTCACTGATGGACATTTGGGTTGATTCCAAGTCTTTGCTATTGTGAATAGTGCTGCAATAAGCATACGTGTGCATGTGTCCTTATAGCAGCATAATTTATAATCCTTTGGGTATATACCCAGTAATGGGATGGCTGGGTCATATGGTACATCTAGTTCTAGATCCTTGAGGAATCGCCATACTGTTTTCCATAATGGTTGAACTAGTTTACAATCCCACCAACAGTGTAAAAGTGTTCCTATTTCTCCACATCCTCTCCAGCACCTGTTGTTTCCTGACTTTTGAATGATCGCCATTCTAACTGGTGTGAGATGGTATCTCATTGTGGTTTTGATTTGCATTTCTCTGATGGCCAGTGATGATGAGCATTTTTTCATGTGTCTGTTGGCTGTATGAATGTCTTCTTTTGAGAAATGTCTGTTCATATCCTTTGCCCACTTTTGGATGGGGTTGTTTGTTTTTTTCTTGTAAATTTGTTTGAGTTCTTTGTAGGTTCTGGATATTAGCCCTTTGTCAGATGAGTAGATTGCAAAAATTTTCTCCCATTCTGTAGGTTGCCTGCTCACTCTGATGGTAGTTTCTTTTGCTGTGCAGAAGCTCTTTAGTTTGATGAGATCCCATTTGTCAATTTTGGCTTTTGCTGCCGTTGCTTTTGGTGTTTTAGACATGAAGTCTTTGCCCATGCCTATGTCCTGAATGGTACTACCTAGGTTTTCCTCTAGACATACATCTATTAATGCTACCTTATTAGCTGTGTCGTTCAGATCAACCAGTTAATTTGCATATCTGTAACTACATCTGAATTTGTGCTCTCTATCTTTTTTTTTTTTTTGAGACTGAGTCTTGCTTTGTTCACCAGGCTGGAGTGCAGTGACCTCAGTTCACTGCAACCTCCGCCTCCCGGGTTCAAGTGATTCTCCCGCCTCAGCCTCCCAAGTAGCTGGGACTATAGATGCGTGCCGCCACACCCAGCTAATTTTTGTATTTTTAGTAGAGACAGGGTTTCACCACGTTGGCCAGGCTGGTCCTGACCACAAGTGATCTGCCCACCATGGCCTCCCAAAGTGCTAGGATTATAGGCGTGAGCTACCACACCCAGCCTGTCCTCTCTTTTCTACTTTCTAAATCTTCGCAATATCTACTTCTCCTTTTTGTGTTTGAATTGGGTATTTATTATTCCAACCTCTTCTCAAATTCCTGTTTGTTTTTAGGCTTAGTGCCTTACCTCTGAGATCTTCCCACTCTACCCTCCAAATCATTTTCATCGTCAAGATTCTGCAAAAAGATATTCAACCCGTGGCTCTGCTAGCCCCCTGGTGAGCCCTGTATCAAGTCACACTTCCCGTTGCTCTGTCTGTGAGCAGGAAGTGCCTGAAACCAGATGTTCTTTCTAGACATGGTCAAGATTCAGCCTCCTCACCTTTCCCTGTCCCTTTGGTCAACTTTGCTTTTCTTTCTTTTTTTTAAAGACAGGGTCTTGCTCTGTCACCCAGGCTGGAGTGCAGTGGTGTGATCATAGCTCACTGCAGCCTTGATCTTCCAGAGTGTGGGTGATCCTCCTGTCAGGCCTCTGAGCCCAAGCTAAGCCATCATATCCCCTGTGACCTGCACGTATACATCCAGATGGACTGAAGCAAGTGAAGAATCACAAAAGAAGTGAAAATGGCCAGTTTCTGCCTTAATTGATGACATTCCACCATTGTGATTTGTTCCTGCCCCATCTTAACTGAGTGATTAACCTTGTGAAATTCCTTCTCCTGGCTCAGAAGCTCCCCCACTGAGCACCTTGTGACCCTCACACCTGCCTGCAAGAGAAAAACCCCCTTTGACTGTAATTTTCCACTACCCACCCAAATCCTATAAAACGGCCCCACCCCTATCTCCCTTCACTGACTCTCTTTTCAGACTCAGCCCAGACTCAGCCTGCCTGCACCCAGGTGAAATAAACAGCTTTATTGCTCACACAAAGCCTGTTTGGTGGTCTCTTCACACGGATGCCCGTGACATTTGGTGCTGTGACTCGGATCAGGGGACCTCCCTTGGGAGATTAATACCCTGTCCTCCTGCTCTTTGCTCCATCAGAAAGATCCACCTACGACCTCGGGTCCTCAGACCAACCAGCCCAAGGAACATCTCACCAATTATAAATCAGGTAAGTTGCCTCTTTTTACTCTCTTCTCCAACCTCTCTCACTATCCCTCAATCTCTTTTTCCTTTCAATCTTGGCACCATCCTTCAATCTCTCCCTTCTTTTAATTTCACTTTCTTTCCTTTTCTGGTAGAGACAGAGGAGACATGTTTTATCCATGAACCCAAGACTCCGGCACCGGTCACGGACTCAGGAAGACAGTCTTCCCTTGGTGTTTAATCACTGTGGTGACGCCTGCTTGATCATTCACCCACGTTTCAGAGGTGTCTGATCACTGCGGGGATGCCTGCCTTGATCCTTCACCCTTAGTGGCAAACACCACTTTCCTGGGGGGCAAGCAGCCCCCAATGCTTTCTCTTCATGTCTCTACCCTTTCTTTTTCTGGGCTTGCTTCCTTCACTATGGGCAACCTTCCACCCTCCATTTCTCCCTCTTCTCCTTTAGCCTGTGTTCTCAAAAACCTAAAACTTCTTCAACTCACACCTGACCTAAAATCTAAACACCTTATTTTCTTCTGCAACACCACTTGGTCCCAATACAAACTTGATAATGGCTCTAAATGGCCAGAAAACGGCACTTTTGATTTCTCCATCCTACAAGACCTAGATAATTGTTGTTGAAAAATGGGCAAATGGTCTGAGGTGCATTACATCCAGGCATTTTTCACACTTTGTTCCCTCTCTAGTCTCTGTTCCCAATGCAATTCCTCCCAAGTCCTCCTTCTTCTCCTCCCGCCTATCCCCAGTCCCAACCCCAAGCGTCACTGAGTCTTTACAATCTTCATTTTCTACAGACCCATCTGACCTCTCCCCTGCTCCCCAGGCTGCTCCTCGCCAGACTGAGCCAGGTCCCAATTCTTCCTCAGCCTCTGCTCCTCCACCTTATAATCTTTCTATCACATCTCCTCCTCACACTTGCTCCGGCTTACAGTTTCGTTCCGTGACTAGCTCTTCCCCATCTGCCCAACAATTTCCTCTTAGAGAGGTGGCTGGAGCTGAAGGCATAGTCAGGGTATATGTTCCTCTTTCTCTATCAGACCTCTCTCAGATGAATCAGTGTTTAGGCTCTTTCTCATCAGACCCCACTAAATATATACAGGAATTCCGATATCTAACTCTGTCCTACAGTTTAACCTGGAGCGATTTAAATGTCATCCTAACTTCTACCGTCTCCCCAGATGAATGGGAAAAAGTTTTTTCTCTGGCCCAATCTCATGCTGACAACCATCGGCTCCACGAGCCAGACCTCCAGGAAGGCATTAGAGCAGTTCCCCGAGAGGATCCCCAATGGAACTATCAGGCAGATTCCCCAGGTATAGCTAGGCAAGATTACATGATTTCCTGTCTAGTTGAAGGGCTTAAAAAGGCAGCTTACAAAACTGTTAATTATGACAAACTTAAAGAAACTACCCAAGGTAAAGACAAAAACCCAGCCCAGTTCATGGCCCATTTGGCAACAACCCTTAGATGCTTTACAGCCCTAGACCCTGAAGGGTCAGAAGGCCATCTTATTCTCAGCATGCATTCTATCACCCAGTCCAGCCCCAACATTAAATAAAGCTCCAAAAATTAAATTCCAGCCCTCAAACCCCACAACAGGACTTAATTAACCTTGCCTTCAAGGTGTACAATAATACAGTAGAGGCAACCTAGTAGCAACATATTTCTGAATTGCAATTGCTTGCCTCCACTGTGAGAGAAACCCCAGCCATATCTCCAGCACACAAGAACTTCAAAATGCCTAAGCCACAGCGGTCAGGCTTTCCTTCAGGACTTCCTCCCCCAGGATCTTACTTCCAGTGCCAGAAATCTGGCCACTGGGCCAAGGAATGCCTGCAGCCTGGGATTCCTCCTAAGCCATGTCCCATCTGTGCGGGACCCCACTGGAAATCGGACTGTCCAACTCACCCGGCTGCCACTCCCAGAGCACTGGAACTCTGGCCCAAGACTTTCTGACTAAATCCTTTCCAGATATTCTTGGCTTAGTGGCTGAAGACTGACGCTGCCCGATTGCCTTGGAAGATTCCTGGACCATCACAGACCGTAACTCTTACGGTAGAGGCAAGTCCATCCCCTTCTTAATCAACACAGAGGCTAGCAACTCCACATTACCTTCCTTTCAAAGGCCTGTTTCCTTTGCCTCCATAACTGTTGTGGGTATTGATGGCCAGGCTTCTAAACTCCCCAACTCTGGTGCCAACTGGGACAATATTCTTTAATGCACTGCTTTTTAGTTTTCCCCACCTGCCCAGTTCCCTGATTAGGTCAAGGCATTTTAACTAAATTATCTGCTTCCCTGACTATTCCTATGCTACAGCCACACCTCATTGCCACCCTTTTCCCCAGTTCAAAGCCTCCTTGGCATCTTTCCCTTGTATCTCCCCACCATAATCCACAAGTATGGGACACCTCTACTCCCTCCTTGGCAACACAGATCATACAACCCTTACCATCCCATTAAATCCTAATCACCCTTACCCTGCTCCTCAATGCCAATATCCCATCCCACAGCATGCTTTAAAAGGATTAAAGCCTGTTATCACTCACTTGTTACAGCATGGCCTTTTAAAGGCTATAAACTCTCCTTGCAATTCTCCCGTTGTACCTGTCCAAAAACTGGACAAGTATTACAAGTTAGTTCAGGATCTGCACCTTATCAACCAAATTATTTTGCTTATCCATCCCATGGTGCCAAACCCATATACTTTCCTATCCTCGATACCTCCCTCCACAACCCCTCCACAACCCATTATTCTCTTCTGGATCTCAGACTTGCTTCCTTTACTATTCCTTTGCACTCTTCATCCCAGCCTCTCTTCGCTTTCACTTGGACTGATCCTGACACCCATCAGACTCAGGAAATTACCTGGGCTGTACTGCCGCAAGGCTTCATGGACAGCCCCCATTACTTCAGTCAAGCCCAAATTTCTTCCTTATTCTATATGTATCTTGGCATAATTCTTCATAAAAACACACGAACTCTCCCTGCTGGTCATGTCCGGCTAATCTCCCAAACCCCAACTCCTTTTACAAAACAACAACTCCTTTCCTTCCTGGGCATGGTTAGCTACTCTGCCTTTGGATACCTAGTTTTACCATCCTGACTAAACCATTATATAAACTCACAAAATAAACCTAGCTGACTCCCATAAATCCTAAATCCTTTCCCCACTCCCCTTACCATTCCTTAAAAAACAGCCTAAAGCTGCTCCCACACTAGGTCTCCCTAACTCATCTCAACCCTTTTTCATTACATACAGCCGAAGTGCAGGGCTGTGTGGTCAAAATTCTTACACAAGAGCCGGACTGTGCCCTGTAGCCTTTCTGTCCAAACAACTTGACCTTCCTGTTTTAGGCTGGCCATCATGTCTCCATGCAGTGGCTGCTGCTGCTTTAATGCTTTTAGAGACCCTCAAAATCACCAACTATACTCA
This sequence comes from Chlorocebus sabaeus, assembly GCF_047675955.1. Classification (NCBI taxonomy): domain Eukaryota; kingdom Metazoa; phylum Chordata; class Mammalia; order Primates; family Cercopithecidae; genus Chlorocebus; species Chlorocebus sabaeus. The sequence goes on from NC_132908.1 coordinate 28,257,371, forward strand.
ACTGACTCTCTACAGTTCTCATAGCTTCCAAAATCTATTTTCTTCCTCACATCTGATGCATATACTTTATGCTCCCTGGCTCTTTCAGCTGTAATCACTCTTTGTTAAGTCTCCAACAATTACCATTGTTCCTGGCCCGGACTTCAATCCAGCCTTCCACATTATTCCTGATACCAAACCTGACCCCCAAGACTGTATCCTCTGACCCACCTAACGTTCACTCCATTTCCCCTTATTTCCTTCTTTTCTGTTCTTCACCCTGATCACACTCGGTTTATTGATGGCAGTTCCACCAGGCCGAATTGTCATTCACCAGTGAAGGCAGGCTATGCTATAGTATCTTCCACATCTATCATTGAGGCTACCACTCTGCCCCCCTCCACTACCTCTCAGCAAGCTGAACTCATTGCCTTACCTCGAGCCCTCACTCTTGCAAAGGGACTATGTGTCAATATTTATACTGACTCTAAATATGCCTTTCATATCCTGCACCACCATGCTGTTATATGGGCAGAAAGAGGTTTCATCACTACGCAAGTGTCCTCCATCATTAATGCCTCTTTAATAAAAACTCTTCTCAAGGACACTTTACTTCCAAAGGAAGCTGGAGTTGTTCACTGCAAGGGCCATCAAAAGGCATCAGATCCTACTGCTTAGGGCAATGCTTATGCTGATAAGGTAGCTAAGGAAGCAGCTAGCTTCCGATTTCTGTCCCTCATGGCCAGTTTTTCTCCTTCTCATTGGTCACTCTTACCTACTCCCCCACTAAAACGTCCACCTATCAATCTTTTCCCACACAAGGCAAATGGTTCTTATACCAAGGAAAATATCTCCTTCCAGCCTCACAGGCCCATTCTATTCTGTAGTCATTTCATAACCTCTTCCATGTAGGTTACAAGCCACTAGCCTGCCTCTTAGAACCTCTCATTTCCTTTCCATTGTGGAACTCTATCCTCAAGAAAAATCACTTCTCAGTGTTCCATCTGCTATTCTACTACTCCTCAGGGATTGTTCAGGCCCCTTCCCTTCCCTACACATCAAGCTCGGGGATTTGGCCCTGCCCAGGACTGGCAAATTGACTTTAGTCACATGCCCCGAGTCAGAAAACTAAAATATCTCTTGGTCTGGGTAGACACTTTCACTGGATGTGTAGAGGCCTTTCCCACAGGGTCTGAGAAGGCCACCATGGTCATTTCTTCCCTTCTGTCAGACATAATTCCTTGGTTTGGCCTTCCCACCTCTATACAGTTCTATAACGGACCAGCCTTTACTAGTCAAATCACCCAAGCAGTTTCTCAGGCTCTTGGTATTCAGTGGAATCTTCATACCCCTTACCATCTTCAATCTTCAGGAAATGTAGAATGGACTAATGGTCTTTTAAAGACACACCTCACCAAGATCAGCCTCCAACTTGAAAAGGAGTGGACAGTACTTTTACCTCTTGCCCTTCTCATAATTAGAGCCTGTCCTTGAGATGCTACAGGGTACAGTCCATTTGAACTTTTATACGGACACACTTTCTTGCTCTACCCCAACCTTGTCCTAGACACCAGCCCTCTAGGTGACTATCTTCCAGTCCTCCAGTAAGCTAGACAGGAAATTCACCAGGCTGCTAATCTTCTCTTGCCTACTCCAGATTCCCAGCCATGTGAAGACCCCTTAGCTGGACGATCAGTTTTTGTTAAGAACCTGACCCCTCAGACTCTACAACCTCGAAGGACTGGACCCTACTTAGTCATCTATAGTACCCCAACTACCATCCGCCTGCAGGATCCCCCCCACTGCGTTCGCCATTCCAGAATGAAGCTGTGTCCATTGGACAGCCAGCCTAACCTCTCTTCTTCCTCCTGGAAGTCACAAGTACTCTCCCCTACTTCCCTTAAACTCACTCGCATTTCTGAAGAACAGTAATAACCCTCATGAGTCTAATACATCCCTTCATTCTATTAAGTCTATTCATGCTTACCCTACTTTTTGCAACAGGGCTTTACACAGTCACCCCCACTACTTGAACTGTGCCCCAAAAACTTGTCATCTCTACTAACTTCTGTCTAGTCATACTCCTATTCACCATTCTCAACTACTCATAAATGCCCTGCTCTTGTTTACACTGCCGGTTTACATTGTTTCTCCAAGCCATCAAGCTGATATCTCCTGGTGCTATCCCCAAATCGCCACTCTTAACTCCCTCTTAGAGTGGACAGACGATCTTTGCTGGCAGGGCACCCTCCAATACTTTCACCCTGATGAAGTTCTATTCTTTACTTTTATACTCACTCTTATTCTCATTCCCATTTTTATGCCACCCTCTACCTCTCCCCAGCTATCTCCACCACACTATCAATCTCACTCACTCTCTCCGAGCCATTTCTAACCTTCCTTAGTGAACAATTGCTGGCTTCACATTTCCCTTTCTTCCTGTACCTACACAGCTGTCCCACCTTACATACAGACTGGGCAACATCTCCTGTCTCCCTACACCTCCAAACTTCTTTTAATAGCCTTCACCTTTACCCTCCTGAAGAACTTCTTTACTTTCTAGACAGGTCCAGCAAGACCTCTCCAGACATTTCACATCAGCAAGCTGCTGCCCTCCTCCGAACTTAAAAAACCTTTCTTATATCAACTCTACTCCCCCCACATTGGGACCCCTCACAACACAAACTACTATTCCTGTGGCCGCTCCTTTATGTATCTCTAGGCAAAGACCCACTGAAATTCCCTTGGGTAACCTTTCACCTTCTTGATGTTCCTTCACTCTTCATCTCCAAAGCCCAACTACACACACCACTGAAATAATTGGAGCCTTCCAGCTCTGTATTACAGATAAGCCCTCTATCAATACAGGCAAACTTAAAAACATTAGCAGTTATTTTTGCTTAGGAAGACACTTACCCTGTATTTCACTCCATCCTTGGCTACTTTCCCCTTGCTCATCAGACTCTCCTCCCAGGCCCTCTTCTTGTTTATTTATACCCAGAGCCATAAATAACAGTGAAAGATTGCTCGTAGACACTCAACGTTTTCTCATACACCATGAAAATTGAACCTGCCCCTCTACGCAGTTACCCCATCAGTCCCCATTACAAGCTCTGATGTCTGCCGCCCTGGCTGGATCCCTAGGAGTCTGGGAACAAGACACCTCTTTTAGTACTCTTTCTCATCTTTTTACTTTGCATTTCCAGTTTTGCCTCACATAAGGTCTCTTCTTCCTCTGTGGATCCTCTGCCTACACGTGTCTACCTGCTAATTGGACAGGCACATGCACACTAGTTTTCCTTACTCCCCAAATTCAATTTGCAAGTGGGACCAAAGAGCTTCCTGTTCCCCTCATGACACTGACATGACAAGAGTTATTCCACTAATTCCCTTGCTGATCAGTTTAGGACTTTCTGCCTCCATTATTGCTCTCGGTACTGGAATAGCAGGCATTTCAACCTCTGTCACGACCTTCTGTAGCCTCTCTAATGACTTCTCTGCTAGCATCACAGACATATCACAAACTTTATCAGTCCTTTAGGCCCAAGTTGACTCTTTAGCTGCAGTTGTCCTCCAAAACTGCTGAGGCCTTTACTTACTCACTGCTGAAAATGGAGGACTCTGTATATTTTTAAATGAAGAGTGTTGTTTTTACCTAAATCAATCTGGCCTGGTGTATGACAACATAAAAAAACTCAAGGATAGAGCCCAAAAACTCTTCAACCAGGCAAGTAATTATGTCAAACCTCCTTGGGCACTCTCTAATTGGATGTCCTGGGTCTTCCCAATTCTTAGTCTTTTAATACCTATTTTTCTCCTTCTCTTATTCGGACCTTGTGTCTTCTGTTTAGTTTCTCAGTTCATCCAAAACTGTATCCAGGCCATCACCAATCATTCTATACAACAAATGCTCCTTCTAACAACCCCACAATATCACCCCTTACCATAAAATCCTCCTTTAGTTGAATCTCTCCCACTCTAGGTTCCCACACCGCCCCTAATCCCACTAGAAGCAGCTCTGAGAAACATTGCTCATTATCTCTCCATACCACCACCAAAAATTTTCACTGCCCCAACACTTCACCACTATTTTGTTTTCTTCTTATTAATATAAGAAGACAGGAACATCAGGCCTCTGAGCCCAAACTAAGCCATCATATCTCCTGTGACCTGCACTTATACATCCAGATGGCCTGAAGCAATTGAAGATCCACAAAAGAAGTGAACATAGCCTTAACTGATGACATTACACCATTGTGATTTGTTCCTGCCCCACCCTAACTGATACATATATTCTTCCCCACCCTTAAGAAGGTATTTTGTAATATTCTCCCCCTCCCTTAAGAAGGTACTTTGTAATATTCTCCCCCAGCCTTAAGAATGTACTTTGTCGCCTATCCCAAACCTATAAGAACTAATGATAATCCCACCACCCTTTGCTGACTCTCTTTTCAGACTCAGTACACCTGCACCTAGGTGAAATAAACAGCTTTATCGCTTGCACAAAGCCTGTTTGGTGGTCTCTTCACAGGGATGCCCATGACACCTCCCACCTCAGCCTCCCAAGTAGCTAGGACTACAAGTGTGCGCTACCACACCCGGTTAATTTTTGTATTTTTAGTAGAGATGAGGTTTCACCATGTTGGCCAGGCTTATCTCAAACTCCTGACCTCAAGTGATCTGTGTGCCTCGGCCTCCCAATGTGCTGGGATTACAGGTGTGCGTCATCGCACCTGGCCATTGGCTCCAGTTCTATTTTGCAATGGTTCTCATCTTTTCCTATCCTTAGACTAAGTTTTTGAGGGCAAAAGATATTATGGAACCACCCACTATAGCTTATGTAGGCTTACTTGGCATTTTTATGACCAGGGAAAGGGGTTTTCAATTTGGGCTAAAGAGCTAGGAGCTAGATCAATAATATCTTCAGTCCTTCTCTCCATTCTTTCTTTTTTTCTTTATTACCTCTGCTTTACTCCCAAAACTAGTGGAAGGCATTCTTTGTCTTTTATCTTTCTTTTTTCTTTTTTTTTTTTCTTTTGAGATGGAGTCTTGCTCTATTGCCAGGCTGGAGTGCAATGGCACAATCTTGGCTCACTGCAACCTCTGCCTCCTGGGTTCAAGCAATTCTCCTGCCTCAGCCTCCTGAGTAGCTGGGATTACAGGCGCCCGCCACCACGTCCGGCTAATTTTTGTATTTTTTAGTAGAAACAGGGTTTCACCATATTGGCCAGGATGGTCTTGATCTCTTGACCTTGTGATCCGCCCACCTCGGCATCCTAAAATGTTGGAATTACAGGCATGAGCCACCGCGCCCTGGCAGCATTCTTTGTCTTGTCCACAGCTGAAGTTTCCATTATTTATTCAACCCACCTTCATTAAACTCCTTTTAATGTAGCACATACCATGCTCAATCTTGGGAATATGCATTTGGATAATTCAAAATTGTTGCCTTCAAAAAGCTGTAGTGAGAGAGATTACCTCATAAACAATAAGATCACAATGTGAGGACTGCTAATAGAGCTATGTGTAACAGAGCTTGGGGCTAAGCAGGAAAATTAGGGCATGCTCCTCAGAAGAGGTTCCAACTTGAGTTGGCCCTTGGAGAGCAAGTAGGAGTTTCTAAGGAAAACAAAAAGAAGCAGAAGGATGGTATTCCAGACATGCCCAGTAGTAAATTGTACTATTAGTTTGATGCAAACGTCTGTGGTTTTGGCCATTACTTTAATTACATTTGTACCAACCAAATACTTATCTGAAACTGCGTGACAAATGACCCTAAGCTTAGAAGTTTAAAACAACAGTAATCATTTCTTATCTCCCATGATTTCTTTTCTTAAATTTTAAAAAATTTTTGGCCGGGTGCAGTGGCTCAAATCTGTAATCCCAGCATCACAGTAGTAAAAATAACTGCGGTGGTTCCAGGTTTTACATCACACTGGGAAGAGAAAAAGAATCTTTGTCCTGAGATCCACTTTGATTAGTCGCATGCCCACACTTGAACCAACCACTTATGTCAGGGCGATAGAATACTCGCATTGTCTTAGTGTAGTTCACATGCTCCACCCTCAGACCTGGGGGCAAAGTCAGTTTTTCCCCCAACACGTAGTCCTCCAAGTGGAAATTGAGAGTCGCTGGGAAGGGGGAAACTGGATGCTAGGGAGATAACCACAAGTGTCCAACACAAAATCAATTGTGATGTGGTTCATCTAAGCACCATTCAGCGAGCCCCAGCCAGAGAAGATGTTGGGTCCTGGGATAAAGCCATGAGCAGGACATAGTCACTGCTCTCGAGGCAGCCATTTTTTATCACCCCCCAAGAATGTAAGTTCCTTAAAGGTAGGGAGGTTTCCTCTCTTGTTCACATCCATTTCCCCAAGCCTGGAGCAGCACCTGGCACATAGCTATTACCTGTTGAATGAAGAGTCTAGTGGAAAGATGGGCATAATCTCCAAGTCATCACGCCATATAGAGTTTAATGCTAGCTCTAGGGACTTTGAGGGGCCGGGGGTGTGATCCACCCTTTTACTTCTCCTCCTTCTCCTCTTTCTTCTGGTTGTGGCTCCCCCACTGTGAGAGATTGAGAGGAAATAATTGGAGGGATGGCAGGGGTTCCACATGCCTGGTGTCCATTTGTGGTTGGAAATGCCCTGACTCTCCCTAGACTCCAAGCTGGGTACATCTTTTGCTTGTGGTCCCCAGCAGCTGAAGTACAGCTGAGGTGTTCCTGGGGGTGCTATTTAGCTTTCCCATGGCTCTCTCCTCTGCTGAGGGCCACTTGGAGTGAGGGATGCCTGCCTCCCCTCAGGGCTTTGCTTTTCCCTTTCTCCAACCTCTGTGTTGCTTCCTGTGGAACCAGGAAGCCCCTGTCTCCCTCAATTTCGCTGCCTTATTTAAGGCACATAAAACTTTTCTGGAGGAAAGCTCTTGTTGAATCTGCAGCCTCTCCCCAAATCCCTAGGCCTGTAAAAGTCTGAATAGAGAGACCCTGAGCTGAGTGTGACAGTAATGATACTTATATCAGGTCAAGGATGCCTAAGGACCATGGCTACTTTGTCAAATTGTATAAGATGTTTCATCCAGAGCATGTTTAGAGTAATGATAATGATATTGTGGCAGAGAGAGCTGGTTGCCCCCATGTACTTTTCTCTTCTTCCTTTAGTAATGCAACCTCGTTAATTAGCACATAGATACTTAGGATAACACTACATTTCCCAGTTGCCATTGCAGTTGTGTGTGGCCGTGTGACTAATTCCTGTGAGATGTGAGAGGAAATGATGTGTGTAACATTTGGTCTCACTTTTAAAGGAAAGGGGCCTTCCCACCATTTTTTTTCTTTGTTATGAGACAGAGTCTCACTCTGTCACCCAGGCTGGAGTGCAGTGGCATGCTCTTGGCTCACTGCAACCTCTGCCTCCCAGGTTCAAGTGATTCTCCTGTCTCAGCCTCCTGAGTAGTTGGGACTACAAGTGCCTGCCACAATGGCTGGCTAATTTTTGTATTTTTAGTAGAAGCGGGGTTTCACCATATTGGCCAGGCTGGTCTTGAACTCCTGACCTCATGTGATCCACCCACCTTGGCCTCCCAAAATGTTGGGATTACAAATGTGAGCCACTGTGCCCTGCTTTTTTTCTTTTTTTTCCCCGATACAGATTCTTGCTCTGTCACCCAGGCTGGAGTGAAGTGGTGCAATCATGGTTCACTGCAGCCTGGACCTCCCAGGCTCAGGTGATCCTCCCACCTCAGCCTCCCAAGTAGCAGGGACCACAGGCACACACCATCATGCCCAGCTAATTTTTTTTTTTTGTAATTTTTATAGAGACAAGGTTTTGCCATGTTAGTGGGCTGGTCTTGAACTCCTGGGCTCAAGTGATCTGCCTGCCTCGGCCTTCTAAAGTGCTGGGATTACAGATGTAAGCCACCGTGCCTGGCCTCAATTCTTTCTTTTTCTTTTTCTTTTTTTTTGAGTACAGTGGCTTGATCTCGGCTCACTGCAACCTCTGCCTCCTGGGTTCAAGTGATTCTCCTGCCTCAGCCTCCCGACTAGCTGGAATTGCAGGTATGTGCCACCACACCCAGCAAATTTTTGTATTTTTAGTAGAGACGGAGTTTCACCATGTTGGTTAGGCTGGTCTTGAACTCCTGACCTCAGGTAATCCGCCTGCCTTGGCCTCCCAAAGTGCTGGGATTACAGGTGTGAGCCACCACTCCCTGCCAGGCACCACTTCTTTTTATCCTTCCTGTTAGCCCGAGGGTGGACTTGGCGGTGGGCTGTCTTTGACCAGGCAGATGAGGACAAAACCCTCAGGATGACAGAGCAACCTGCTGGAGGGAGCCTGGATCTCCAACACCATGGAGCCTCTGTAACCTCCAAATGCTGATGCTGGGGCTGTCACAGGACAGTCTAGGTTAAGCCTCTGTGATTTTGGGTCTTATTACAGCAGTTGAACCTTATTCTCCACCAATACGAATAATCATCTTTGTGGGGAGGGGGGCACATCTTACATGCCTGGCACTGTGCTAAGCTTTTCACATGCATTATTTAATTTAACCCTTACAAAAACTGTTAAGTCACACATCAGTTAGGGCCTTTTGGGGAAAAACAACAGAACAAGTAGAACATGAGATTTACTGAGTACCAAGTAGCCTAATCCAGGAATTAGTGGTTTTGTTTCCTGCCCTGCTCGGGTCAGGCCCCGAGCAACTTCTGCTTTCAAGGTTTGGAGGCAAGAGCAACTATTTTAGAGATGGTGAAATGGCTGTCCCTGCCCTGCAAGTCACCTCCGGCCAACCATGCTCTTTGTGTGACCTCGGTGGAAACACCTGGTACTCACAAAGCCTGCGGCAGAACAATTTCCTTGGCCTGCCAGACATTTGGCCCACTGCGTGTGCAACTGAGGTGGCAGGGGAAGCATCCAGAATGCTTCCCACTGAGCCACAGGCAGCTTTCAGCCACCAACCTCTGTGTGTCATCGAGGGTGTGCTAGCCAGGTCATCCATCAACCCAGCGCGGCTGGTAGAATGATTCCAGAGAATGTTGACTACATGCACTTTGACATCTACTATTATCTCATTTAACTATCACAATCACCCCAAGATGTTAGTACAATTATTGCCCCATTTTCCAGATGAGGACAGTGAGGTTCAGAGAGTAAGTTGTTCAAGGGCATACTTACAGACTTAGGATATTTTTATTTATTTATTTATTTATTTATTTAAGATGAGACCTTGCTCTGTTGCCCAGGCTGGCGGGCAGTGGCGTGATCTTGGCTCATTGCAATCTCCGCCTCCTGGGTTCAAGTGATTCTCTTGCCTCAGCCTCCTGAGTAGCTGGGATTACAGGCATGTCCACCATGCCCAGCTAATTTTTGTATTTTTAGTAGAGACAGGATTTCGCTATATTGCCCAGGCTGTTTTCAAACTTCTGACTTCAGGTGATCCACCTGCCTTGGCCTCCCAAAGTGCTGGGATTACAGGTGTGAGCCACCGTGCCTGGCATAGACCTAGGATTTTAGTGCCCTTAGTCTGACTCCAGACACAAAGGCTTAAGCAGATGGCTGAGGATGACATTCAGGTGGAACTTCTCTTCCTTTTTTTTTTTTTTTTTTTTAAGACAGTATCTCCCTGGGGGTTGCCCATGCTGGAGTGCAGTGGTGCAATCATAGCTCACTGCAGCCTCAGTCTCCTGGGCTCAAGTGATTCTCCCACCTCAGCCTCCTGGGTAGCTGGGATTGTCTCACGTGTCCATGTGAAGAGACTACTGAACAGGCTTTGTGTGAGCAACAAGGCTGTTTATTTCACCTGGGTGCAAATGGGCTGAGTCCGAAAAGAGAGTCAGCAAAGGGTGGTGGATTATCATTAGCTCTTATAGGTTTTGGGATAGACAGTGGAGTTAGGAGCAATGTTTTGTGGGCAGGGGGCGGATCTCACAAAGTTCATTTTCCAGGGTGGGGAGAATTACAAAGAACCTTCTTAAGGGTGGAGGAGATTACAAAGTACATTGATCAATTAGGATGGGGCAGAAACAAATCACAATGGTGGAATGTCATCAGTTAAGGCCATTTTCACTTCTTTCGTGGATCTTCAGTTGCTTCAGGTCATCTGGATGTATATGTGCAGGTCACAGGGGATATGATGGCTTAGCTTGGGCTCAGAGGCCTGACAGGATCACAGGAACTTTTCTTGACAGTCCAGTGGCATGGAAAAACAATATTTTGTTCTTGTTCTCACAACTTTCTCAGGAGGGCAGATCCTGTAGCAAGTTTCTTCGAGTGTGATGAGCAAAGCAAATTGGAGGAGCTCAGACAGAGATAAGTTGTCTGTGTAGACAAGGAAAGCAATTTGGAGAGGTGGGACCGGGAGATTTTGTTGGGAAGAAAGAAACTGTGACCCTGGGTGCTGTGCAGGAAAGGGAAAGATGAAGACCTGATACCTTCATTCTCTTGAGAGCAAAGCTGGAAAATGTTGAGGAACGTGGCAAAGAAGGTTTGCGAAGTTGAGTATACAGAGTCATGTGATGCAAAACCCACTTGTTTGAAGGAGCTGGGGCAGTGAGCCTGCAGGTCCCTGAGGGAAGAGTGATCCCATCAGAGGGAACAGCCAGTGCCATGGCCTTCAGGTGGCGGCGTGCCTGGCAGGTTTCAGGAACGACAAGGAGGCCAGGGTGACTGCCGTCCCAGAAAATGAGATAAATTCAGAGAGTTAAGGGTTGGGGCTGGATGACAGGTCATGCAGGTCATTGTAGGTTGTAGAAAGGACTGGCTTTTACTATCAGTAACATGGAAGCCTTCGCAAGGCTTTGAGCAGAGGAGTGGCATGATATGTCTTGTGTTTTGAAACAATCCCTCTGTCTGCTGTACGGAAAATTGACTTTGGCTGGGTGCGGTGGCTCATGCCTGTAATCCAAGCACTTTGAGAAGCTGAGGTGGGAGGACAGCTTGAGGCTAGGAGTTTGAGACCAGGCTGGGCAACTTGGTGAGACCCCATCTCTACAAAAAGATTGAAAAATTTATTAGCTGGACATGGTAGTGTGTGCCTGTAGTACCAGCTGTTTAGGAGGCTGAGGTGGGAGGATCGTTTGAACCCAGGAGTTGGAAAAAAAAGGCAGTCAAAGGACTGAGCTCTGAGATCCTTCTGAAGAGGTTGGGAGAAGAGGAGAATCAGCAAGAGAAACTGGGAAGGAGGGTCCAGGGCAGTAGGCGGGAACCAGGAGCGTGTGGGGTCAGAGGACAGATGTAGAAATCGGTTACAGGAAGCGAGGGCTGAGTGTCAGAAGCTGCCGCTGAGTCACTCAACATGAAGACAGAACTGATCACTGGAGGCACACAGGCAGCCTTGGTGACCTTGATAAAAATAGCTTAGGTGGAGTAGTTGCCGGGCTGGGGCCCAGGCTTGGTTGAAATGGGGTTAAGGGAGGATATGAGTAGTAGAATAGGGTGCAGCCAACACAGACAACTATTTTGGAGAAGTTTTGCAAAAGGGAAGTAAAAAATGGGTGGTGATTGATGAGGGGAGTGGAATCAAAGAAAGGCTTGTTTGCTTTTTCAGTAGGAGAAATGTATTGTTTCTGATGGGAACACCAGATTTCTATGTATGTATTTTGTATTATTTCTGAGGGTCTTATATACTTATTCCAGAGCCAACGCTGTACTTTTACCTACTGTGGCTTTAGAATATTGCTTTGATAGGGCACTGGTTATGGAATAACATGACATCGTAAGGTATGTCCCATTGCTTTATAGGCTGTTGCTGTGTGTTTTCTAGTCCAGTCAATTTTTGAATCAGCACGTCAAATTCTAGAAAAATTCTACTGGGTGAGATTACAATGAATTTGAGTAATTAAATGGAGAACCGACATCTGTACTGACATCTGTGGTCTTGTTATCCAGTTATCCATGAAGATGACATCTCTCTCTCTCTCTCTCTCTTTTTTTTTTTTGAGATGGAGTGTTGCTCTGTTGCCCAGGCTGGAGTGCAGTGGCATAATCTCAGTTCACCGAAACCTCTGCCTCCCGGGTACAAGCAATTCTCATGCCTCAGCCTCCCGAGTAGCTGGGATTATAGGCATGCACCGTGAAGCCCAGCTAATTTTTGTATTTTTTGTAGAGATGGGATTTCACCATGTTGACCAGGCTGGTCTCAAACTCCTGGCCTCAAGTGATCCACCCACTTCGGACTCCCAAAATGCTGGGATTACAGGCGTGAGTCACTGCACCTGGTCAATTATCTTTTTTTTTTGGACAAAATCTCGCTCTGTTGCCCAGACTGGAGTGCAGTGGCATGATCTCAGCTCACTGCAACCTCTACCTCCTGGGTTCAAGCGATTCTCCTGTCTCAGCCACCCGAGTAGCTAGGACTATAGGTGCACGCCACCATGCCTGGCTAAGTTTTGTATTGTTTAGCAGAGACAGGGTTTCACCATATTGGTCAGTCTGGTCTTGAACTCCTGGCCTTAGGTGATCCACCTGCCTCGGCCTCCCAAAGTGCTAGGATTACAGGTGACAGCCACCACGCCCAGCCGGCCAATTATCATTAGTAATGCCAACTAACTCACAGCTTAAGTGTGGGTATCAGAAGAGATCATATCTATGACAGTGAGTTCTAAAGCACTAGGCAAATGGTGTTGCTTTTACCCTTGAATACCCCACAAGTTGCATTATGTTCTATTTAGGTTGATTTGATGTTAGGAACACTGGTTCACTTAAAATCATTTCAAGTTAGGGATATTTTGCTGTTATGATTTGATGATAGGCTTCACCACTTCATGATTGTACTTTCTGCCCCCTAAAGTTAGATGTGGACTGGTGACTTGTTTGACTGATTAAATGTGAGCAGAATGGTATGTGTCACAGTCAGGTAGAGACATTTAAGAGGCTAAGTGTGGTGGCTCACGCTTGTAATCCCAGCACTTTGGGAGGCTGAGGTGGGAGGATCACTTGAGGTCAGGAGTTCAAGACCAGCCTGGCCAATATGTTGAAACTCCATCTCTACTAAAAATACAAAAAAACTAGCTGGGTGTGGTGGGGTGAGCTTGTAATCCCAGCTACTTGGAAAGCTGAGGCAGGAGAATCTCTTGAACCTGGGAGGCAGAGGTTGCAGTGAAGTGAGATTGTGCCATTGAACTACGGCCTGGGCAACAAGAGTGAAAACTCTCTCTCAAAAAAAAAAAAAAAAAAAAAAAAAAAAAGAAACATTTAAGAGCCTCATTGCATGGCTTTCTGTGTCATTGTTCTTCCAGAAGATTGGACGCCAGCACAGAGGCTCACACTTGTAATCCTAGACTTTGGGAGGCCAAGGCAGGAGGATCACTAGAGCCTCATTTCGAGAGCAGCCTGGGCAACAAAGTGAGACTCTGTCTCTAAAATTAAAAAAAAAAAAAAAAAAAGACTGGAATTCTGGGATAACACATGGAGGATAGCTGCCTAGAAATTTCTCAGACCTGCAGTGAATTTTGGACAAAGGAGAAGTGAACTTTTGTATTAGGTACTGAGACTTTGGTATTGCTTGTTACTGCAGTATAAACTAGCCTATCCTTACTGATATGGAAATCCACAATCCAGATTGAAAACTCATGTGAATCAGAGGCAGCTGCAGGTCACCTTTGTGCGTCTCTCTTCTGGGGATTATACTGTCTCTCAAGCAGAGTGTCTTCATCTCTGCAAGTTGAGTCTGATCTTTTCTCACTAATAACTAGCTTTTCTTGCTTATAATTTTAGTTTATACAAATCCTCTCCAGCCCTAAATCCGCATCCCAAGATTTCAGCCTCAGTTCCCACTGCTAACTGGGTGTCTTCCTTTCAGTCTTGGTTTTTAGTCCAGATTCATAAAGGAGGGAACCTGAATGGGTCCAGTTTATCTTTTTCATTCCATGTCACCTCATTCCTTCATTCAATTACTAATTTTTTCCAAATTTTATTGTAGCAAAATATATATAACATACAATTTACCATTTCAACCATTTTTTTTTCTTCTGTTTTTGAGACAGAGTCTTGCTGTGTCATCCAGGCTGGAGTGCAGTGGCATGGCTCACTGCAACTTCAGCCACCCGGGTTCAAGTGATTCTCCTGCCTCAGCCTCCCAAGTAACTGGGATTACAGGTGCACACCACCATGCCCAGCTAATTTTTGTATTTTTAGTAGAGATGAGGTTTCACCATGTTGGCCAGGCTGGTCATGAACTCCTGACCTCAAATGATCGGCCTGCCTCGGCCTCTCGAAGTGCTGGGATTACAGGTGTGAGTACGTCTGACCCATTTCAATCTTTTTGTTTTTTTAGACGAGTCTCTCTCTGTCTCCAGGCTGGAGTGCAATGGCACGATCTCGGCTCACTGCAACCTCCACCTCCTGGGTTCAAGTGATTCTCCTGCCTCAGCCTCCTGAGTAGCTGGGACTACAGGCACACACCACCACGCCCAGCTGATTTTTGTATTTTTAGTAGAGATGGAGTGTCACCATGTTGGCCAGGATGGTCTTGGTCTCTTGACCTCATGATCCACCTGCCTTGGCCTCCCAAAGGGCTGGGATTACAGGCATGAGCCACCGTGTCCGGTCTCAACTACTTTTATATTGAGACAGGGTCTTGTTCTGTCACTCAGGCTGGAGTGCAGTGGTGCAAGCATGGCTCACTGCAGCCTTAACCTCCCAGGCTCAAGCAATTCTCCTGCCTTAGCCTCCCAAGTAACTGGGACTACAGGTGTGCACCACCATGCTTAGCTAATTTTTAAAGTTTTTGTAGAGATGGAGTCTCACTATGTTGCTCACGATGACCTCAAACTCCAGGGCTCAAGTGGTCCTCCTGCTTCAGCCTCCCAAAATGCTGAGATTACAGGCATAAGCCACCATGCCCTGTCTTGTCTTAAGTATTTGCAAGTGTATAGTTAGTGGAATTAAATTTGAGTATATTTAGTGGAATTAATTAAGTACATTAATATTATTGTGTAACAAACACTATCATCTATTTCCAGAACTGTTTTTATTTTGCAAAACTAAAACTTGATACCCATTAAACCATAATTTTGCATTCTCTCCTCCTTCTAGCCCCTGGCAAACACCATTCTACTTTTGGTCTTCATGAATATAACTACGTTAGGTACCTCATTAAGTGGAATCATATGGTTATTTGTCTGTTGGTAAATGGCTTCACTTAGCATAATGTTCACTCATGCCTTCTTTAATGTCTTTCAGAAATGTTTTTGTAGTTTTAATTATATAAGACTTTAACATTCTGGTGGAGGTTAACTCCTAAGTATTTTATTCTTTTTGATATTTTTGTAAGTGAAATTGTTTTCATTTACTTTCTTTTCTTTTTTTTTTTTAGAGACATGTTTTTGTTCTGTCACCCAGGCTGGAGTGCAGTGGTGTGATCATACTTCACTCCTGCCTTGAACTCCTAGGCTCAAGTGATCCTCCCACTTCACCCTCCTCAGTAGCTGAAATTACAGGTGTTCCTTTATATATGTGTGTCCAAAAACATAAACTAATAATTTTAAAAAGTGTTTGTCTCTTAAATAATATATTAAAAAAAGTGGAGTTATACACCATTATTGCATTAGTCATAGCTTTTATAATCGCCCTTATATTTACCTTTATTGCAATCTTTTTACTTCAAATGGCTTTGAAGCTGTCTAGTGTCCTTTCATTTAAATCTGCCGGACTCCCTTTACCATTTCTTGCAGAGTAGGTCTAGTGGTAATGGATTATCTTAGCTTTTGCTTATGTGTAATGTCTTAATTTCTCCTTCACTTTTGAAGGGCAATCTTGCCAGATACAGGATTCTTGGTTGACAGTTTTTTTTTTTTTTTTTTAAACACTTTGAATATATCAGCCTACTGTCTTCTAGTCTTCAAAGTTTCTGATAATCTTATTGAGTCTCTCTAGTAGGTGACAAGTTGCCTCTCTCTTGCTTCTTTCAAGATTCTCTGTCTTTCAACAGTTTGATTATAATGTATCTCAGTGAGGGTCTCTTTGAATTCATCTTACTTGTGGGTACGTTGAGTTTCTTGGATGTTTACCGTCATGACTTTACCAAATTTGGGTTTTTTGGCCATTATTGTTTCAAATATCTTCTTTGCCCCTTTCTCTCCTCCTCTGAGACACTCACAATGCATATGCTGGTCTCTCCAATGGTGTCCCACAGGTCCTTTTAAGAGGTGAAGCCAGCTGGACTTCTGGGTCGGGTGGGGACTTGGAGAACTTTTCTGTTTAGCTAGAGGATTGTAAATGCACCAATCAGCACTCTGCAAGAATGTACCAATGAGCACTCTGTGTCTAGCTAAAAAATTGTAAATGCACCAATCAGCACTCTGTAAAAACACAGCAATCAGTGCTCTGTGTCTAGCTAAAGGATTGTAAACGCACCAATCAGCACTCTGTAAAAGGGACCAATCAGCACTCTGTAAAATGGACCAATCAGTGCTCTGTAAAATGGATCAGTCAGGAGGATGTGGGCAGGGCCAGATAAGGGAATAAAAGCTGGTCACCCCAGCCAGCAGCGGCAATCTGCTCAGGTTTCCTTCCACCCTGTGGAAGCTTAGTTCTTTTGCTCTTCACAATAAATCTCGCTTTTGCTCACTCTTTGGGTCCACACTGCCTTTATGAGCTGTAATACTCACTGCAAGGGTCTGCAGCTTCACTCCTGAAGTCAGCGAGACCACAAACTCATCAGAAGGAAGAAACTCTGGACACATCTGAACATGTGAAGGAACAAACTCTGGACACACCACCTTTAAGAGCTGTAACACTCACAACGAAGGTCCGCAGTTTCATTCTTGAAGTCAGTGAGACCAAGAACCCACCGGAAAGAATAAATTCCGGACACACTTTAGGTTCTGTTCACTTTTTTCTAATCCTTTTCTCTTTTTGTTCTTCAGATGTAATAATTTCCATGGTCTTATCTTCAAGTTTGCTGATTTGTTCTTCTGCCTACTCAAATCTACCTTTGAATCTCTTTAGTGAGTTTTTCATTTCAGTTGTACTTTTTAGCTCCAGAAATCTCTTTTGGCTTCCTTTTAGGTTTTATATCTCTTTATTGCAATTTCTATTTTGTTCACACATTGTTTTATTGACTTTCTGTTTGTCTTCCTTTAGTTCTTTGGGTATCTTTAGTACAGTCATTTTAAAGTCTTTGTTGAGTAGGTCTACTATCTGGTATTTTTCCTGGGTGGTTCCTATCAGTTTATTGTTTTCCTTTGAATGGGACACAGTTTTCTTTTAACTTGTATGCCTTACGATTTTGTTGTTGTTGTTGAAAACTAGGCACTTGAATCTAAGAATGTGGTAAGTCTGGAAATCAGTCTCCCCCTTCCTGAGAGTTTTCTGTTATTTTCTGGTATTATTGTATTTCTTGGTTGTGGTAAACTGTCTCTGTGCCAGGAATCAGCCTAGGTATAAACTTAAGGTCTTCTCAGGTCTTTTCTGTGCCTTTCCCTGGGCTTGTGTGGTGACTTTCTAAGTTTCTCTGTAAATTCAGTTGCTTTTGAATGTCCTAGTCTTTAAATATTTGGCTACCAAATGGGGAAAAAGAGAAAAATGAAGGGAGAAAAAGGCTCTGGCCCTTTAAGTCCCTGGACGTTGCTTCAGCCAGAGGAGGAAGGGCTTGCAATGATGGGGAGGGGCTAGTCCAGCAATGGCTGGCGCCTCCGTGTTTGCACCTCTGATATCAGAGGCAGCAATCAACAATCAGGGCACCCATCTCTGATATTTGGAGGATGGCATCTGATTGCACATCCTGGCTCCTATAAGCCATATAAGCTGCTCCTGGAACGCATGCACAGCTGCCTGCCAAGGGCTGGGGGCTGGGGGATGGGTAACAGTTACTGTGCTGGGAGCAGCCACAATTTACCATTCGAGTCTTCCTCAGGAAGTTGTGAGCCTTGAATAGACTCCAGAAATCCAAAATAGTTACATTGGACAGATTCTGTCACTGTAATTGCAGTCTAGGTGAGGAGATGGAATCCTGGTGCCTCCTACTCTGCCATCTTCCCAGAATTCTCTCTCTCATCCAATTAATTTGTATTGACTGTCTACTATGAACCAGGTACTATCTGTCCCCTGGGGATAGATTTATGAGCAAGACAGACAAGAATCTCTTCTCTCACAGATCTTATTTTGGGGAGTCAGATAACAGACAACTAAGGCTGGGCAAGGTGGCTCACACCTGTAATCCTCACGCTTTGGGAGGCGGAGGTAGGAGATCTGCTTAAGGACAGGAGTTCAAGACCAGCCTGGCCAACATAGTGAGACCCCTGCCTCAAAAAAATAGACAACTAAAATAGATAATATAATTTCATGTAATGATAAGTGCTATAAAAAAAATTTGAGTATCTGTAGCAGACACTGCAGTTGTTCCATCCATGTCCTGTCAGCATTTAACACTCTCATGTGAGCTGGCTTGGTTCCTGCTGACAGCACCTGCAACTACTCACCTGAGGGCTGTCTCTCGCTTCTCAGAGATAAGGATGGCAGAGTAGGAGGCACCAGGATTTCATCTCCCCACCTAGACCGCAATTGGCAGAAACTGTCTAATGTAACTATTTTGGATTTCTGGAGTCTATTCAAAAGCTCACAACTTCCAGAGGAAGACCTGGATGGTAAATTGTGGTTAATTTTGGTCAATCTCAGCTCTCAGCACTGTTACTCAGCTCCCAGCCCCCAGCCCTTGGCAGGCAGCTGTACATGCGTTCCAGGACCTGCTCATGTGGCTTTCAGGAGCCAGGATGTGCAGTCAGACTTCTGGGTGCAGGACAAGCTGGCAGCATCAGAGAATTGAGACAGCCCTAGAGAGCTGAAATAACACATACTGATACGAGTTGTGGATAAGAATCTCGTTTCCTTCCTCCGCAGGCAGGTAGCTCTGAGGCACGTTCTGCACTGGCTTCCGGAGTTCCTTAGTGTCTTGAGTGCCAGTTATCTACAGTGGTAATTTATTTATTTTTTTTGATGGAGCTGGAGTACAGTAGTGCAATCTCAGCTCACTGCAACCTCCACCTCCCGGGTTCGAGCAGTTCTCCTGCCTCAGCCTCCCGAGTAACTGGGGCTACAGGGGTGCGCCACCACGCCCAGCTAATTTTTGTATTTTTAGCAGAGACAGGTTTTGCCATGTTGGCCAGGCTGGTCTCGAACTCTTGACGTCAGGTGATCCACCTGTCTCAGTCTCCCAAAGTGCTGGGATTACAAACGTGAGCCACCATGCCCGGCCAGTAATTTAATTACATGTCTTTTATAAGCTCTTTCTTTCTTTCTTTCTTTTTTTTTTTGAGACAATATCTCACTGGAGTGCAGTAGTATGATCATGGCTCACTGCAGCCTCCAACACTTGGGCTCAAAATGTCCAAGGGACATTTTGCAAAGAGTGTTTTCAGGGATACAGTTTGATCTCCTACACCTGTTTGATACCTATTAATGTTTAATTAATTAATTAATTAAAAAAATTTAAGAGATGGGGTCTTATTATGTAGCCCAGGCTAGAGTACAGTGTATAGTGGCATGATTGTAGCTCACTGCAACCTCGACCCCTTGGGTGCAAGAGATCCTCCTGCCTCAGCTTCCTGAGTAGCTGGGTCTACAGGTGCACAGCATCACACTAGCTAATTAAAAAAAATTTTTTTAAGAGACGGAATCTTCCTATGTTGCCTAGGCTGGTCTTGAACTCCTGGGCTCAAGCGATCCTCCCACCGTGGACTCCCAAAGTGCTGGGATTACAGGCAATGAACCGTTATGCCTGGCATTCGCTCCTTTTCCTCACTTTCCCGCCAGTGTTTCCGGGATCACCTTCCAGATAAATTACTTACACATGAAGCCTTGTCTCAGAGTCCACTTATAGGGGAAACCAAGCTAAGATTTTATCAAGAGTGGGGATGGGGGACAGGTGGGAGGGAATAGCCAACAGCCTGTAGATATGTCCCCACCCACAGTCACCAGGTCAGGTGCACACTCGGTGGTGGCTCATTGAGAAAGCCTCTGCAGGTTGGACAGCCAGTCTGAGATCTTGCCTATGTTTTTACAGAGAGTGGATCCTTGGCCACTGTTCAGGGCAAGGAGGGGCCTCCCTGTCTGAGTTCGAGCAGCCCCCATCGTGGCCGGAGTGTGAAAACTTTTCCCAAAGCAAACCCAGCTGATCCACTGAACTCCTCCCCCAGCACCCTGGTTGGTATCTTTTCATCTTGGGCTCATGACTTAGTTCTTCCTTTCCCCGGCCTCTTTACCTGCTAACAAATACAGGTAACCTGTTGTTTTAAATTATCTATTGGTTTTTTTTTTTATGGTTATAAAAGTCTTTTTTTTTTTTTGTATAAAGGTCTTTTTTTTTTTTCTCTCTTTGAGACAGGGTCTTGCTCTGTTGCCCAGGCTGGAGTGCAGTGTTGAGGTCATAGCTCACTGCAGCCTCAAACTCCTGGGCTCAGGTGATCCTCTTGTCTTGGCCTCCCAAAGCACTGGGATCACAGGCATGAGCCACTGCACCTGGCCTGTATAAATTTTTTAAGTACAAATAATATAGAAAAGAAAATTAAAGTCATTTTATAGAAGATTGACTACAACCACAGATTCCTCCCATTGGGAGGTGGGATCTGTGTCCCCTTTGCTTGAACGTGGATGAGCTCTGTGACTGCCTGATCAATGGAATGTGTGGTACAGATGACTTGGTGCCAGTTTCTAGATCCAGACCTTAGTAGTCTGGAAATTTCTGCTTCCTGTCTGTTGAAACATTTGCTCTTGAAACCCAGCCACCACGCTGTGAGAAGCCCAAGCCACATGGAGAGGGCACATGGGGGTGCCCAGGTGATAGCCCCAACTGAGCTCCTCGCCCACAGCCAACTGCCAGCTGTGGGAGTGACCCATTTTGGGAGCCCAGCCCAGTTGAGCTTTGGATTACTCTAGCCCTGGTCATGATCTGACTGCAATCATGTGAGACCCTGCTGAGAACTGCTGAGGCCAGGCGATTCACAGATACACGAGAGATTATAATACGCTGCTGTTTTTAACTACTAAGTTTTGGAGTAACTCACTTTGCAGCAATAGATACTGGAACATACCTGTAATCCTTCCATCTTGGAGATAACGACTATTAACATTTGGTTTTCCTGCATATATATATATATATATATATATGATTTTTTTTGTATGTATGTACTTATTTATTTAATTTTAATTTTTTATTTTTCGAAATTGAGTCAAGCTGTATTGCCCAGGCTGGAGTGCAATGGTGCAATCTCAGCTCACTGCAACCTCTGCCTCCCAGGTTCAAGAGATTCTCCTGCCTCAGCCTCCCAAGTAACTAGGATTACAGGTGCCCGCCACCACACCTGGCTAATTTTTGTATTTTTAGTAGAGATGGGGTTTCACCATGTTTTGGCAGGCTGGTCTTGAACTCCTGACCTCCGGTGATCCTCCCACCTCGGCCTCCCAAAGTGCTGGGATTACAGGTGTGAGCCACCACGCCCTGCCTATATATATATTTAGAGACAGGGTCTGGTTCTGTTTTCCAGGCTGGAGTGCAGTGGTGCAATCATAGCTCACTGCAGCCTTGACCTCCTTGGCTCAAGCGATCCTCCCACCTCAGCCTCTTGAATAGCTGGGACCACAGGTTGCACCATTACGCCCAGCTAATTTTTATTTGAGACGGAGTCTCGCTCTGTCGCCCAGGCTGGAGTACAGTGGCCCGATCTCAGCTCACTGCAAGCTCCGCCTTCCTGGTTTAAGCCATTCTCCTGCCTCAGCCTCCCCAGTAGCTGGGACTATAGGCGCCCGCCACCTCGCCTGGCTAGTTTTTTTTCTTAATTTTTAGTAGAGACGGGGTTCACCGTGTTAGCCAGGATGGTCTCAATCTCCTGACCTCGTGATCCGCCCGTCTCGGCCTCCCAAAGTGCTGGGATTACAGGCTTGAGCCACCGCGCCCGGCCTCGCCCAGCTAATTTTTAAAATTTTTTTTGTAAAGTCAGGGTCTTGCTGTGTTGCCCAGGCTGGTCTTGACTTCCTGAGCTCAAATGATCCCCCTGCCTTGGCCTCCCAAAGTGCTGAGATTACAAGCAGGAGTCATCATACCTGGCTAGATATAAAAATTATAAACAGATAATTTTTAACCAAATGTACATAATTTTAATTGCTTTTTTTTTTTTTTCCCCAGCCAGCAAGCATTTTTTTCCATCTAGTTATCAGGAAAGTAGAACTAGAGGCAAAAGAAAATGTGTTGAATGGTGAAACCTTGTCTCTACTGAAAATACAAAAAATTAGCTGGGCGTGGTGGCACACGCCTGTAATCCCAGCTACTCGGGAGGCTGAGGCAGGAGAATCACTTGAACCCGGGAGGCAGAGGTTGCAGTGAGCCGAGATCACACCACTGCACTCCAGCCTGGGTGACAGAGGAAGACTGTCTCAAAAAACAAACAAACAAACAAACAAACAAAAAACAAAGAAAATGTGTTGAGAAAGAGTGAAAAAAATCGTTGGCTTGAGAATCACATTGGCGGTCACATAAAGGTGAGGTTTGTGTTCCGTGTGGGTGGAAGGATACCTATTTTCCTGTGCCTTTGAAAACAGAATTAAAAGTGACAGACACAGGGGAGGGTAAGGATATATGACAGAGTGAAGTATCATTGAACCATTCCTCTGTTGTTGAATATTCAGGTCTTTTTTTTTTTTTAACCTTTCACTATTAACAATAATGCTGCAACGAACAAGCTTGCATATATATATATATATATATATATATATATATATCTTTCTTTTTTTTTGGAGATAAAGTCTTGCTCTGTCACCTAGGCTGGAGTGCAGTGGCACCATCTCTGCCTACTGCAACTTCCACCTCCAGGGTTCAAGCGATTCTTCTGCCTCAGCCTCCCAGGTGGGATTATAGGTGCCTGCCACCGTGCCTGGCTAATTCTTTTGTCCTTTTAGTAGAGATGAGGTTTCACCATGTTGGGCAGGCTGGTTTCAATTGCTGACCTCAAGTAATCCACCCGCCTTGGCCTCCCAAAATGCTAGGATTATAGGCATGAGCCACCGAGCCCAGCCAAGCTTGTACATATACTTTTGACTATACTTCTTCACTATTTCTTAGGATAAATTACTAGTAGTGAAAATTCTTGGGTGAAGAGCTTGAGGCCTTTTTAAAACACACACACACACACACACACACACACAAAATAAGCTGGATGCAGTGGCTCACACCTGTAATCTCAGCACTTTGGGAGGCTGAGGAAGGAGAATCACTTGAGTCCAGGAGGTTGAGAACAACCTGAACAACATAGCAAGATCTTGTCTCTACAAAAAATAAAAAAAAAAAATTAGCTGGCCATGGCATGTGCCTGTAGTCCCAGCTACTCAGAAGGCTGAGGTAGGAGTATCACTTGAGCCCAGGAGGTTAATTGAAGCTGCAGTGAGCTGTGATTATACCACTGCACTCCAGCCTGGGAAGCAGAGCTACACTCTGTCTCTAAAAAAAGCACAAAATAATACTTAAAAAGCACAAGGTGTGCCTGTACTTGAGTTGTCCTTGTTGATGGCTACAAATGAGGACAGCTCTGACTGAAGGGTGCTCCCATTTCCATGGACTGAAGGAGGGACATTTTGCAAAGTGTGTTTCCAGGAAGACACAGAGTTTGACCTCCTACACTTGTTTGATTGGTATTAATGTTTGCTTATTTATTTATTTATTTATGTTGAGACAGGGTCTCACTCTGCCACCTGGGCTGGAGTGCAGTGGCATTATTAAGGCTCACTGCAGTCTCAAACCCCTGGGCTCAAACAATCCTCCTGCCTCAGCCTCCTGAGTAGCTAGGACTACAGGCATGTGCCACCATGCCTGGCTAATTTTTTAAATGTATTTTTTTTGTAGAGATGGGGTCTTGCTATATTGCCCAGGCTGGAGTGCAGTGGTGTGATCATAGCTCACTACAGCCTGGACCTCAGGCTTAAGTAATTCTCCCGCCTCAGCCTCTCGAGTAGCAGAGGATACAGGTGCGCGCCACCGTGCCCAGCTAATTAAAAATATTTTTTTGTAGAGACAGGGTCTCTCTATGTTGTCCAGGCTGGTTTCAAACTCCCAGGCTCAAGCAATCCTCTTGCCTTGGCCTCCCAAAGTGCTGGCATTACAGGCGTGAGCAACTGCACCTGGCCCGTATTAATGTTTAGAACATGAATTCCAGGAGGCAGGCTAAGTCTATTCAGCTTGTTCATAAGCTTTGGTCAACCCAAGAAACGAGTGTGTGACAAATGGCACCTTTTGGATAGTGGTAGTGACTTTGATGGTTTGAGCCAGGAAGCTGCGGAGGAAGGGTGGGCAGGCTGTGGGCAGTCCTGGGAGGACTGGGAGGAAGACCAGGCAGGGCTGTGTGCTCACTGAGCCTCCGCCCTCTTCCTTTCAATCTCCGATAGACTTCTGCCTCCTACTTCTCCTTTTCTGCCCTTCCTTGCTTTGGCGGCTTCCTTGGGGTTCCTCAGTGGCGCCTGCAACCCCCGGTTCACCTCCTTCCAGGTTCTGGCTCCTTCCAGCCATGGCTCTCAGAGTCCTTCTGTTAACAGGTGCATGGGGGTGGGGCGGGGGACTCTGGGTGGGGAGGAGGGGAACTTTTGGGTCTGTCATAAAGAGAGGGCCCAGAGTATGTAGGATTCAGTCTGGGGAGAGGCAAAGGGGATTTGGGGAAGGAGAAAGGGTTCAAGAAGAAGCAGGGAGAACAGCTAGACCCAGACAGGCTGGCCAGGGAAGCCTGGATGAATGACCACATTCATGGACTGTACAAGGCTGCTTGGTTGGTCCCCTTGCTTCACAGATGAGGAGACGGAGGCCCAGAGAGGAGAAGTGACATGGCCCAGGGTGCACAGCAAGTGTGAGACCCCCTTCCTGAGTACTTCCTCCTGGATCCCCTCTCACCATCTCCACTTTGCCTCCGGTTCCATTTTCCAAGGACCCGGGTACAAATGTTTGTTGAATGACTGATGAATCAAAACGATTTGAGTTTGTTTCCTTTTATGCTTGTATGTTGTGGAAAATGAAATTCTCCACAAAAGGGAAGGAAATGCTTGAGAGCTGCATAGGAAGGAAATTATCTAATTGAGAATGCATAGAAACTTCACTGTTGGGCAAATCATGATTGTGGTGACACTGGGGGAAGAGACCATTTGGGTGCTCAGAAGGGAGGCTGGAATTCAGAGCGGGACTGGACGTATCTCATGACAGCAGTTCTTAGGTCAGGAGTCAGCGAACAGTGGCCTGGGGGCCCGATATGGCCCACCACCTGTTTTTGCACAACCTGCCAGCCAGAGGTTGAAGATGAACACTGACAATCGATTTGATGATAGGGAGCATCACCCCCAAAGAATTCTATTTGTCCCATTCATAAACCTGTATTACGAACAAATTGTACTTAATCATTCGTTTGGAATTTCCCTAATGACAAATTTGTGGAAGTATTTTCTGTCTTGTTGTATGAGTACTTGTGCAACATATTCTATCAGCCTCTTGGCCTGCAAAACCTAAAATTTACTATCTGGCTCTTATAGAAAAAGTGTGCTAATCCCTGCCTCAGGCTATCAGAGCTGTACCTGGGAGGCAGACATCTGGATGCTGGGTTAGTTAGGGTGACTGAATGGACGGGAAAGGGAATGGAGCCGGAAGACACGCTGCTATCTCTCTCTCTCTCTCTCTTTTTTTTTTTTTTGGATACAGGGTTTTGCTCTGTTGCCCAGGCTGGAGTGCAGTGGCATGATCATGGTTCACTGCAGCCTTGACCTCCTGGGTTCAAGCAATCCTCCCACCTCAGCCTCCTAAGTAGCTGGGACTACACGCACTTACCACTACACCTGGCTAAATTTTTATTTTTTGTAGAGATGGGGGTCTCACTGTATTGCCTAGACTGGTGTTAAACTCCTGAGCTCAGGTGATGCTTCCACATCAGCCTCTTAAATTATTGGGATAACAAGCGTGAGCCACCATGGCCAGCCATTGCTTTCTTTTAAATTATTATTATTATTATTATTATTATTATTATTATTTTGTGTGTGTGTGTGTGTGTATGTGTTTTATTTTGAGATAGGATATCTCTCTGTTGCCCAGGCTGGAGTGCAGTGGCACAATCAGGGCTCACTGCAGCCTCAACTTCCTGGGCTCAAGTGATCCTCCTGCCTCAGCCTTCTAAAGTGCTAGGACTACAGACGTGTACCCCTGCCCCTGGCTGGCATGCTACTTTCCTCTGCTTCACTCTTCCCCCATTCTCCCTTTAGCCTTGACCTTATGTCATGGGTTCAACCTGGACACTGAAAACGTAATGACCTTCCAAGAGAACGCAAAGGGCTTCGGGCAGAGCGTGGTCCAGCTTCAGGGATCCAGGTGAGACCCTCAGATGGAGCCCCCTTTCTCAGTGCTTTCTCTCCAAGACTTACATACCTGAAAAAAATCAGCGATTTCGTTGAGTGATATTTTTGAATAGATAAATCAATTCAAAAGATACAATAAATTTATCTTTTGAATTTACAGTGTTCTAAATTCAAAAGATGCAAAAGGGCATAAGAGTAAAACTCTCTTTCTCACTCCCTTCCCCCAGTTCCCTTCCCAGGAGGGACCTGACGAATGGTTTCTTGTGTATTGCTTTGGGGAGACTCCATGTGTACATAACACATACACGTTCCTTCCCTCAGCCAACACACCATGTGTAGCACACATTGTACTGCAATTAAGGCCTGCCTGCAGGCTGCTGCCTATTTTTGTGAATAAATTTTATTGAAAACAACCCCGTTCACTTGTCACTTACCGTTTATTGCACCCCCCGCCTCCCTCCCTCCCTTCCTTCCTACCTCCCTCCTACCCTCTCTCATTCCTTGTTTCCCTCTTTCCCTCCTTCCTTTCCGCCCTTCTCTCCCTTCCCTCCCTCCCTCCCTCCCTCCCTCCCTCCCTCCCTCCCTCCCTCCCTCCCTTCCTTCCTTCCTTCCTTCCTTCCTTCCTTCCTTCCTTCCTTCCTTCCTTCCTTCCTTCCTTCCTTCCTTCCGTTTCTTTATTTCTTTCCTTTCTGACATGGTCTTGCTCTGTCACTCAGCCTGGAGTGCACTGGTGCAATCATAGCTCACTGTAGACTCAAACTCCTGTGCTCAAGCAATCCTCCCACCTTACCCTCCCGAGTAGCTGGGACTACAGGCATGTGCCAGCACACCTAGCTACTTTTTTGATTTTTTTGTATAGACGAGGTCTCACTCTGTTGCCCAATCTGATCTCAAACTCCTGGCCTCAAGTCATCCTCTTGCTTGGGCCTCCCAACTTGCTGGGATGATAGGCGTAAACCACTGTGCCTGGCTATGGCCACTTTTGAGCTGTAATAGCAGAATCCAGGAGCTGTGATAGAGACTGTATGCACCCCGAAGCCTAAAACATTTACCTTTACAGAAATAGTATTTGTGGAGGTGATAGTACCTTTCCAGAAGAAGGGGGCTGGTCTCTGCTCTTTGCTTTTTCTCCCATAATACAGCCTGCTGATTTGACCTGATAAGTCCATTAATTCCATGTTATGCTTGCATTGCATGCCATAAATTTGGAGGTACTATAATTTACTTTTTTTTTTTTTTTTTAAGAGACTCGCTCTGTCGCCCAGGCTGGAGTGCAGTGGCACGATCTTGGCTCACTGCAACTTCTGCCTCCTGGGTTCAAGCCATTCTCCTGCCTCAGCCTCCTGAGTAGCTGGGATTACAGGCTTCTGTCACCACGCCCAGCTAATTTTTGTATTTTTGTAGAGACGGGGTTTCACCATGTTGGCCAGGTTGATCTTGAACTCCTGAGCTCAGGTGATCCACCTGCCTTGGCCTCCCAAAGTGCTGGGATTACAGGCGTGAGCCACTGCACTTGGTTTGTAATCCCCTTTTACATTACATTAGATCTCTTGTTAATGAACATTTAGATTGTTTCCAAACTTTTGCTGTATGAACAATGCTGTCATTCTGCACATGTGCAAGCCTATTTGGAAGTAAAGGCTAGGACTGGGATTGCGGTATCCTGGGGTGCATGAGCACGTGCAATTTTAATAGATTTTTCCAGATCACCCTTTACAGAAGTGGCAACAATTTACACTCACACCAGAAATTCATGAAAATACCTACTTCCTCATACTCCCTCACTCATTTGCCAACTCAGTGTGCTATCAAACTTACTGATCTCTGCAAATTGAATAGGTGAGAAGTAGTATCTTAATTTAGCTTTAAATTGCTTCTTTTTTTTAATGAGAGAGGTATTTTCTGTGAACATGTTTTTCTTCTCTGTTGGCCATTTTTCAATTTTTTTTTTTTTTTTTTTTTTTTTTTACTAGTTTGTACAAGCTTTGAGTACACTGAAGGAAGTAGTCTGGGGTATGAGTTGTGAATCTCTCTCCTTTGTGTAGTATTTTTCTTTTGAATATGCTTATGGTAGTTTATCACATACAGAAATTTATTTATTTATTTATTTATTTATTTATTTATTTATTTATTTATTGAGACAGAGTCTCGCTCTGTCACCCAGGCTGGAGTGCAGTGGAGTGATCTCAGCTCACTGCAACCTCCGCCTCCTGGGTTCAAGCGATTCTCCTGCCTCAGCCTCCCGAGTAGCTGGGACTACAGGTGCATGCCACCACGCCTGGCTAATTTTTTTGTATTTTTAGTAGAGACGGGGTTTCACCATGTTGGCCAGTATGGTCTCGATCTCCTGACCTCGTGATCCACCCGCCTCGGCCTCCTGAAGTGCAGGGATTACAGGTGTGAGCCACCATGCCCGGTCCAGAAATTTATTTAAAATGACTGTGTGGAGGCCGGGCGCAGTGGCTCATGCCTATAATCCCAGCATTTTGGGAGGCCGAGCTGGGCTGGTCACTTGAAGCCAGGAGTTCAAGACCAGCCTGACCAACATAGCGAAACCTCATATCTACTAAAAATACACAAATTAGCCAACCATGATGGCACACACCTGTAATCCCAGCTACTCAGGACGCTGAGACAGGAGAAACGCTTGAACCCGGGAGGCGGAGGTTGCAGCAGTGAGCCGAGGTCACATCACTGTACTCCAGCCTGGGTGATGGAGTGAAAATCTGTCTCAAAGAAAGAAAATAAATAAAAATAAAACTAAATGAAATGACTGTGTGGGCCGGGTCCAGTGGCTCATGCCTGTAATTCCAGCACTTTGGGAGACTGAGGTGGGAGGATTGCTTGAGCCCAGGAGGCAGAGGCTGCAGTGAGCTATGTTTATGCCACTGGACTCCATCTTGGGTAACAGGGTGAGACCCTGTCTCAAAAAAGAAAAAAAAGAAAAAAAAAGAAAAAAAAAGTTGGCCTGGGACTGCAGGTGTGTACCACCACACCTAGCTAATTTTTAAAAACCTTTTTGTAGAGATGGGATCTCGCTATGTTACCCAGGCTAGTTTCAAACTCCTGGCCTCAAGTGATGCTCCCCCCTCAACCACCCAAGTTGCTGGGATTACAGGCATGAGCCATGGTGCCCAGCTTGAATTGAACTATTTTTACTTTTAAAATTTATTCACTTATTTTTTGGGACAGAGTCTTGCCCTGTCGCCCAGGCTGGAGTGCAGTGGTGCTATTTTGGCTTACTGCAACCTCTGCCTCCCGGGTTCAAGCAATTCTCTTGCCTCAGCCTCCTGTCTAGCTGGGATTACAGGTACGCACCACTACACCTGGCTAACTTTTTGTATTTTTAGTAGAGACGGAGTTTCACCATGTTGCCCAGGCTGATCTTGAACTCCTGAGCTCAGGCAATCTGCTCCCCTCGGCCTCCCAAAGTGCTGGGATTACAAGCATGAGCCACCGCGCCTGGCCCTATTTTTACATGACTTCTGGTTTTTGTGTGTCATTCTTAGGAAGACCTTTTCTCATTCTGAGTCTTAACATTTTTCCATTTTTTTCTTCACTAATTCTTCCTCCTAGTCATGGGAATTCAGGAATCAGGGTATGGGCCCCCACCTTCCTCTAGGTGGCAGAGCTTCTTCTGTGGTCTCCTTCTCTCCCCACATGTTGGAGTTTTCTCTATTTCCACTTCTCCCCACAGGGTGGTGGTTGGAGCCCCCCAGGAGATAGTGGCTGCCAACCAAACGGGCAGCCTCTACCAGTGTGATTACAGCATAGGCTCATGCGAGCCCATCCGCCTGCAGAGTGAGTCACCGCCCCGCCGGGCCAGGACTGGGATTCCCCCTGTGAACACAAAGGGACTTGCCAGGCACTCCTGTGTGCTGGAGGATCTGTGGTGGGGGCACAGGTGTCTGCCTCCCTACCCTCTCCTCTGCCTGCAGTCTCTCCCCTAGACATCCCCAGGCAATCCCTCCATGTTCCTTTCTTTCCCAAGATCTAGGATCCCCTTTCACTGTCAGACCTCCTTGTCTCCCACATGGAGGTGATCCCTGCCCAGCTCTTCCACAGCCTTCTCTGTCCCCACCGAGGGTGACCTTGCCCATATCTGTCCCCGCAGTCCCCGAGGAGGCTGTGAACATGTCCCTGGGCCTGTCCCTGGCAGCCACCACCAGCCCCTCCCAGCTGCTGGTGAGTGGCCCTGGATCAGAGGAGCATCCTAATGGGGGTGTTTGGGGGCCCATGCATGGTGGGGCGGGGGGTCTTGTGGAGGGTGGAGGTGTTGGGGTACAAGGACAGGAAGCAGGGGCAGCCCCTTCCACTGGCTCCTTCCCCCTAGGCCTGTGGCCCCACCATGCACCAGATTTGCAGTGAGAACACGTATGTGAAAGGGCTCTGCTTCCTGTTTGGATCCAACCTACGGCAGCAGCCCCAGAACTTCCCAGGGACCCTCCGAGGTGGGTTGCATTTGGCAGAGGGAACAGATGGGCAGCAAAAGACCAGGGGAGGGGGCAGGACTGAGGTGACATCTGCTCAAAATCTGGGCTCTGGGTGCAGAAGGGTAGGGGAAGTGGGTCCCATTGGAGAGGGAGGCTAAGGAGGTGCTAGGGTCTTGCACTTTAGGAAAACTCCTTGGCTAGGCACAGTGGCTCACACCTGCAATCCCAACACTTTGGGAGCCCAGGAGTTTGAGATCAGCCCGGGGAATGTAGCGAGACCCTGTCTCTAAAAAAAAAGAAAAAAAATTAGCTGAGTGTGGTGATGACCACCCGTAGTCTTAGCTATTTGGAGGCCAAGGTGGGAAGATTGCTTGAGGCCAGGAGTTCAAGACAAGCCTGGACAACATAGGGAGACTCTCGTCTCTACAAAAAAAAAAATAATAAAAAAATTAGCTAGGTGTGGTGGCACACACCTGTAGTTCCAGTTACTCAGGAGGATCACTCGAGCCTGGGAAGTTGAAACTGCAGTAAGCTATGATTGTACCATTGTACTCCAACCTGGCTGACAGAGCAAGACCCTGTCTTTAAAAAATGAGTCCAGGTCACACTGCAGAGCAGGGAATGGCGCAAGGTGTCGTTGGCAGGAGGTGGGAATCTTGGGAACCATCTTGGGGGGCTGCCTTCCAGACCCCTGTTCCCCAAACCTCCATTGATTGAGATTCTGAGCGACTGTATGGACTTTTTTTTTTTGAGGCAGAATCTTGCTCTGTCACCCAGGCTGGAGTGCAGTGGCACTATCTCGGCTCACTGCAACCTCTGCCTCCAGGGTTCAAGCGATTCTCCTGCCCCATCTTCCCAAGTAGCTGGGATTATAGGTGCCCGCCACCACGCCCGCCTAATTTTTGTATTTTTAGCAGAGATGGGATTTCACCATGTTGGCCAGGCTGGTCTTGGACTCCTGAGCTCCGGTGATCTGCCCACCTCGGCTTCCCAAAGTGCTGGGAATGAGCCAGGGAATGAGTGGTGGGCATGAACCACCGTGCCTGGTCAGGGTGCATGGATCTTTCCAGTTGCTTTTTCCCACTGCTTTGTTCAATGGCTCTGCCATCTTTTTGCTTGTCTTCATGTTGATTCTGGCACCATAGGCGAATGTTTCTCCCTTGCATGTTTTTTTTTTCTTTCTCAAGCCCTGTTCCTCTATACTTCACCCTCTACAGATAATCCTCCTTCCCCCACAGAGAAAACAAAAGCTTCGGGCATGGACTCCCTCCACTTTCCCCTTCTCTTATTTTATCTTAATAAACGGTTTTCCAGTCTTCACTGGAATTTGTTAGGCAAATTCTGAAAGAGCTATAACACTGCACTTTCTCCTTTTTCTCAAATTTCCATAAAGACAGCACTCCTGGCAGTGACTCACTGGTTTTAGAGGAAGACCTGTCTCTTCTCCGTTCCATGACTAAATTCTTCCATCTGGACTTTTGAGAGTCTCTCATGTACCAACTAAGGTGATCACCTGTCTTCCTTTTTTCTTTTTCTTTCCTTTTTCTTTCTGAGACAGGGTCTTGCTCTGTCCCCCAAGCTGGAGTGCAGTGGCACAATCTCAGCTCACTGCAGCCTCTGCCTCCCAGGCTCAAGAAATTCTTGTGCCTCAGCCTCCGGAGTAGCTGGGATCACAGGTGTGCATATGCTGATTTTTGTATTTTTTGTAGAAATGGGGTTTCACCTTGTTGCCCAGGCTGGTCTCAAATTCCTGGGCTCAGGAGATCTTCCCATCTCAGCCTCCCACAGTGCTGGGATCACAGGTGTGAGCCACTGCGCCTGGCCCAGCATCTCTTGAATCACTTGTTTTCTCTCTAGGACATTTAACTTCACCCTTCCTCTGGCTGTAAACATTCTCATTCTACCTGTATCTGAAAAATGATCAACCACCACAATTGATAGCCATGAAAATGATCTTCTCTCTTCCAATCTCCTCATCTCCTGCCATCTCTCCCCACCCTCACCACCCAAACTTCCTGAGTGCATTCTCTTCACCCCTGGCTGGCCTCCACCTCCCTCTCCACCTAGGGGCACTGGGTTCCGGGTTCTCTTTTCACCCACGTGTTCTTCTTTCCTGAAATCACCCAGTTCTGTGGCTTCAGCTAACACCTCTACCTCTTTAGACCTCACTCTCAGGGTTCAAGACTACTTCTTTAAAAATGTTTTCATTTATTAAAAAACATATAACACATACACTTGGTTCAAAATTCGAAAGGGTGCGGTAGCTCACACCTGTAATCCCAGCACTTTGGGAGGTCAAGTTAGGAGCATTGTTTGAGGCCAGGAGTTGGAGACCAGCCTAGACAACATAATGAGACACCATCTCTACAAAAAAAAAAAAATTAGCCAGGTATGGTGATGTGTGCTTGTGGTCTTAATTATTCAGGAGGCCTCCCAAAGTGCTGGGGTTACAGGCATGAGCCACTGTGCCCTGCCAATCTTTCTAAAATACAAAACAAATCATCTCACTTCCTTTTCTAAGAACCTTCTGTAGCTCCCCATTGCCTACAGATAAAGCCAAACTCCTTATTGGAGTAGAGAGGCGCTTACCCGCTGTTCTTTGCTTGATGCCACCGCTGGGTTTCCATTGCCATCACATACGTTTGCCCCTGTAGTGCTGTTTCCATCGAACAGCATTCCTGGATTCTGCCAGGATCCTTTTGAGGCCCTTGTCCCATGTATCAGTAGGAGTCTCAGCTGGGACCAAAAGCACATTCCAGTAATGTAACTGCCCAAGGGGTTCTCTTTGCCTGCTGCCTAGACAGAGCCGATTCATCAAGACAGCAGAATTGCAATAGAGAAAGAGTAATTCACACAGAGCCGACTGTGCAGGGGACCAGAATTTTATTATCAAGTCAAATCAGTCTCCCTGAGCATTTGGGGAGCAGAGTTTTTAAGGATAACTTGGTGGGTAGGGGGAGCCAGTGAGCGGGAGTACTGATTGGTCAGGGATGAAATCATCGGGAGTCGGAGCTGTCTTCTTGGGTTCAGTCGGTTTCTGGGTGGGGGCCACAAGATCAGATGAGCCAGTTTATTGATCTGGGCAGTGCCAGCTGATCCGTCAAGTGCAAGGTCTGCAAAATATCTCAAGTGCTGATTTTAGGAGCAGTTTAGGGAGGGTCAGAATCTTGTAGCCTCCAGCTGCATGACTCCTAAACCATAATTTCTAATCTTGTGACTCATGTTAGTCCCCAGGCAAGAAGGAGGTCTGCTTTGGGAAAGGGCTGTTATGATCTTTGTTTAAACTATAAACTATAAACTATAAACTAAGTTTCTCCCAAAGTTAGTTCAGCCTACACCCAGGAATGAACAAGGACAGCTTGGAGGTTAGAAGTAAGATGGAGTAGGTTTAGGTTAGATCTCTTTCACTGTCTCTGTCATAATTTTGCAAAGGCAGTTTCAGTAAGATTTATTTACAAAGAGGGGGGTTTATTTATAAAGGGAGTAATTATAAAACTGTGAGAGATCTAAGGGAGCCATCAGGGACTTTGCAAGCCTTGGGCAAGCAGGTCTGTTTTCACCCCTGGGCTTATGGGTTGAGGGGAGGGAGAGCTCACCAGGGTCTGGAGAGAGTCATGTGGGGCTGGCCTCCTTCTGAGGAACAGTTGGTCTTTTGTGAAGGACATAGCTGTGCCCAAGCAACCTCAATGGGAGAACACCCGGACCTCACTGTCCTCCTCCCTCCAGTCTTCTGTTGAGTCCCCTCGTCCACCAAATCCAATGGGAATCCAGAGGGCAACAGAGTCCTGGTAATGGGGTCCCTGCAGGTTGACCTCCCAGGCCACAGAGCTGAGTGGCGATGGGTAGAAAGTGGATTTGGGGATGGGGCAGAAGGCAGAGGAGCACATTCCACATCGCTTTATGTGTGTGTGTGCCATTCTCTTTTCTAGAATCTATTCCTTTTGTTTATCTGGCAAATGAATCCTTCCTTCCTTCCTTCCTTCCTTCCTTCCTTCCTTCCTTCCTTCCTTCCTTCCTTCCTTCCTTCCTTCTTTCTTCCTTTCTTCCTTTCTTTTTTCTTTTCTTTCTTCTTTCTTTTCTTTCTTTCTTGTCTTGCTCTGTGACCCAGGCTGGAGTGCAGTGGTGCGATCTCAGCAACTTTTTGTATTTTTAATAGAGATGGGGTTTCACCATGTCAGCCAGGCTTGTCTCGAATTCCTGATCTCAAGTGATCCACCTGCCTCAGCCTCCCAAAGTGCTGAGATTACAGGTGCGAGCCACTGTGCCCAGCTGGGCAAGTTATTTCCTGTTCTTCAAGATCCAGTCAAACATCACCACATTCCCTGATTCCCTTGGGCAGAATTAACGAAAATTTTCCATACTCATTTGCTCTTGTTTGTTTACTACTTATTTATTTTTTAGAGACAAGGTCCTTCTCTGTGGCCCAGGCTGGAGTGCAATGGCGTGATCATAGCTCACTGCAGCCTCAACCTTTTGGGCTGAAATGATCCCCCACCCTCAGCCTCCTGAGGAGCTGGGACTATAGACATGTGCCACTCTGCCAGGCTAATTTTTAACATATATGTATATATGTTATAAAAAATATATATTTTATAGAGACCCCATCTCTATAATATATATGTTTTTATATATTATATAACATATATATATATTTTATAGAGACGGGGTCCTATATTCTCATTGTTCAGCAGAGAGCTGACATACAAAATAGCCCAAAACACCAGTGTCAAATTACTTGATTCATACTCTTTTTCCCCTTCCTCAGGGTGTCCTGAACAGGACATCGTCTTCTTGATTGACGGCTCTGGTAGCATCAACCCACGTGAATTTCAGCAGATGAAGGATTTTGTCTCGATCATGATGGAGCAATTAAAAAAGTCCAAAACCTTGGTGAGGGTTCATGGGTAGGTTAGGGAAGAGCCCACACAGGGCTGGAAGATACATGGCAACCGGGCCACCACGTTCTCCTCCCAGTTCAACTGCAGACGTTGCCAAATTGACAATCGATTGTGGTTTGCCTTCCTGAGTCTCTTTTCTGCTCTACTGGATGCAGTCTCAGCATTCTTTCAGCCTTTTATAAAGCGGGCAGCTCTAATTGTTAAGGGTTGGCATGGCAGATGGAGCCCACATGTCATTGCTGGCTGAGTTCTATTTTCATTTTTATTTCTTATTTTTTTGAGACAGAGTCTTGCTCTGTCTCTGAGGCTAGAGTGCAGCGGCGCAATCTCGGCTCATTGCAACCTCCGCCTCCCGGGTTCAAGCAATTCTCTTGCCTCAGCCTCCCGAGTAGTGGGGATTACAGGCGCATGCCACCACGCCTGGCTAGTTTTTGTATTTTTAGTAGAGATGGGGTTTCACCATTTTGGCCAGGCTGGTCTTGAACTCCTGACCCCAGGTGATCCACCCGCCTCGGCCTCCCAAAGTGCTGGGATTACAGGTGTGAGCCACTGCTCCTGGCCGCTGGCCGTCTTCTAGTATTGAGGAGAGATGGGAGCTGCTGGCAGCTCTCTGTCCTGGTGAGGCAGGGGATTAGGGGCAGTGCAGAGGAGGAATTTGGAGACTGGAGTGTTTAAGATCTTTGTGGAGCTTGCTGGGAGATGTCTGAGAGGTGGGGGCACCTTCTCCAGCATCACACCAGCCACCCCCTCCGCAGTTCTCTTTGATGCAGTACTCCGAAGAATTCTGGACTCACTTTACCTTCAAAGAGTTCCAGGGCAACCCTAACCCGAGATCACTGGTGAACTCAATAACGCAGCTGTATGGGCGGACACACACGGCCACGGCCATCCGCAAAGTGGTGTAAGCTTCCCCACCTTCCCCTTTTCGCTTAGGATGGAGGGAGGAGGAGACACTTTTAGTTGGGCTTTGATGGATGAAGGGAGCCGTTCAGACAGGGGTGGTAGAGGATGCTCCCCCACGGGCAGAGGTGGGGAGGAGGGGCTGTGTGTGGTATATTCATCAAAGGACAAGTCGTGAGTGAAAGGTGGGAGTGGAGTGGGGAAGTGAGAAAAAGTGCCTGGAGGGAGGCTAGAGAGATCGGCTCAGGCCAGGGAACCAAAGGCGGCTTTACAGCCCGTGGTGAGACATCACCATGTCTCATTTTGGGAAGTTCGCTCTGATTTTGGGGTGTGTGTAGAGGCAAGGATGGGGTTGGGACAGAAGTACAAGAAGCACTGTAGTGTCCTAGAGGCACTGGGGAGCTGGTGCAGTGCTCTGGGAGAGGTTTCCTGAAGGCCAATTAAGTGTATATATACATAAATATATATATATATATATATATATATATATATATATATATATATATTTTTTTTTTTTTTTTTGAGACGGAGCAGGCTGGAGTGCAGTGGCCTGATCTCCACTCAGTGCAACTTCTACCTCCTGGGTTCAAGCAATTCTCCTGCCTCAGCCTCCCGAGTAGCTGGGATTACAGGCGCCCACCACCACCATCAGCTAATTTTTGTATTTTTAGTAGAGACGGGGTTTCACCATGTTGACCAGGCTGGTCTTGAACTCCTGACCTCAGGTGATTCACCCGACTCGGCCTCCCATAGTGCTGGGATTACAGGCATCAGCCATAAATATATATTTTTTTAAAATTCAAAAGTAATAATACTCAGTTGAAAACCCCAAATTATGCGAAAGTATAAAAACAAAAACCGTGAAGGCTTCCTTTCCCTTCCCTGCTGCTTTTCCAGGTCCTGGGGCAGTTGCATCTTGGTGCTAAGTCTCAGGGGAGACGGAGCCCCTCCGAGGCCTCACCTAGCTGTATCTGTGTCTGGGACTCTGCTGACATTTCCTTTCTGACGTTAATAGCATCTCTGGCTAGGTGCGGGGGCTCACACCTGTAATGTCAGCACTTTGGGAGGCTGAGGTGGGAGGATCACATGAGTCTAAGAGTTCGAGACCAATTGGCAACATAGTGAGACTCTATCTCTAAAAAGATAAAAAAATAAACCAGGTGTGGTGGTACATGCCTGTAGTCCCAGCTACTCAGGAGGCTGAGGCAGGAGAATCGCTTGAACCCAGGAGTCCAAGTCTGCAGTAAGCTATGATTGTGTCTCTGCACTCCAGCCTGGACAACAGAGTGAGTGTCTGTTTCTTTAAAAAAAAAAAAAAAAAAATTAGCATGTCATCTGCTTGCATTTGACTTTGTCCCTCCTCTTTCCTGCACAGACGAGAACTGTTTAACGTCAACCAGGGAGCCCGACAGAATGCCCGTAAGATCCTAGTTGTCATCACAGATGGAGAAAAGTTTGGCGATCCATTGGGATATGAGGACGTCATCCCTGAGGCAGACAGAGAGGGAGTCATTCGCTACGTCATTGGGGTATGGAATGCCGCTCTCAGGGTGATGCTTCTGTGGAGGGTTTCTATGTGGGTCCATCCTCCAATTTGCAAATATTAATAAAATCAAAGTGACATGAGAGCTATTGCTAGCTCATATACACCATATCAGCTATCTGTTGCCACATCAATGCTATGTAATAAACTATCCCAAAATTCAGCAGCTTAAAATAATAAGTAAGCCTGTGGGTCAGCCAGCCAAGAGTTCTGGTTTCAATGGCCTTCCTCAGCCATTAGCTGCAGGTTGGCAGGCTGCTCTGCTGATCTTGGCCAGGTTCTCTCTGCTTCTGAGGGTTGCCAGCTATGTCATCTGCTGGACCTGATGGCCTTGGGTGGAACCACTGGGGTGACTTGGCCCTTTGGCAACCTGCCTCTCATTCTCCAGGGCTAGCCTGGGCATGTCCTCATGGTGAAAACGGGAGCAAGAGAACAGTGGAGATGTTGCAAGTGCTTTTTCATGCCTCTGCATCATGTTTGATAACATCCATGGGTGTCATGAGCAGTGCAAGGTTAGAGATAACCAGGTCCATGCAGGTTTGTGTCTTTCTGCAACATCAGGCTTTCGTTGATCCTGTTTCAATCACAAATGCCACGAGCTGCATGGAATTCCCAAGGAGGCAGTTCTCCTTAGTGCATCCTGTTCACTCGGACACTCTGGCTCAAGCCACCCACGAATCAGTCAATATTGCAAACTATATATAATAGTATACTTAATCAATATATAAAAGTTATAGGTTAAACATTCCACAACAAACAAAGTAATGTTTGACATCAGAAGAAAAAGAAAGAGGAGAAAGGATGAATGAAAAGGACTCCTGGTCTGGGCCCAAGGGTCCTAGTCACATTAATCTTGCAAGGCAGAATCTCTGATGTGGCAGAGTCCTCGGCGGCAAATGCCAGACTCTCATCACAAGCGACTGCAAGGTGTGAGTTCCAACGGCTGCTTTGAGCTGGTGAAGGCTAGATTTCTTCTAGTCACAGAGCCCTCTGGTGAGAACAGACAGGGAAGAATGTGCTTGTTTGTGTCCTTATCTGGTTGGATGTAGTCTTTATTTGTTTGTTTTATGTATGTATTTATTTGTTTGTTTACTTACTTATTTATTTATTTTGAGACTGAGTCTCGCTCTATCGCTCAGGCTGGGGTGCAGTGGCATGATCTTGGTTCACTGCAACCTCCACCTCCCGAGTTCAAGCAATTCTTGTGCCTCGGCCTCCTGAGTAGCTGGGACTACAGACATGCACCACCATGCCTAACAAATTTTTTTTTTTTTTTGTATTCTTGGTAGAGATGGGGTTTCACTATGTTGACCAGGTTGGTCTTGAACTTCTGACCTCAAGTGATCCGACTGCCTCGGTCTTCCAAAGTGTGCGATTATAGGAATAAGCCATCGTACCTGGCCTATTTAAAAAATTTGTTTAAAACAACCTTATCCTTGTTGGCAAAGTGCCCTGTGAAATATACAATGGAGCCTTTTTCTAAGATGGAGTCAGTTATGTCAAGGGTGCTCTATATACAATGGGCTAAAGCAAGACTCATGCCTGAGCCCAGAGGTAATGAAGTGGGCAGATGACTCCACCAAGAGCAGGAGGGCACAGCAGAGCGCTAGGGAAAAAGGCCTGGATACAGGAAGAGGCAAGGAGTCAGGATCATCAGTGTAATCAAACTACGACAGCACCTGCGTGACACAGAAAGCGATATAACCATGGATACATGCCTTGGCATGTAGGAAATACCTTCATATAAAGACAAAACCTCACCTTCCTCTAGGCGGAGGTCAGCTCCACACGAGGAGACATGGCACAGCACATGGATCAGCAGCTGGATTTCTGCCCCAACTTGCTTCCTTAGCACAGTGCCTCATGCAGTGTACAACCTGCCCAACTATACCTGGCAACCCTGTCTCAGGGACCTTCTGATGCATTTCCTCACTTGATGAATAATGGTTCAGACTACTTTCCTGCAGAATTGTCTTTGTCAGATGATACTGCTACCCTCAGACCATGACTTGGCCTCTGTTCCTTGGTAACAGGTGGGAGATGCCTTCCGCAGTTTGAAATCCCGCCAAGAGCTTAATACCATTGCATCCAAGCCACCTCGTGATCACGTGTTCCAGGTGAATAACTTTGAGGCTCTGAAGACCATTCAGAACCAGCTTCAGGAGAAGATCTTTGCGATCGAGGGTGAGTCAGGCATCTGTGTTCCCAGAGCAGCTCCTTAGGCAGCCTTCCACCCCAGAACACATAGTCCCCTCTAGAATCCAGACCTTCCTAACCCTTGATATCCCCCAGCATCAACTCTCTCCACTTCCTTCAGCTCTCAGTCCCAGCCTCACTTCGTCAATTCCTTTGAAGTCAAAGAATCCATACTTTTACCTCTAATTTTGCAAATCTTGGCTATAGGCTGGTAAATTGGAGTATGGGGGTGTCAAATCCCACCCAGTGTTTTAACAGAAATTTGGTTGTGTTGCCAGCAGTCGTCTGTTTGGTTCACTATTATATCCCAATTGCTTAGAACAGTGCCTGGTACTCAGAAGGTGCTCAATAAACGTTTGTTGAATAAAAGGAATTGAGAAATTGGGGGATTTCATATACAGTCTGGGTTTATGGCTTATCTTGAAAAGCTGGAAGATTAGACACTTTGAAGACCTTGAAGACCGCATTCCCACTTGGCAGGAAGTGGCTGGAGGTGAATGGCTGTCACCCTTCTAAGAGGGACATATGCTGTCCAGCTTGACACAGATTCCGTCGGAGTCTCCTTTTGTCTGGCCACCAGAGCATTTGGGTTTTCAGTACCTATTCCAGGTTCTTCTGCTTTCTTTTCTTTTTCTTTTTTTAGAGACTGAGTCTTGCTCTATTGCCCAGGCTGCAGTGGAGTGGTGCGATCTCAGCTCACCGCAACCTCTGCCTCCCAGCTTCAAGTGATTCTCCTGCCTCCGCCTCCCGAATAGCTGGGATTACAGGCGCATACCACCACGCCCAGTTAATTTTTGTATTTTTAGTAGAGACGAGGTTTCAACATGTTGGCCAGACTGGTCTCTAACTCCTGACCTCAAGTGATCTGCCCATCTCAGCCTCCCATTATAGGCGTGAGCCACCGTGCCCAGCCTTCTGCTTTCTTTAGTGTAGAAAGTTCTCCTCTTCACAGGTACTCAGACAGGAAGTACCAGCTCCTTTGAGCATGAGATGTCTCAGGAAGGCTTCAGTGCTGCCATCACATCTGTAAGTGGCCCTTCATTAAATTGCGGGGGTGGGGCAGCGGGTAGCAAAAAGAAGAGATAGGAGAGATGCGGGGGTTTGGGGACTCTTCTCTGTGATAGGTACTTGGGAGGTAGCTCTGTGAGGGGCAGCGGTGGTCCCTTCTTCCTTCCTCATCAACCCTGTTCTACCTCTTTCCCAGAACGGCCCCTTGCTGAGCACTGTGGGGAGCTATGACTGGGCTGGTGGAGCCTTTCTATATACATCAAACGAGAAAAGCACCTTCATCAACATGACCAGAGTGGATTCAGACATGAATGATGCTTACTTGGGTAAGTGGGGAGGGCAAGGGTTGCTCTAAGAAGGGGTCAGGATTTGGCATAAGTCAACTAGCATAGATGTCTAGGTCTTTCATAGGTTCTTGGGATAGCTTTAAAGACAGAAGCTTCAATTTTTGTTTGTTTGTTTTTGAGGTGGAGTTTCTTTCTTGTCTCCCAGGCTGTAGTGCAATGGCACAATCTCGGCTCACTACAACCTCTGCCTCCTGGGCTCAAGCGATTCTCCTACTTCAGCTTCCCGAGTAGCTGATGTTACAAGAATGCACCACCACCGCTGGCTAATTTTTTTTTTTTTTTTTTTTAGATGGGGTTTTGCTCTTGTTGCCCAGGCTGGAGTGCAATGGCACAATCTTGGCTCACCACAATCTCCGCCTCCCAGGTTCAAGCGATTCTCCTGCCTCAGCCTCCTGAGTAGCTGGAATTACAGGCATGTGCCACCACGCCTGGCTAATTTTGTATTTTCAGTAGAGACAGGATTTCTCCATGTTGGTCAGCCTGGTCGCGAACTCCCGACCTCAGGTGATCCACCTGCTTTGGCCTCCCAAAGTGCTTGAATTACAGGCGTGAGCCACCGTGCCCGGCCTTTTTTTGTATTTTTAGTAGAGACCGGGTTTCACCATGTTGGCCAGGCTGGTCTGGAACTCCTGACCTTAGGTGATCCGCCTGCCTCAGACTCCCAAAGTGCTGGGATTACAGGTGTGAGCCACCGCACCCGGCCAGAGACTTCTAAATTGAATTGTAATTATGTTCATAAAGAGAAATATAGTGTAGGGATCAGTTACCCCAACACAGCAAGCATGGGGCTGCCCCAGTGCCTACTCAAGGAGTGGGTCTGTGTGGTGGAGGAGGGGTCAGGGAATGCACTTCACTTCTCAGACCCCCACCTTCAGGTTATGCTGCCACCGTCATCTTGCGGAACCGGGTGCAAAACCTGGTTCTGGGGGCACCTCGATATCAGCACATCGGCCTGGTGGCGATGTTCAGGCAGAACGCTGGCATGTGGGAGTCCAACGCCAATGTCAAGGGCACCCAGGTGAGTGTGGTTTGTGGAGCATGAATGTGCAAACAGAGGCGCCCTGGGGGCTTAGAGATTCCAGGAGGGGCATTCAGATGACATGCATGGCCCTCTTGTAAAGGAGCCTTTGGAGGCTGTGAGCTGGGAAGTTGTGGGATCAGCTTAGCATTTGAGAAAGCTGTGTCCTCAGCTTTTTAATGATAGATAACAACGCTTGCCTGTACAGAGCGCTCTATGGGTCTTCCTGTACTCAGAGCTGGTATTCAACCCATATATAACCAGGATAGCCCTGTTAGTTAATAAAATATTGAACTAATTCCGTATTCATTGATAAATGGTGGATTCTTCCTCAGCCATGCACTCTGGTGCTTCCCCAGTCTCTGTGGGCTTCCCTATGATCCAGCAACTATGAGGTCAGGCAGGACACTTCACAGACCCTCCAGGATCTGCTCCAGCTATGGCCCTGCTCAGTACCTGTGCAGCCCCAGATGTTCATTATTTTGAATATCACCCCTGCAAAAGCAGCATGGTCACATATTATGTGGGAACTAGTGAGTGAGGCAAAACTCTGTAGTCAAAATCATTCTTGCAAATTCCTGAGATAGGACTGCACCCATGATATGGTGCCTATAGTTTTTTATTTTATTTTTATTTTTTAAATTATACTTTAAGTTCTAGGGTACATGTGTACAACATGCAGGTTTGTTACATATATATACATGTGCCATGTTGGTGTGCTGCACCCATTAACTTGTCATTTACGTTAGGTATATCTCCTAATGCTATCCCTCCCCAGTCTCCCCACCCCACAACAGGCCCCGGTGTGTGATGTTCCCCACCCTGTATCCAAGTGTTCTCATTGTTCAATTCCCACCTATGAATGAGAACATATGGTGTTTGGTTCTCTGTCCTTGCAATAGTTTGCTCATAATCATCATTTCCAGCTTCATCCATGTCCCTACAAAGGACATGAACTCATCCTTTTTATGGCTGCATAGTATTCCATGGTTTATATGTGCCATG
The DNA here is from genome assembly GCF_047675955.1 of Chlorocebus sabaeus. Classification (NCBI taxonomy): domain Eukaryota; kingdom Metazoa; phylum Chordata; class Mammalia; order Primates; family Cercopithecidae; genus Chlorocebus; species Chlorocebus sabaeus. Next base: position 28,301,001 of record NC_132908.1, read on the forward strand.
TTTTCTTAATCCAGTCTATCATTGATGGACATTTGGGTTGGTTCCAAGTCTTTGCTATTGTGAATGGCACCACAATAAACATATGTGTGCATGTGTCTTTATAGCAGTATGATTTATAATCCTTTGGGTATATACCCAGTAATGGGATGGCTGGGTCAAATAGTATTTTTAGTTCTAGATGCTTGAGGAATCGCCACACTGTCTTCCACAATGGTTGAACTAGTTTACAGTCCCACCAACAGTGTAAAAGCATTCCTATTTCTCCACATCCTCTCCAGCACCTGTGTTTTCTTGACTTTTTAATGATCGCCATTCTAACTGGTGTGAGACAGTATCTCATTGAGGTTTTGATCTGCATTTCTCTGATGGCCAGTGATGATGAGCATTTTTTCATGTGTCTGTTGGCTGCATAAATGTCTTCTTTTGAGAATTATCTGTTCATATCCTTTGACCACTTTTTGGTGGGGTTGTTTGATTTTTTTCTTGTGAATTTGTTTAAGTTCTTTGTAGATTCTGGATATTAGCCCTTTGTCAGATGGGTAGATTGTAAAAGTTTTCTGCCATTCTGTAGGTTGCCTGTTCACTCTGATGGTAGTTTCTTTTGCTGTGCAGAAGCTCTTTAGTTTAATTAGATCCCATTTGTCAATTTTGGTTTTTGTTGCCATTGCTTTTGGTGTTTTAGTCATGAAGTCCTTGCCCATGCCTGTGTCCTAAATGGTATTGCCTAGGTTTCCTTCTAGGGTTTTTATGGTTTTAGGTCTAACATTTAAGTCTTTAATCCATCTTGAATTAATTTTTGTATAAGGTATAAGGAAGGGATCCAGTTTTGGCTTTCCACATATGGCTAGCGAGTTTTTCCAGCACCATTTATTAAATAGGGAATCCTTTCCCCATTGCTTGTTTTTGTCAGGTTTGTCAAAGATCAGATGGTTGTAGATGTGTGGTATTTCTGAGGGCTCTGTTCTGTTCCATGGTCTATATCTCTGTTTTGGTACCAGTACCATGCTGTTTTGGTTATTGTAGCCTTATAGTATAGTTTGAAGTCAGGTAGCATGATGCCTCCAGCTTTGTTCTTTTGGCTGAGGATTGTCTTGGCAATGCAGGCTCTTTTTTGGTTCCATATGAACTTTAAAGTAGTTTTTTCCAATTCTGTGAAGAAAGTCATCAGTAGCTTAATGAGGATGGTATTGAATCTATAAATTACCTTGGGCAGTATGGTCATTTTCACGATATTGATTCTTCCTATTCATGAGCATGGAATGTTCTTCCATTTGTTTGTGTCCTCTTTTATTTTGTTGAGCTGTGGTTTGTAGTTCTCCTTGAAGAGGTCCTTCACATCCCTTGTAAGTTGGATTCCTAGGTATTTTATTCTCTTTGAAGCAATTGTGAATGGGAGTTCCCTCATGATTTGGCTCTCTGTTTGTCTGTTATTGGTGTATAGGAATGCTTGTGATTTTTGCACATTGATTTTGTATCCTGAGACTTTGCTGAAGTTGTTTATCAGCTTACGGAAATTTTGGGCTGAGATGATGGGGTTTTCTAAATATAATCATGTCATCTGCAAACAGGGACTATTTGACTTCCTCTTTTCCTAATTGAATACCCTTTATTTCTTTCTCCTGCCTGATTGCCCTGGCCAGAACTTCCAACACTATGTTGAATAGGAGTGGTGAGAGAGGGCATCTCTGTCTTGTGCCAGTTTTCAAAGGGAATGCTTCCAGTTTTTGCCCATTCAGTATGATATTGGCTGTAGGTTTGTCATAAATAGCTGTTATTATTTTGAGATACATCCCATTAATACCTAGTTTATTGAGAGTTTTTAGCATGAAGGGCTGCTGAATTTTGTCAAAAGCCTTTTCTGCATCTATTGATATAATCATGTGGTTTTTGTCTTTGGTTCTGTTTATATGGTGGATTATGTTTATTGATTTTCATATGTTGAACCAGTCTTGCATCCCAGGGATGAAGCCAACTTGATCATAGTGGATAAGCTTTTTGATGTGCTGCTGGATTCAGTTTGCCAGTAATTTATTGAGGAATTTCGCATCGATGTTCTTCAGGGATATTGGTCTAAAATTCTCTTTTGTGTGTGTGTGTCTCTGCCAGGCTTTGGTATAAGGATGATGCTGGCCTCAAAAAAAGTGAGTTAGGGAGGATTCTCTCTTTTTCTATTGATTGGAATAGTTTCAGAAGGAATGGAACCAGTTCCTCTTTGTACCTCTGGTAGAATTCAGCTGGGAATCCGTCTGGTCCTGGAATTTTTTTGGTTGGTAGGCTATTAATTATTGCCTCAATTCCAGAGCCTGTTATTGGTCTATTCAGGGATTCAACTTCTTTTTGGTTTAGTCTTGGGAGGGTGTATGTGTCCAAGAATTTATCAATTTCTTCCAGATTTTCTAGTTTATTTGCATAGAGGTGTTTATTGTACTCTCTGATGGTAGTTTGTATTTCTGTGGGGTCGGGGATAATATCCCCTTTATCATTTTTTATTGCATCTATTTCATTATTCTCTCTTTTCTTCTTTATTAGTCTTGCTAGTGGTCTATCAATTTTGTTGATCTTTTCAAAAAACCAGCACCTGGGTTCATTGATGTTTTGAAGGTTTTTTGTGTCTCTATCTTCTTCAGTTCTGTTCTAATCTTAGTTATTTCTTGCGATCTGCTAGCTTTTGAATATGTTTGCTCTTGCTTCTCTAGTTCTTTTAATTGTGATGTTAGCATGTCAATTTTAGATCTTTCCTGCTTTCTCTTGTGGGCATTTAGTGCTATAAATATCCCTCTACACACTGCTTTAAATGTGTCCCAGAGATTCTGGTATGTTCTGTCTTTGTTCTCATTGGTTTCAAAGAACATGTTTATTTCTGCCTTCATTTCGTTATGTATCTAGTAGTAATTCAGGAGCAGGTTGTTCAGTTTCCATGTAGTTGAGTGGTTTTGAGTGAGTTTCTTAATCCTGAGTTCTAGTTTGATTGCACTGTGGTCTGAGAGACTGTTTGTTATAATTTCTGTTCTTTCACATTTGCTGAGGAGTGCTTTACTTCCAACTATGTGGTCAATTTTGGAATAAGTGCGATGTGGTGCTGAGAAGAATGTATATTCTGTTGATTTGGGGTGGAGAGTTCTGTAGATGTCTATTAGGTCTGCTTGGTGCAGAGCTGAGTTCAATTCCTGGATATCCTTTTTAACTTTCTATCTCATTGATCTATCTAATGTTGACAGTGGGGTGTTAAAGTCTCCCATTATTATTGTGTGGGAGTCTAAGTCTCTTTGTAGGTCTCTAAGGACTTGCTTTATGAATCTGGGTGCTCCTGTTTTGGGTGTGTGTATGTGTGTGTGTATATATATATATATGATAGTTAACTCTTCTTGTTGAATTGATCCCTTTACCATTATGTAATGGTCTTCTTTGTCTCTTTTGATCCTTGTTGTTTTAAAGTCTGTTTTATCAGAGACTAGGATTGCAACCCCTGCTTTTTTTTGTTTTCCGTTTGCTTGGTAGATCTTCCTCCATCCCTTTATTTTGAGCCTATGTCTGTCTCTGCATGTGAGATAGGTCTCCTGAATACAGCACACTGATGGGTCTTGATTCTTTATTCAATTTGCCAGTCTGTGTCCTTTAATTGGAGCATTTAGCCCATTTACATTTAAGGTTAATATTGTTATGTGTGAATTTGATCCTGTCATTATGATGTTAGCTGGTTATTTTGCTCATCAGTTGATGCAGTTTCTTCCTAGCATCGATGGTCTTTACAATTTGGCATGTTTTTGCAGTGGCTGGTACCGGTTTTTCCTTTCGATGTTTAGTGCTTCCTTCAGGAGCTCTTGTAAGGCAGGCCTGGTGGTGACAAACTCTCTCAGCATTTGCTTGTCTGTAAAGGATTTTATTTCTCCTTCACGTATGAACCTTAGTTTGGCTGGATATGAAATTCTGGGTTGAAAATTCTTTTCTTTAAGAATGCTGAATATTGGCCCCTTCTCTCTTCTGGCTTGTAGAGTTTCTGCCGAGAGATCCACTGTTAGTCTGATGGACTTCCTTTTGTGGGTAACCCAACCTTTCTCTCTGGCTGCCCTTAACATTTTTTCCTTCATTTCAACTTTGGTGAATCTGACAATTATGTGTCTTGGAGTTGCTCTTCTCAAGGAGTATCTTTGTGGCAATCTCTGTATTTCCTGAATTTGAATGTTGGCCTGCCTTGCTAGACTGGGGAAGTTCTCCTGGGTAATATCCTGAAGAGTGTTTTCCAACTTGGTTCCATTCTCCCCGTCACTTTCAGGTACACCAATCAGACGTAGATTTGGTCTTTTCACATGGTCCCATATTTCTTGGAGGCTTTGCTCATTTCTTTTTACTCTTTTTTCTCTAAACTTCTCTTCTCACTTCATTTCATTCATTTGATCTTGAATCACTGATACCCTTTCTTCCGCTTGATCGAATCGGCTACTAAATCTTGTGCATGCATCACGCAGTTCTTGTGCCAAGGTTTTCAGCTCCATCAGGTCATGTAAGGTCTTCTCTATGCTGTTTATTCTAGTTAGCCTTTCGTCTAATCTTTTTTCAAGGTTTTTTGCTTCTTTGTGATGGGTTTGAACATCTTCCTTTAGCTCGGAGAAGTTTGTTATTACTGATCGTCTGAAGGCTTCTTCTCTCAACTTGTCAAAGTTGTTTTCTGTCCAGCTTTATTCCATTGCTGGTGAGGAGCTGTGTTCCTTTGGAGGAGAAAAGGCACTATGATTTTTAAAATTTTCAGATTTTCTGCTCTGGTTTCTCCCCATCTTTGTAGTTTTATCTACCTTTGGTCTTTTATGATGGTGACATACAGATGGGGTTTTGGTGTGGATGTCCTTTCTGTTTGTTAGTTTTCCTTCTAACAGTCAGGACCCTCAGCTGCAGGTCTGTTGGAGTTTCCTGGAGGTCCACTCCAGACCCTGTTTTCCTGGGTTTCACTAGCAGAGGCTGCAGAACAGCAAATATTGGAGAATGGCAGATGTTGCTGCCTGATCTTTCCTCTGGAAGCTGTGTCTTAGAGGGGCACCCAGCCATATGAGGTGTAAGTCGACCCCTACTGGGAGGTGCCTCCCAATTAGGCTACTCAGGGGTCAGGGACCCACTCGAGGAGGCAGTCTGTCCATTCTCAGATCTCAAACTCCATCCTGGGAGAACCGCTACTCTCTTCAAAGCTGTCAGACAGGGACTTTTAAGTCTGCAGAAGTTTCTGCTGCCTTTTGTTCAGCTATGCCCTGCCCTTAGAGGTGGAGTCTATAGAGGCAGGCAGGCCTCCTTGAGCTGTGGTGGGCTCCACCCAGTTTGAGCTCCCAGGCTGCTTTGTTTACCTACTCAAGCCTCAGCAATGGCAGATGCCCCTTCCCCAGCCTCACTGCCACCTTGCAGTTCAATCTCAGACTGCTGTGCTAGCTGTGAGTGAAGCTCTGTGGGCATGGGACCCTCCGAGCCAGGTGCAGGACATAATCTCCTGGTGTGCCGTTTGCTAAGACCATTGGAATAGTGAAGTATTAGTGGGGAGTGTCCCGATTTTCTGCATACCATCTGTCATGGCTTCCCTTGGCTAGGAAAGGGAATTCCCTGACCCCTTGCACTTCCCGGGTGAGGCAATGCCCTGCCTTGCTTTGGCTCATGCTCCATGGGTTGCACCCACTGTCTGACAAGCCCCAGTGAGATGAACCCAGTACCTCAGTTGGAAATGCAGAAATCACCCATCTTCTGCGTCGCTCACGCTGTCAGCTATAGACTGGAGCTGTTCCTATTCAGCCATCTTGGAACCTCCTCTGTCTGTAGTTCTTTAAAAAAAAAAAATTTCAGGCAGGGCATGGTGGCTTATGCCTGTAATCCTAGTGTAGCAGGACAAGCCATAGACAAAACGCCTCAAACACCGAGTTAAAGAAAGAAGGGCTTTATTCAGCCGGGAGCTTCATCAAGATTCTTGTCTCCAAAAACTGAGCTCCCCGAGTGAGCAATTTCTTTTCCTTTTAAGGGCTCACAACTCTAAGGGGGTCCACATGAGGGGGTTGTGATCAATTGAGCAAGCAGGGGGTACATGACTGGGGGCTGCATGTACCAGTAATGAAAACGGAACAGAACAGGACCGGGATTTTCACAATGCTTTTCCATACCATGTCTGGAATCTATAGATAACATAACTGGTTAGGTCAGGGGTCGAACTTTATCCAGACCCAGGACCCAGTGCTGGGCTGTCCACCTGTGGATTTCATTTCTGCCTTTTAGTTTTTACTTCTTTCTTTGGAGGCAGAAATTGGGCATAAGACAATATGAGGGGTGGTCTCCTCCCTTATTCCCCCTCTTTGAGACTCTCACTCAATAGTGGGAGTTCTCACTTTTATTCTCACTACCCATGTCTTCTTGCAAGACAGATCGATAGTGATTTATATAGTACACTTGTGCTGAAGCATTTTGGTGAACTAAGGTAGTGATGAAGCTTTTTATCATTTGAAGAAGTACAGGTAGCAAACAAGGGAGCAGTAAGCAGGTTTCTATTACTATTATAACTCCTATTATAAGAGTTTTAAATCTTCTTAGCACTGGGAGCAATTTTCTAAACATGGCCCCAGGATCAAATCCATGCCACACTTGCGCGGGCACATGTGCCAGTTTTGTCATATTTCTAACTACGTGTTCAACTACTTGCCTTTGATCATCTATGTGTAGACAGCAATTAGTAAGGTTAAATTTCCTACAGACACCTCTTTCAGCTGCTAGCAAGTAGTCGAGAGCCAATCTATTTTGATAGATAACATTTCTCATCTGAGTTTCTTGCCAGGCCAGAATAGTCAAGGCTCTGCCAGTCTTATTAGTGATTATTTTAAAGAGAGCTTGTAACTGTATGATTTGGTTGAGCATGTAAATTGGGGTTTGGTATCCCCATGAGCCGTCTTGTGCCTGAGTAGCAGGCCCATAATGTTGTATGATTAGGGGGGCCATTCATTATTTTTCCAATTTCCTATAGCTATGCTTTTCTTTTCATGGGAAGTATAGACAGGGAAGCCCAGGAGTTCTCCTGTGGGCAGTAGGAAGAAAGATGGTTTAATAGTGCCAATAACAATTACCTGCCCACTGGTCAGGTAATTTGGTATAAACTCTATGCCCACATATCCTGTATAATCCAGTGGGGACTGTCCAGTCCCAGTGGGACTCCAGGTGGGTTCACATGGTTGGCAACTTTAGGAATTTACTAAATGGATTTTTCTTAGTGTGGTTTGAACTCCACTAGGTGGCTGTTTTTGTCATACTATTATACGGTTTTTGCCCAAGGCAGCTGAATCTTCCCACAGGAAGGGTGAAGTCCTTCCCTACTCTTGCTATAGAGTATTGTCTAATGACTGAGGCTTTTAGGACCTAGAAGTTATCAGGGTGATTCTTTTGAGCTGGGAATTTGTCAGGAACTGGATCTTTAGGTACTAATTCTCGGGCTTCCCATGGCCGTTGATCTCCCATTACAGTTCCTCTACATACATAACATGAAGTGACATTGAGAGACTTGGCTACATGCCTAGCTAATTGCAAAAACAAATTTCTTGTTTTTCCTGGAATTTCTGGTACTGGCACATTCAGTTCATAATAGAAGGTTTGAAATACTGGCTCAGGATAGTGTTTATAAACTTCTCCTTAAACCACGATACTTACTCGAGGATCCAGTCCAGCCCCATATATTCCTAGGGTTACATGCTCCCCTTTTTTCCAGTGAGGATCAAGGGGATTGGTTATTACTAGTTATAAGGGGTTACACTGATCACTGGTACAGGAAGGGCTACTTTTCCCTTTCTGAAGGTAGACATGATTCTTTTTATTTTTTTATCCAAGTAGCCTAAATGACACAAGACCAGTATCCACATTTATTTCCACACAGTCCTAATTCGTGACAAATATACTTATTTTCTGCCATATAAGCCTCTTTCTTAATTAAGAGAACCACATCCTATTCCCAACTTATTACTATTAATGACAGTGCAGGCATCAAATTTCAAGGTCACTTGTTTGGGCACCCCTTTTTCTTCTGTTTTAGCTAACACTTTACTCGTGTCATTTATGAGCCCCCACCAGTCCTCAGTCCTTAATCTCATTTTAAAAACTGTGGTCATGGGAGTCTCAGATGGGTCATAACACACATCAGGTTGGTCATTTCCTGGGCTACATACCTTGTATAGAATAGCATTATACAAACAAGTTCTTTTTAGAGTCCCGGTACACTTATAATAACCGTAAAATAATAGGACCGTAGCAACTTTTGTCCTACCTCAGTGACTTGATGTATACGCTGGGAACAGTGCTCAGTCTGAGGGGAAGGTCAGTTGAAGACCTTACTGTACAAGTCCAAATTTTAAGGAAAATGAGTCCCGTGATGAGTTTCCTCATGCTTCGGCCGTGTGTGGACCAGTCAGCTTCTGGGTGTGACTGGAGTAGGGCTTGTCGTCTTTTTCAGAATCATTTTGCAGGAGTTGGTGAAGCTGTTCCTGTCCACGTACAACTCACAGTCTACTGATGTTCAAGGATGGTCTTGGAGGTTGGGCCCACTGGAATAAACTGAGTCCAATACCTCTGCACAGTTATGTTCAACTGGGCTCTCTGATACTGAGAGCAAGATGGTGGGGTTTAGGGTGTTGCAAACGTCAATGATTATGTGGGAATTTTCACATAACAAGCTTTGGTACTTGGTTAATCTAGCATTTGTTAGCCAATGATGTCCTTTGGCATTCATCAAAGTTACTACAGCATGGGGGCCTTTATATTCAGGTTTTGCCCAAGGGTTATTTTATCTGCTTCTTGTGCTAACAGGGCAATTGCTGCCAAGGCCCTTCGACTTGGGGGCCAGCCTTTGGAAACCCTGTCTAGTTGTTTTGAGAGATAGGCCCCGAGCCTTGGCCAGGGCCCCACAGTCTGGGTTAAAACTCCAACTGCCATTTTTTCTCTGTCTGACACATAGAGTGTAAAGGGTTTTGTCAGATCAGGTAGCCCCAGGGCTGGGGCTGACATGAGTTTTTGTTTTAACTCACGAAAAGCTTGATGCTGTTGGTGGTAATAGATGTAATTTATCCAATCTACATTTTTATTAACTGTCACCCACCAAAATATTGACTCAAATCCTGCAACTATTTGATTTCAAGCTTTAAATTGATCTGGTATTCCCCTTGGGACTCCAATTGTGTCTAAATAGATGTGAGAGTTGAAAGACCCATAAGGGGCTTCTCTCACTTTACGATGGCTTATTTTTCCTCCCTCTGGTTGATGAAATGCCAGGGTGAAAGGAATAGCCAATTGGACTAAGGTACAAGTGCCACTCCAGTTATTTGGGAGAGTGCCCAGTAAAGGTCCACCACAATACCACCACACATCTGCTCGGGGATGAACAAGGGCTGACTAATTGATAAGCTCTTGAAAATACTTAAGCTCACTGCATCCCTTCAGGTCTCCAAGGAACGCTAAGTTTCCTCCCTGTCGTGAGAGACACGAAATGAACTTAGTGTTGGGGGATGGAAGCTGGATGCCTCTCAGGGTCTGACCCACAGTGTGCTGGACTTTGGGATATAGCCAAGAGAGCTTGACATGACTTATTGCTCCAGGTTGTAGAATCCTGGAAAAGAGCTACCATGCAGCCCACGCCTGGTCGACTGGAGGACCACCTTAGTGGAAAGAGGACAATCTGGGCCTCTGGCCTGCCATGTGCACAAGCATAACAATTGCTTTTGTTTAACGTGCCAATGGAATATTTGATCGATTCCAACCAGGCATTTGCATCTTGGTATCCTGTCTTAATTGCCAAAGTTTAAGTCTCTAATTTCTAAGATCCTTTAGCGAAAATGAATGTATGATTTTAGGAAATTACAAAAACCAGTTGGGGCAGTCCATCCTTGCTCTTTCGTGGTCCACAGAACTTTGGACCAACTACAGCATAAAAGCTCTACATTGTGGGGCAAGACTCCTGGTTGACACTGGAGTCTTTACCAAAATTTCCCCAGATTAAATGGTCCTAATTTACTAATGCCCAGTCTGAGGAGAGTCAGGAGCGACAGAGGTACTTTTCTGAAGTAGAGAGCTGTCTTTGACTTGGCATGTCCTTACAGGGTATAACAAGGCAAGCATTAATTGCAGTAGTTTGAGGTGAAATTGGCTTGGTTATGTTAACAACTAGAGGGTGAGCAATAGAGCAAGGAAAGAAGAAAGAGTAATAGAATAGATGAAAGAGTTAAATTTTTCTTAGCTTTAGTTTGGTAGGGTTTTCCCCTGGGACTATGGCCCCCAACTCTGGAGAGGGTGGCGCTTTCTTGATTTGGGTGTGATGAGTCCATCCTTTTTTCGCTGTACAAACAGCAGTCTTGGTGGTTAGCAGCACAAAGTAGGGTCTTTCCTAGAGTGGCTCGAGTTTCCTTTTTTTTTCACCTTTGGATGAGAACGTGATCTTCAGGCTGGTGCTGGTTTACCAGAAATTCTAGGGGTGGTACATGTACTAAAAGACGTTTTTGGTTTTGAGGGAAAGGAAAGTGGAAGATAAACCAAGTATATAATTTTTAAGAAATTGACCTTTTATTTTAAATGTGGGGGCATCAGCAGTGGACTTCATAGTCCTCAGTGCCTTTCTACTGAGAAATTTCCTTTAGCACCTATTTTTTATTAGTTTTTAGACCAAAGAAGCCAAACACCATTTTATATTTGACAATGCTTCCTATATGATTTTTATACCAGATAAGCTAAATTTCACCTTCATATTAGTATGTTTTTAATGTTAAACTTAGTTTTAATAAAACTTTGTAGACATATTTATTCAATTTTTAAAGTCAGACCATAAGATAAGATTTTTATAGACCTTTTTTTAACCTTTTATAATCTTTGTTACAGAGCAGGTTAGTGCTTTAAGAAAAACCCATTGTGTTTTAATTTTAATATTGAGTTCACAGAAAAACTGGATGATTCCCCTTTAACTTTAGCTAATATGTTTACACACAGCATTTTCTTTACAATTAACATTTTAAAACTTGCTTAAACCTTCAAAACAAAAAATTTTTTTAACCTTTTAATGTAGGCAAAAATTTACATTCTTATGCCTCCTTGTAATCTTTTTACTAAAGGTATATTTTACTTTCCTTATACACTTTGGACATAAACTGTTTTTTAAATAGCACTCAGGAGTACTGTTTAAATTATACAACATTTCTTGCATAAATTTTTTATAACTTTTTTTTCTCTTTCATGACTTTCACAGACAATTCTTCGACCTGCTTCAACTTTCAGACTTATTACAAACATTTCTTTCTTTAAACAACCAATTAATTTATTTCAGGACAAGAATTTACCATATAACATTCTTTTTACATAAATTCTGCCCCCTCCCCTAGTTCCCCCCGCTTTTTTTTTTTTCTCGAAGATAACTATTCTTTTCCAAAGCGAACTTCTTTTATGCCTGTGGACTAGACTGTCTAGGGCCACAAGATTAGAAGTTACTATAATACATGTTAAACTTTAACTTTTAGCAAACTTTGCTTTTGTTGAAAATCTTGTAAGTTTGGGATTTCAATTATCCTTTGCTATTAATAAGACCTTGTTTAGTTCAAATTAACTTAGAATTAGTATAGATGGCTTTTTTTTTCCCCTTCAGTTACCCAGGAGGAACCATCTACAGTTCTGTCCTGAAGGGAGTTCCTCCTAGGTCTGGATGGAACTTTGTATGGTAATTAAGATTTAGATCCCCTGTTAGGAAACCTGCTGGGTTAAGGGAATTTTCAGTGGTTAATGTTAAATCTTTTTTTTTTTTTTTTCCTTAGGATACTTCTGAACTGGTGAACTGTGCTCACAATGAGGTTTCCTCTAAAAGTTATTTTTTTACTTTCTTCTGTTAGCAAAGCAGTTACTGCTACAGATTGAATGCATGTGGGCCATCCGTGGGTTACTGGGTTAAGGATTTTTGATATGAAGGCCTCAGTGCTTTCAGGATATGCCCTTGTTTACACTGACAACAAAGTGGTGTGGCATGTTATAGGGTTACGGAGAATACCTTCAATTATCAATTATAGGTTTTAAATTTACCTTGGCTTTTAAAGGAATAGGGTACACTGTTTTTTTCTTAACTACTTGCATGTCTCTCTTTCTCTCTTCCCTTCTCTCTTTGACTTTCTGTCTCTCTCTCTTTGACTTTCCTTTTGCCTGTGTCTCTTCCTTTCTCTCTCTGCCTCTGTCTTTCTCTCTCTCTCCCTTTGACTCCCTCTTTGTCTCTCTGTCTCTTCCTTTCTATCTCTTCCTCTCTCTCTTTGCCTCTTTTCCTCTCTATCTCTTTCCTTTCTGGTCTCTGCTGGTCTTTCCTTGCCTCTTTCAGCTGCTTATGCTGCTGTTCTCTCAACCACTGTGGTGGGAGGTGGGGGGAGGTCTAAAACTAGCTGTAACCAAGTGTCTATGTATGGGAACTGGTCTGGATGCCCTGGTTTACAGGTTATCTTGTGCCATACCTTTGAAACAAGGGACCTGTCCAGGCTTCCTTCTGATGGCCAACCCACCTCTTATGCTGGCCAGTCTGTCTTACACAAAGTTTTAAGTTTTCCTGGTGTCATAGTGCTCCATAGTCTCCCTTAAATCCTTTCTTGAAATTTTTCAACATAGTTCCTAGTGGGGTGGGCTTACTTTGTGCCTGACCCTTGCTTCCTTGAGACAAAACACCATGCTCACACCACACACACACCACAAAACAAAGAACGGGTAAAAAGGGCACACACACACTTTTACAGTTTACACCAAACCAGAATCAAAACCAAAATCAGAGTATCAAGAAATCCAAGCCAGGTCAAAACCAAAACCAAAGTATCAAGCAATCCAAGTCAAGACAAAAACAAAAACCAAAATGCCAGTACAGGCACATCATGGGTGATCAGGCCACACTTCCACTCAAACGGAGTGGGCAAGTTCCAAAGACCAGTCTTACCAAGTTTCAGATATCTGGACTCCAAGTGCCAGTTCCTTCCCAGTGTTCAGCCACTGCGTTGATCCTCTGTGGGGGCCTGCCACACACTGCTCTGGCAAGGCATTCCACCAGGGTAATTGCCTACCCAGGAGTGCTGTCAGCATCTGCATTGCTCAAGCTGGCCAGAGTCCCCGCAGGGATGCTCCACAGGGCAGGCCTAAGGGGCTGCCTTGACTGTCCATTAATCACCTCACTTCATGGTCATGGAACCAAGAAATGTAGCAGGACAAGCCGTAGACAAAACCCCTCAGACACTGAGTTAAAGAAGGAAGGGCTTTATTTGGCCACGAGCTTCAGCAACACTCAGGTCTCCAAAAACCGAGCTCCCAGAGTGAGCAATTCCTGTCCCTTTTAAGGGCTCACAACTCTAAGGGGGTCCACGTGAGGGTGTCATGATCGATTGAGCAAGCAGGGAGTTCGTGACTGGGGGTTGCATGCACCAGTAATGAGAACAGAACAGAACAGGACAGGGATTTTCACAATGCTTTTCCATACCATATCTGGAGTCTATAGATAACATAACCAGTTAGGTCAGGGGTCAATCTTTAACCAGACCCAGGGCGTGGTCCCGGGGTGTCTGCCTGTGGATTTCATTTCTGCCTTTTAGTTTTTACTTCTTTCTTTGGAGGCAGAAATTGGGCATAAGACAACATGAGGGGTGGTCTACTCCCTTACCAGCACTTTGGAAGGCTGAGGCAGGTGGATCACCTGAGGTCAGGAGTTTGAGACCAGCCTGGCCAATATGGTGAAAATCCATCTCTACTAAAATTAAAAAATAAAAAAAATTAGCCAAGCATAGTGGTGTGCGCCTGTAATCTCAGCTATTCGGGAGGCTGAGGCAGGAGAATCGCTTGAACCCGGGAGGCAGAGGTTGCAGTGAACTGGGATCATGCCACTGCACTCCAGCCTGGGCGACAGGGCAAGACTTTGTCTCAATTTAAAAAAAATAATTTCAATGTTTAGATTCAGGGGTACACGTACAGGCTTGTTACATGCAGCATTGCATGTTGCTGAGGTTTGGGCTGCAGATCCCATCACCCAGGTAGTGAGCATAGTACCTGTGGTGGTTTTTCTTTTTTCTTTCTCTTTTCTTTCTTTCTTTTTGTTTTCTTTTTTTAAGAGACAGGGCCTCACTATGTTGCCCAGGCTGGTTTTGAACTCCTGAGCTCAAGCAACATTGCCTAGGCTGGTTTTGAACTCCTGAGCTCAAGCAATCCTCCTGCCTTGGCCTTCCAAAATGCTGAGATTGCAGGTGTGAGCCACTGAGCCTGGACCAATAGGTGGTTTTTCAACCCACCTCCTGCTCCCCCATCTGGTAGTCTGCAGTATCTATCGTTCCAATCTTTATGTCTATGTATACCCGATGTTTAGCTCCCACTTATAAGTGAGAACATGCAGTATTTGATTTTCTGTTCCTGTGTCAATTCACTTAGGATTATAGCCTCCAGCTACATCCATGTTGTCGCAAAGGATGTGATTCATTCTTTTTTATGATGGTGTAGTATTCCATGGTGTATATGTACCACATTTTCTTATCCAATCCACCATCGATGGACACCTAGGTTGATTCCATGTCTTTCTATTGTGAATAGTGCTATGATGAATATATGAGCATGTATCTTTTTGGTAGAACAGCTTATATTCTTTTGGATATATGGCCAGTAATGGGATTGCTGGGTTGAATAGTAGCCCTGTTTTATATTCGTTGAGAAATCTTCAAACTGCTTTCCACAGTGGCTGGACTAATTTACATTCCTACCAGCCAACGGTGTGTAAGCGTTCCTTTTTCTGCATAGCCTCACCGGCATTTGTTACTGTCTTTTTAATAACAGCATTCTGACTGGTGTGAGATGGTATCTCATTGTGGTTTATGATTTGCATTTCTCTGGTGATTAGTGATAATGAACTTTTGTTTCAAATGTTTTTTGGCTACTTATATGTCTTCTTTTAAGAAGTGTCTGTTTATGTCCTTTACCTACTTTTTAATGGGGTTATTTGTTTTTTGCTTGTTGATTTGTTGACGTTCCTTATAGATTCTGGATTTCAGACCTTTATCAGATGTGGTTTGCAAATATTTTCTCCCATTCTGTAAGTTTTCTGTTTACTCTGTTGATAGTTTCTTTTGCTCTACAGAAACTCTTTAGTTTAATTAGTTCCCACTGGTTGCTTTTGTTTTTGTTGCAGTTGCTTTTGAGGACTTAGCCAAAAGTTTTTTACCAAGGCTGGTGTTGAGAAAGTATTTCCTAGGTTTTCTTCTATGATTTTAATAGTTTGAGGGCTCACATTTAAATCTTTAATCCATGTGATTTAAGTCTTTAATCATATTTAAATGTTTAGTACACCTTGAGTTGATTTTTGTATAAGGTGTAAGGAAGGGATTCAGTTTCATTCTTCTGCGTATGGATAACCAGTTATCTCCACAGTATTTATTGAATAGGGAGTTCTTTCCTCATTGCTTGCTTCATAGTCTTTATTGAAGATCAGGTGGTTGTAGGTGGGTGGCTTTATTTCTGGGCTCTCTGTTCTATTCCATTGGTCTATGTGTCTGTCTTTGTACCTATAGCCTCATACTATAGGTACAAATACCTGTAGTTTTGGTTACTATAGCCTCATATTTGGGTGGTGTGATGCCTCCAGCTTCGTTATTTTTGCTTAGGATTGCTTTGGCTATTCAGGCTTTTTTTTTTTTTGTTCCATATTGATTTTAGAATAGTTTTTTCTAATTCTGTGAACAATGGCATTAGTAGTTTGATACAAATAGCATCGAATCTGTAAATTGCTTTGAGCAGTGTGGTCATTTTAACAATATTGATTCTTCCAATCCATGAGCATGGAATACTTTTCCATTTATTTGTGTCATCTCTGATTTCTTTCAATGGTGTTTTGTATTTCTCTTTGTAGAGAACTTTCACCTCCTTGGTTAGCTATGTTCCCAGGTACTTCATTTTTCGTGTCTGCCTGTAGTTCCGTGTGTTTTTAAAATTTTTGTCAGTGGTTCTCTTTGACCTGTAATTAACGCATTGTATGAAGATGAAACCAGTTTGTCCTGATACTTGAACAGCTTGTCATAATTCTTTGCCAATAGTCAAATTCTTCACATGGTCTCTCTAAGCACATATTGGCCATTGATGGTGTCAATGCCTGATATGTATAAGGGATGGGGTGGGGAAGAAAGTGTAGAGGAATTACGAGAAGTCAAGTGTGGATTGGACGCCACTTCTCTGTTTTGGGTGTGTGGTCAGGACCACATGAGGAAGGCTGGCTGGTCAAATTCCCCACCCAACACAAGTACACGCACATTACCATTAAGAGTAATAGATGCTTAAACTGGGTCAGTCTGGGAGTTATGAGAACAAGTGGGAGGGGCACCCACAGAAAGGTGATAGGGAAGTCTTCTTGGAGGAAGTGGCAGCTAAGCCAAGGCCTGAGGCAGAAGCACAAGAAAAGTGAAAGGGGTGTGGGGAAGCAAGGGGCCAGAGGAGGGAGATAGAATAGAACGGAGGGTCAGAATATGGGTGTATGGAGGTGGGAGGAGTGGTGGGAGAAAACGGGAAGAAGGGTAGGTGCGGTTTATTCCAGACATGCAGGGCTTGTTCAACATCCCAAATATCAATATTGCAGAAATGGACAAGCTGATCCTGAAGTTCATATGGAAACAGAAGGGACCCATATGTTAGACTTATACCTAAATATTTCATGGCCTTTGCCACTATTGTAAATTGTACTGGTTTTTAAATTTAAATTTTCAATTGTTCAATGATATAGAAATACAACTGGCTGGGCCCAGTGACTCACGCCTGTAATCCCAGCACTTTGGGAGGCCGAAGCAGCTGGATCACCTGAGGTCGGGATTTTGAGACCAGCCTGACCAACATGGAGAAGCCCTGTTGCTACTAAAAATACAAAATTAGCCGGGTGTGGTGACACATGCCTGTAATCCCAGTTACTTGGGAGGCTGAGGCAGGAGAATTGCTTGAACCTGAGAGGCAGAGGTTATGGTGAGCCGAGATCATGCCATTGCACTCCAGCCTGGGCAACAAGTGTGAAACTCCGTTTAAAAAAAAAAAAAAGAAGAAGAGATACAACTGATTCTTACATATTGATCTTGTATTCAAAACGATCTTAGAAAAGGGAACAAAGTTGGAGGGTTCACACTTTACAATTCAAAACTTACAAAGCCATAGAGCCAGAAAATAAATTAGTGATTTCCAGGGGCTGGGGGTTGGATTGGGGATTGGAAGTACTGCAAACAGATACAAAATTTCTTTCTGGTAAGATGGAAATGTTCTGGAGGTAGTGGTGATGATTACACAACACTGTGAATGTACTAAAACCCAGTGAACCTTATACTTTAAAATGGTAAAGTTTATGGTCTGTACATTTAATCTAAATTATAAAAGCTACTTTGAAGAAAACAATGTGATTCACCATAACAGCAGATTAAAGAAGAAAAAACATGTAACCACCTGAACAGATATAGAACTAGAATTTGACAACATACAACATCCTTTCATGATTAAAAATACTCTCAGTGAACTAGGAACTGAAGGGAAACTGCCTCAACCTGAAAAAAGAGCATTTACAAAAATTCTCTAGCAAGCATTGTACTTAAAGTGAAAGAGAATGCTTTTCACCTAAAATTGGAAACAAGGCAAGAATATCTATTTTTATAATTCCTATTTAACATTGTACTGGAAAACCTAGCCAATGCAATAAAGCAAGAAAAATAAATACAGAGAGGAAAGGAAGAAATAAAACCATCTCTATTTGCAGATGATACAATTGCATGGAAAATTCCAAAGAATCTATTAAAAAGCTATGATAATAGGTTTTTTCAGTAAGTTCTCAGGATATAAAAGAAACATATAAAAATCAGTTGTATTTCTATAATATAATTGAACAACTGGAAATTTAAATTAAAAAGTACCATTTACAATAGCATCAAATACCATGAAATATTTAGGTATAAATCAAATGAAACATGTATGATAACTTTATGCTGAAAACTACAAAACACTAATGAGAGAAATAAAAGATCTAAATAAATGGAGAGATACACTGTGGTCATGGATTCGAATATTGGAGTTCCAATATTGTTAAGGTGTCAGTTCTTCCTGAGTTGATCTACAGATTCAATGCAGTAAAAATCCTGGATAATATTCTATTGTGCACATGGGAGTGCAGTTTATCTCTTCAGTATACTGATTTCCTTTCCTTTGGCAATATACCCAGCACTAGGATTGCTGGATCATATGGTAGTTCCATTTTTAGTTTTCTTGAGGAGCCTCCATACTGTTCTCTGTAGTGGCTTTACTAATTTACATTCCCACCAACAGTGCGTGAGGGTTCCTCTTTCTCTGCATCTTTGCCAGCATCCATCATTATTTGTCTTTTCGATAAAAGCCCTTTTAAATGGAATGAGATGATATTTCATTGTGGTTTTCATTTGCATTTTTCTAGTACACAAAGGAATATTATTCAGCCATAAGACGAATGATGTCTTGTGATCTGCCATAACAGGATTGGAACTGGAGGACATTATGTTAAGTAAAACAACCTGGGCACAGAAATACAAATAGTGCATGTTCTCATTCATGTGTAGGAGCTTAAAAAAAATAGATCTCATGAAGATAGAGAGTAGAATGATGGTTACTAAAGACTGGGAAGGGTAGTGAGGAGGATGGGTTAAAGAGGGGATGATTAATGGGTACAAAAATACAGTTAGGAAAAATAAGACCTAGTGTTTGGTAGCACAGTAGGGTGACTATAGTTAACAGTAATTTATTGTATATTTCAAAATAACTACAAGAGTGGAACTGGAATGTTCCCAGCAAAAGAAATGATAAATGCTTGAGGTGATGGATATACCAGTTACCCTGATTTGATCATCACACATTGTATGCTTGTATCAAAATATCACATGTTCCCTATAAATATGTGCAATTATTATGTATACATGAAAAAGTAAAAATCCTGAAAGTATAATTTGCAGAATTTAGCCAATTCTAAAATGCATATAAAAATTAAAAAGTTGAGTATTCAAAAGAATTTTGAAAAGAATCTTGATACGAACCATTAAGTAGCTGTCACTTTTTAATTTATTTATTTAATTTTAAAAAATTAGATCGATATTTTATTATTTTTTAACTTTTACTTTAGGTTTGAGGGTACACGTGAAAGTTTGTTATATAGGTAAACGCATGTCATGGGAGTTTGTTGTACAGAGTATTTCATCACCCAGGTATTAAGCCTAGTACCCAATGGTTATTTTTTCTGGTCCTGCCTCCTCCCAACTTCCACCCTCAAGTAGACCCCAGTGTCTGTTGTTTCCTTCTTTGTGTTCATAAGTTCTTATTGTTTAGCTCCCACTAATAAGTGAGAACATGCAGTATTTGTTTTTCTGTTCCTGTATTAATTTGCTAAGGATAATGGCCTCCAGCTTCATCGATGTTCCCACAAAAGACATGATCTTGCTATTTTTTATGGCTGCATAGTATTCCATGGTGTATATGTGCCACATTTTTAAAAATCCTATTTGTCATTGGTGGGCATTTAGGTTGATTCCATGTTTTGCTGTTGTGACTAGAACTGCAATAAATATTCATGTGCTTGTGTGTTTAATAGTAGGATCATTTATATTCCTGTGGGTATATCCCTAGTAATGGGATTGCTGGGTGGAATGGTAGTTCTGCTTTTAGCTCTTTGAGGAGTTGCCATACTGCTTCCCCAAGTGGTTGAGCTAATTTACCACTCCCACTAACAGTGTAAGTGTTCCCTTTTGTCCACAACCTCACCAGCATCTATTTTTTTACTTCTACTAATAGCCATTCTAACTGGTGTGAGATGGTATCTCATTGTGGTTTTGATTTACATTTCTCTAATGATAATGATATTGAGCTTTTTTTATATATGCTTGTTGGCTGCATGTATGTCTTCTTTTGAAAAGTGTCTATTTGTTTCCTTTTCCCACGTTTTAATGGAGTTGTTTTTCTCTTGTAAATTTGTTTAAGTTCCCTCTAGATGCTGGATTTTAGACCTTTGTTGGGTGCATAGTTTGTGAATATTTTCTCTCATTCTGTAGGTTGTCTGTTTACTTTGTTGATAGTTTCTTTTGCTGTGCAGAAGCTCTTATATTTAATTAGATCCCATTTGTCAATTTTTGCTTTTGTTGAGATTGCTTTTGGTGTCTTTGTCAGGAAATCTTTTCCTATTCCTGTGTCTAGGATGGTATTGCTTAGGTTGTCTTCCAGGGTTCTTATAGATTTGGGTTTTACATTTAAGTCTTTAGTCTATCTTGAGTTTATTTTTGTATATGGTGTAAGGAAGGGGTCCAGCTTCAGTCTTCCGCATATGGTTAGCCAGTTATCCTAGCACCATTTGTTGAATAGGAAGTGTTTTCCCCATTGCTTATTTTTGTCAAAGATCAGATGGTCATAGGTGTATGGCCTTATTTCTGGGCTCTCTATTCTGTTCCATGGGTCTATGGGCCTGCTTTTGTACCAGTACCATGCTGTTTTGGTTACTGTAGCCATGTAGTATAGTTTGAAGTCAGGTAATGTTATGCCTCCTTCTGTGTTCTTTTTACTTAGGATTGCCTTGGTTATTCAGGTTCCTTTTTGATTCCATATGAATTTTAAAATAGTTTTTCCTGGTTCTGTGAAGAATGTCATTGGTAGCTTAATAGTAATAGCACTGAATCTATAAATTGCTTTGGGAAGTGTGTCCATTTTAATGATATTGATTCTTCCTATCCATGAGCATGAGATGTTTTACCATTTTTTTGGTGTCATCTTTGATTTCTTTGAACAGTGTTTTGTAACCCTCGCTGTACAGATCTTTCACCTCCCTGGTTAGCTGTATTCCTAGTTATTTTATTCTTTTTTGGGCAACCGTGAATAGGATTGCCTTCCTGATTTGGCTCTCAGCTCTTGTTGGTGTACAGGAGTGCTAGTGATTGTTGTACATTGATTTTGTATCCTGAAACTTTGTCGAAGCTATTTGTCAGCTGATGGAGCTCCTGGGCCAAGACTATGAGGTTTTCTAAATATAGAATCATGTTGTCTGCAAACAGGGATAGTTTGACTCCCTTTCTTCCTATTGTATGTCCTTTTTTCTTTCTCTTGCCTGATTGCTCTGGCTAGAACTTCCAATACTATGTTGAATAGGACTAGTGAGCAAAGGTATCTTTGTTTTGTGATGGCTTTCAAGGGGAATGCTTTTGTCCATCCAGTATGATATTGGCTGTGGGTTTGTTGTAGATGGCTCTTATTATTTTGAGGTATGTTCCTTCAACACCTGGTTTATTGAGAATTTTTAACATAAAGGGGTGTTGAATTTTATTAAAGCCTTTTCTTCATCTATTGAGATAATCATGTGGTTTTTGTCTTTAGTTCTGTTTATGTGATGAATCATATTTATTGATTTGCATATGTTGAACCAACTTTGCACCCCGGGGATGAAGCCTACCTGATCACAGTGGATTAGATTTTTGATGTGCTGCTGGATTTGGTTTGCAGGTATTGTGTTGAGGATTTTTGCATTAGTGTTCATCAAGAATATTGGCCTGAAATTTTCTTTTTTTGTTAAGCTGACACTTTTTAGTTTGATGCTACCCCATTTGTCTGGTTTGCTTTTGTTGCCTGTGCTTTTGGGGTCATATCCAAAATATCATTGCTCAAAAGCTTGATGGTCAAGAAGCTTTTCCCTTTGTTTTCTTCTGGTAGTTTTATAGTTTCAGGTCTTGTGTTTAAGTCTTTAATCCATTTTGAGTTGATTTTGTATATGGTTTGGGATAAAGATCTAATTTAATCCTTTTGAATATGAATATCCAGTTCTCCCCACACCATTTGTTGAAGAGACTGTCCTTTCTCCTTTGCATATTCTTGGCATCATTATTGAGGATCAATTGACCATAAATGCATAGTTTTATTTCTAGCCTCCCTGTTCTGTTCCGTTGGTTGATGTGTCTGTTTTTATGCCACCACCTTGCTGTTATGATTACTAGAGCTTTCTTGACACAGTATGTTTTGAGATCAGGAATTGTGATGCCTCCAGTATTTTTCTCCTGAGGATTGCTTTGGGTATTTGGGGTCTTTTGTGGTTCTCTATAAATTTTAATATTTTTTTCTATTTTTGTAAAAAAATGCCATTGGGATTTTGATACGGATTGTACTGAATCAGAATATTGCATTAATACTCCAATCCATGAACATAAGATATCTTTCCATTTATTTTTGTCTTGTTTAACTTCCTTCATCAATGTTTTATAGTTTCAGTGTACATGCTTTTCACCTCTCTGGTTAAATTTACTCTTAGGTATTTTTTTTGATGTTATTGTAAATGAGATTGTTTCTTGATTTCTTTTTCAGAGAGTTCATTGTTAGTGTATAGAAGCACTATTGATTTTTGACATGGATTTTGTAACCTGTAACTTTACTGAATTTATTCATTAGTTCTAGTAGTTTTTTGGTGGAGTCTTTAGGGTTTTATATATATATATATGTATATCATTTTAAGTGTAAACAGAGATAAATTTCCTTTTTTATATCTGATTTGGGTCTCTTTCATTTATTTTTCTTGACTAATTGCTGTGACCAGGACTTCCAGTACTGTGTTACGTAGAAGTAGTGAGAGTAGGCATCCTTGCCTTTTTCCTCATTTTAGTGGTAAAACTTTCAATTTTTCACCATTGAGTATGATGTTTGTTGTGGGCTTGTCATATATGGCCTTTATCATATTGAGGTACATTCCTTCTGTAGCGAATTTATTGAGAGTTTGTATCATAAAAGAATGTTGAACTTTGTTAAATGCTTTTTTTTTTTTTTTTTGGTGTGTGTATATTGAGATGATCATGTGGTTTTAGTCCTTCATTCTGTTAATGTGATATGTCACATTAATTGATTTGCATATGTGGAATCATCCTTGCATCTTGCATCCCAGGGATCAATCACACTTGATCATGGTTATCATCTTTTTTTAACAGAGTCTCGCTCTGTCGCCCAGGCTGGAGTGCAGTGGTGTGATCTCGGCTCACTGCAAGCTCCACCTCCTGGGTTCATGCAGTTCTCCTGCCTCAGCCTCTTGAGTAACTGGGACTACAGGCGCCCACCACCACGCCCAGCTAATTTTTTTTTTTTTTTTTGTATTTTTAGTAGAGACGGGGTTTCACTGTGTTAGCCAGGATGGTCTTGATCTCCTGACCTCGTGATCCGCTCATCTCAGCCTCCCAAAGTGTTGGGATTACAGGCGTGAGCTACCGCGCCTGGCCAGCTATTATCTTTTTAATGTGCTATCAAATTCAGTTTGCTAGTATTTTGTTGAAGATTTGTCCGTTTATGTTCATCAGGGATATTGACCTATAATTACATCTTGTAGAATTTTTGTCTGGCTTTGGTATCAGAGTAATGCTGGACTCATAAAATAAATTTGGAAGTGTTCCTTGCTCTTCAATTTTTTTTACGTGAGTTTGAAAAGGATTGACATTAATTCATTTTTTTTTTTTTTTGAGATGGAGTTTTGCTCTTGTAGCCGAGGCTGGAGTGCAATGGCACAATCTCTGCTCACTGCAACCTCTGCCTCCTGGATTCAAGTGATTCTCCTGCCTCAGCCTCCCAAGTAACTGGTATTACAGGTGCTCACCACCATGCCCGACTAATTTTTGTATTTTTAGTAGAGACAAGGTTTCACCATCTTGGCCAGGCTGATCTTGAACTCCTGACCTTAAGTTATCCACCTACCTTGGCCTCCCAAAGTGCTGGGATTACAGGCATGAGCCAGTGCGCCTGGCAACATTAATTCTTTAAATTCACCTATGAAGCATCAGGTCCTGGGCTTTTCTTTGTTGGGAGGTTTTTGATTACTGGTTCAATGTCTTCACTTATTACTGGTCTTTTCAGATTTTTAAATTTCTTCTTGACTCAGTCCTGGTAGGTTGTATTTTTCTAGAATTTTATCCATTTCTTCCAGTTTATCTAATTTTTTGGTATTAAATTGTTCATAGTTATCTCTCATGATCCTTTGTAACGCCTCCTCTTTCATTTCAGATTTTACTTACTTGAGTTTTTTTTTTTCTTTAGTTTAGCTAAAGGTTTGTCAATTTCATTTATCTTTTTAAAAAAGCAACTCTGGCTGGGTGTGGTGGCTGACAGCTGTAATCCCAGCACTTTGGAGGCTGAGGTGGGGGGATCGCTTGAACCACCAGGAGTTTGAGACCAGCCTGGGCAACATAGTGAGACTCCACCTTTATAAAAAATAAATAAAAAAGTAACTCTCAGTTTTATTGACATTTTCTATTATTTTTCTAGGCACTATTTGATTTATTTCTGGTTTGATCTGTATCATTTATTTCTTATGCTGACTTTGAGTTTAGCTTTTTTTTCTTTTTCTATTTCCTTGATGTGTAAAGTTAAGTTGTTTCCTTCCTTCCTTCCTTTCTTCCTTCCTTCCTTCCTTCCTTCCTTCCTTCCTTCCTTCCTTCCTTCCTTCCTTCCTTCCTTCCTATCAAAGTTAAAGTGAAATTGTGTTTTTTATTTTTATTATAAATGGAATGCAACATCATGTAGAAATCAGAAAACACAAACATGTTATAAGAATAAAACAAAAAATTTCCATACCACCAGAAATGATCAATCAATATTTAGGTGATTTTTAATGTAGATGTTTAACTCTATGAACTTCCCTCTTAAATTTGCTTCTTCTGCATCCAGTAAGTTTTGGTATGTTGTGTTTTCATCATCATTTTTCTTAAGATATTTCTTGATTTCTCTTTTGATTTCTTCTTTGACCCACTAGTTGTTCAGCAATGTGTTGTTTAATTTTCACCTGTTTTTGACTTTTAAAATTTTCCTCTTGTTGATTTCTAGTGTCATAACCATTGGGTCAGAAAAAATACTTGATATGATTTGTTTATCTATTTATTTTTTTAAAATTTATTTTTGATAGAGTCTTGCTCTGTCACCCAGGTGCAGTGGCAAAATCTTGGCTCACTGCAACCTCCACCTCCCGGGTTCAAGCAATTCTCCTGCCTCAGCCTCCTGAATAGCTGGAATTACAGGTGGCCACCACCAAGCTTGGCTAATTTTTGTATTTTTAGTAGAGACAGGGTTTCACCATATTGGTCAGGCTGGTCTTGACCACCTGACCTCAGGTGATCTGTCCACCTTGGCCTCCCAGAGTGCTAGGATTATAGGCGTGAGCCACTGTGCCTGGCCAATACTTGATATGATTTAAATCTTGAATTTCTTAAGACTTGTTTTGTGCCCTAACATATGATCTACTTAGAAAATGTTCCACATGTGCTTGAAAAGACTGTGTATTCTGCTGCTACTGAATGGAATGTTCTGTAAATGTCTGTTAGATCCATCTGGTCTATAGTATTGTCCAAGTCTGTTGTTTCCTTATTGATTTTCTGTCTGTCTGAACTATTGTTGAAAGTGGGATATTGAAGTTCCCTATTATTATTAGAATATAATAATGATAATACTATTATTGTATTGCTGCCTACTTCTCCCTTCAGTTCTGGTAATATTAGCTTTATGTATTTAGGTGCCGTGATGTTGAGTACATATGTCTTCACAATTGTTATATTCTTTTGATTAATTGACTTATTTATCATTATATGATGACTTTCTTTGTCTCTTGTGGCAGTTTTAAGGAAAGGTCTATTTTTTCTGATACAAGCATAGTTCTCCCTGATCTCCCTTGGTTATCATTTGCATGGAATATCTTTTGCCATCCTTCCACTTTCAGCCTATGTGTGATCTTAAATCTAAATTGAGTTTCTTATAGGCAACATATAGTTGAATTTTACAAAATCCATTCAGCCACTCTATGTCTTTTGACTAGAGAATCTAATCTATTTACATATAAATTAATGATTGGTAGGTAAGGGACTATTATTGCTATTTTGTTTATTGTTTTCTGACTGCTTTGTAGTTCGTTTGTTTCATTCTTCCTTACTCTCTTGCTGTCTTCCTTTGTGATTTGACTTTTTTTGTTGTTAATACGTTTTGATTCCTTTTTCTATGTTTGGTGTATCTACTACAGTTTTTTTTTTTCTTTGTGGATACCATGAGGCTTACATAAAACATCTTTTAGTTATACCAGTCTATGCCAAGCTAATAACAACTTTGACCACATACAAAAACTCAACCCTTTAACTTCTCCTCCCCACACATTTTACATTAATGTCACACTTTATCAATTAATTTCCAATAAAGGTGCAAAGATAGTTTAAGAGTTTTTCACCAAATGGTTCTCGAACAATTGGGCATTCATAGTAAAAAAATAAAAATAAACTTCTATTCATACCTCACGCCATATAAAAATTAATTCAAAATAAGCAATTTCTTTAAAAGTTTAACATATGGTTATCATACTAGCAACTTCCCTCCTAAGGATTTTTTTTTTTTTTTTTTTTTTGAGACAGAGTCTCACTCTGTTGCCCAGGCTGGAGTGCAGTGGCATGATCTTGGCTCACTGCAAGCTCCGCCTCCTGGATTCACGCCATTCTCCTGCCTCAGCCTTCCAAGTAGCTGGGACTACAGGCACCCGCCACCATGCCTGGCTAATTTTTCTATATTTGGTAGAGACAGAGTTTCACTGTATTAGCCTGGATGGTCTTGATCTCCTGACCTCGTGATCAGCCTCCCAAAGTGCTGGGATTACCAGTGTGAACCACTGCGCCCAGCCTCCTAAGCCTTTACTTAAGAGAAATGAAAACAGATATCCACATGAAAACCTGTATGCAAACGTTTCTGGTCGCTCTATTAATAATCACCCCTTAGAAAAAACCAACATGT